>NC_062569.1:7414166-7714166 GCF_022837055.1 Prionailurus viverrinus | reverse complement strand
AAAAAATGGAGGCTGTAACATTCCACACCGTGCCCTTCTCCACTCACCCACCTTGACGACCATGCTGTCCTTTCTGCATGTGTTAAAATATCCCACCCAACCTAAATACATGGTTTTGGGAAAAGAAAAAGAACACTTAAGTTATGGATAAAAAAATTTTTAATAGAATTTGGAGGGAGATCAATGGAAAAAATTGCCACAAAGGACCTTCTTAGGGGAAAATTACAACAAAACTAAGCTCCATCTCTAACTCTGCCTGACCATGAGAACAACAAATCAAAAGTAAAACTATTCCCAGAAGCACCCAGTCCTGCTCTGGCCTGCTGATTTAAGTCAGAAGTCATGACAAAACTAAGGGACTTTAGATTCAAAACATTTATTAGTGAGTGGACACTTTTCATTCTCCGTTGAAAACACTCACCGTAAAAAGACCTTTTAAAAAAAAGACCACTGGATAAACTTACCAAATAACAGGCGACAGTAAGGAATTATTTTAATTCTGTTAGCTGTTAACATGCATTATGCCATGCAATAAAACACCTTTTCTGAGATGCATGATGAAGTATTTCAAGGCAAAATAATACCATGTCTGCAACTGCCTTTGGATGCCGGTAGTTTCTACGACTGGAGTGGATACACACTGGTTTTTTGTACTTTCTACTTGTGTGAACCTCCTTAAGACCAAGCAATTTGACCTCTAAGTATTTGCTTAAGAGAAATGAAAGCACAGCCCACACAGAGACTTGTACAAGAACGCTTATAGCAGCTTGTTCGTAACAGCTAGAATCTGGAAAGGACGCAATTAACAACAGGAGGAGGGGTCCACAAGCTGGGGCAGCATGGCTCACACTGGGGAGTCCTACCCAGCAAAATAAAGGAACTAATTGCTGATGTACACCACAACACGGATGAATCTCAAAGCCACCGTGCTGAGCAAAAATAAATACATACATACATACATACATACATACAGCCAGATCCTAAAGAGTACCTACCGCGTAATAGAAATCAAAACAGTCAGCCCCGCGTCAGGCTCTGTGCTGACAGCTCAGAGCCTGGAGCCTGCTTCGGATTCTATGTCTCCCTCTCTCTCTGCCCCTCCCCTGCTCACACTCTGTGTGTCTCTCTCTCTCTATCAAAAATAACTAAACATTAAAAAAATAAAGAAATCAAAACAGTCAATACTACTGAGACAAGGGGACTGACTGGAGGCAGGGAACTGTGGGAGATGATGGAATGTTCTACATCTTCATTAACATATTGGTTACATTTATATGTGTGTGTGTGTGTGTGTATCCATCCACATATATATATATATATATATATATATATATATATATTTAAGTTTATTTATTTTGAGAGAGAGAGAGAGAGAGAGGGAGAGAGAGAGAGAGGGAGAGAGAGAGGGAGAGAGAGAGAGAGAGAGAGAGAGAGAGAGAGAGAGAGAAGGCCGGGCAGAGAGAGAGAAAGAGGGAGAATCCCAAGCAGGCTCCGTACTGTCAGTACCTGATGCAGGGCTCGAACTCATGAACTGTGAGATCATGACCTGAACCGAAACAAAGAGTCAGCTGCTTAGCCAACTGAGCTACCCAGGCACACCCATTTGTGCATATATTTATCAAAGTTCAACTACACGTGTAAGCTATGTGCACTTAACCTTATGTGAAATTCATCTTAGAAACCAAAAATGTAATTCCATACAAAAATACAATGATGCTTGGTTTGACTTCTCATTACAAATGAAAACCCAAATGTGACTCTATGTTCTTCACAACACAAGCTAGCCCAAGGAGAAACATTTCACTCTGGACTTCTGGAGAGGACAGCTGCTAAGGGCTCAATTATGACTGAGACCACAGCCAAGTGAAGATACCTTGGGCACAGAAGACAAGGTCACTTGCCAACATAAGGTATCAAATCATATACGAGCCCTGCAGATTTATGGGTATTATTTGCTTTTGTCAATTCTGGGCTTGCAGAAATTTTACAGGGTAGGAAGTAGAAGTTGCTGGAAGTTAAGGGCTCCTCACATCTTTTATACATTCCAAACTTACTTACTAATGCTGCCTGGGGACTCAGAGGAGAGCAAGGCGGGGAGGGCAACCATTAAGGGCAGCAAGTGGGCGTGAAGAAAGGTTTCCGTTAGACCAGGAGGAGACCACAGGTCGTTAGGCAGAGTGGCAGGGGGACATCTGCACTGGATGTGGCAACAGAGCAGCCCAACCAACAGGACCACGTGGCCTGAGATAATGGGGATCAAAAAAGAAACCTATGTGGACGGACGGGTAACCAGAGAGAATCTCCAATACCTTAGGACTATACCCACTTGGGATCTTTGCAGAAGCAGGGCGACAGGCCACCCTAATAATGACTGAGTTCTCCACTCTATCTCTATCTCTATCTCCGCTCCATCTCTATCAAGATGGGCTTAGAATTGATCCACACGTCAGCATGGGGACCAAGATCCACAACAGCACGGGCGTGAGGTCTAATGATGACTTTACTCTGTGGGCTCATCATCAGCGAGGGAGTCTCTCTCCCCGCTCCCGCAGCGAACCAGAAAAAAGGATGTGTCGAATCTTCAGACACCTGGTCCAGGGGGCAGATTCTGCAATGCTCCCAAGCAACGGCTTAGAAGCCCTGTCACCTCTTCACACATTTCATTTATACTCTTGTATCTAATTCTGTTTTTGTGACCAGAGTACCTTCTAGAGCCAAGCACAGGCATTGCTGAAACCAGTTTGGTATATAAATGCTCAGTGACACCATCCCACTGCCCAAGGTGAGGAGATGGGAGCCTGGTACAACGTGATCCTGGGCACATATACCAAAGCTTCCACCAAAACGTCCACGTAACTTTTGACCCGGCTCATTCCAGATCAGCCTTGAAGACGAGCAGGAGTGTCAGTTTCCTGGGAATGTCTTCTATGCCCCCCAGCATCTAACCCGTTCTTTTGTGTATGCTCTGATGAAGCATCCTGCAATTTTCCTTCAGAGCACTCTCCACAGTTGAAGTTATATAGCCAGTTGTAGAATTGCTTGCTTAATGTGTGTCATTGTCCCTGGGCAGGACATGTGACTGTTTCACTGATGTTCTATACTCAGTACCCACCATGGTGTTTGGCACATGGTAGGCACCCAATAAATGTCTCTTAAGTACCATTTCCCCACAGCCCACAGGCAGTTTAACCCAGGAATAAACTGAGGAAAGAGCCCTAACTTTCACTGAAAATGTGCCATTATTTTTTTTAAAGTCTACCCAGAGCACACTAAATCATAATGGACCGCCCAGGTGTGCCTGGGAAATCCGAAAGGCCCTGCAGAAGCCCGCTGTTCCTCTTGCTGAAGGCCGGGTCTACAAAGTCAGGCCAGTGTCTGTGACTCCCCATCCCCTGCCACCTTGGGAGAGTGCGCCGTTTGGGCACAGCAGACGGAGGTACTTGTGGGATGTCCCGGGAGGGCCATCTGGAAGCCATGTGCTAACCATTCTCCAGAGTGTACTCTGTAGGCCTGAACTCAGGAGAGAGAGATTGGCTTGAGGCACAGACTATCCATCCTACCTGCCTGTCACTCCAGTTCGTGAGGATTCCGTCCTGGCTCGCCATCTTGAAAGGCTTCCCCAAGTCTTGGTGCTTCCACTACTGGTCAATGTTCTCCTACTATCTATGTCAGTTACTATGATCTACATATATATCTTTAACAACTCATAAGCACTTTTTTAAAGTTTATTTATTTTGAGAGAGAGAGAGAGAGAGAGAGAGAGCGAGCGCATGAGCAGGGGAGGGGCAGAGAGGCAGAGAGAGAGAGAGAATCCCAAGCAGGTTCTGCACTGGCACTGAGGAGCCAGATGTGGGGCTCAAACTCACAAACCATGAGATCATGACCTGAGCCGACCAACTGAGCCACTCAGGCGCCCCCATAAAGCACATTTAAATGCATCATTTATTTCAGTATTTACAACAACATAATGGAATAGATAGGGCAAGTGCCTTTAGTCCCATTTTTTTAGAGGTTCAATTTAAACCGAAGGAGTAAGTGTACTTCTAAGGGTTGGGGCTCAAGCTAAGACCCAAACTCATACTTTGAAACTCTAAAACCAGACTCTCTTCACCACCTCAGGCTATCTTTTGGTTAAACAAGACCCTAACCACAAGAAAGACAGAGGAAAGAAAGGGAAGGAAAGGGAAATAAAGAAAGGGGAAGGGAGGGGAGGGGTAGAGAAGAAGGAGAGAAGAAAGGAGGGAGGGAAGAAGGGCTAGGAAGGAGGGAGGGAGGATGGAAGGAAAGAAGGGAGACAGTTTTCAAAAGGCTTCATCTAGTATATATAACTGAGAGAAATTTGGGAAACAAAATCCTGGCTCTATCCCCAACGGGCCGTGCTACTCTGAGCAAGCTTTGCAACCTCTCTGTGCTTGGGTGCCTCCATGTAACATGGAGATCCACCTTATAGAGACTCCTGGGAGGAAGCAGTAAGATGACTTCACAGAGTACCCAGGGCAGTGTCAGTTCACAGTGACTGCTTTGCACCTTCTAGTTCTCTTTTCGTGAATTCATTTCCATGACCTAATTGTCCTGAATTCTTCAGTCCCACTAGCTCCCCTTCTGTTCTGAGGCCATTTAATTCACACTTCCACCACCTATTTATTTGCCACACTTTATGTCCACGCTGAAGATCATTAGAAACACTGCATAACTTCTAAACCCAATCCTACCCCCACCAAAGCTCAGGAGAGAAACCAGGTAAATAAAAAAACAGCTGATCAGGAGGAAAGACACGTAATCCAATTTAAAACTTTAAAATAAAAATCCTCCATTCTGAGTCTTATGGTCATTTAAGCAAATATTAAAGAATTCAAAAATGCCTGCTATAACACAGCTCCCTAGACTCTCCCATGCATCCTAAATCCAAGCAATGCTGAAAAGGTGAGGCAAATGTTTTGATGATCTCGGTGGTTTTGAGGTGGTGATGTCTCAACCTCTTCTTATCCAATAATAAGGTCCTAGGCCAAATCATTCAGAGTTTGGTCAGCATTCACGGAGGCATGTTGACTGGGCTTTGGGTAGGACAATAGTGACGGCTGTCTTCAGAGGAAAATCATCCACTCCCAGGGACAGAAGAGGTGCTGTGTCACTCCTCTTGAGGCACTGATGGCTTCAAGTATCATTCTTTCCTAACACATGCAGGTTCCCACGAGTGTGCATTTGTACAGAACTGCAGCAGAGTCACTGACTACTGGCCAAAGGCCAAGAGTCCTCAAAGAAAGATGGCGCCCACCTTGGCAAACTACTGTAATGGCAACTGAGCTGCCTTTAAAAATAATTCTCCCCAAACCAAGCCATGAAGCAACTCTTCTACACAGTCCAGCACATGACTCCAGTGAAGCTAAGACAAGTATCCACAGTCAGAAGACACTGAACACACTCTTGGTTTACCCATACCTGAGTCTGCAGGAGATGAGGCACGATACACAGCTGGTCTTTATGACTCCTAGAAAATAGGAAGACTGCTTCTTCAAGGCACACATAAAGACGGCCATATAGATTGACAGCCCATCTACACTCATCCATCTGTTCCACAGATATTTAGGGCATGCCTACTATGTGCCAGGCCCAGTGCCCGGAGCTCGAGGCACAAAACTGAGTTAGACATGATTCCTGTTGGTGGTCCTGTTGAGGAGAAAAGCTGGACAACACAGCGCAAACGCACTACCGTGCTGAAATCGGTCTCAGTGGAAATGAGTGGCCACAAATCCCCAATAGTCTTAGTGTTGACTGGCATTATACTGTATTTCCAGGCTCTGCCTACTCTCCTGCCCTTTGGTGGCCATTTCTATTACAAAGTGTTTATCTCTGGCTTGGATTTCCCACCTGAATGTCAGATGCAAGTACAGAATTGCCGACTTGACATCTCTCTGCTTTTCTGTCTTCTCCACTCGGTGAAAGGCAACTTCATTTTCTCAGTCACCCAAGCCACAAACCTCACGGTCTTCCCTGACTCTGTGCCCTCTTACACTGCATATCCCAATAAGGAAATGCAGCAGTATTCACTGTTGGCTCACCCTCTGACACGTATCCAGGATCTGACCACCACTCACCACCCGCTGCACCTCCCCTGCTCTGAGACAGCCCGACCTTTCACCTGGACCGCTGCCTCCTATCAGTTCCTCTGCTGCTAGTCCCGCCTTTCTGTGATACCTCCCCCCCCAACCCCCACCGAGCAGCTACAGTGACCCTATAAAGCAGATGTCAGGCCACCATGTCTCTTGTGCTAAAAACTCTGTGATTCCTCCACCTAGAGTTAGATTCAGGGCTTTACCACAGATTCTCTACTTACTACGTGGTTTGAGCTCAGGCTGTTGCTGAGATTTCATTCTGTACTATGTTTCTCTGCCTCACTCCCTCCTAGCTCCTCGGGGAAACATACAAGGCATGTCCTTAAGTCAGAAACTTGACATCTGTAGGTCCCTCTGCTGCGCCTAATGTCGCCCCAGCTAGCTGCAGAGCTCCCTCCCTCCCTTCCTTCAGATCCCTGCCCAAATGTCCCCAACGTCCCCAGAGAGGTCTTCCCTGAGCAGCCCACGGAAAAACAGCACCTGCCACCCTCCTCCAGTCTCTGCCCCTTTCCCTGCTTTATCTTTCTTCATGGCCCTCACCGCTACTGAACGTATCTAAACACATTTTTATTTGTTCATCTCCCCTCTCTCTCCTCCCTCTAGAGCAGTGCCATCCAACAGAAATATGGCATGAGACATATACAGAATTTTGAATTTTTGAGTAGCCATACTAGAGAAAGTAAAAAGAAACCCCGAAAATTACATTTAATGTTTTTTTATTTCCCCTCGTATATCTCGTATAACAAGGGCATTTCAAAAATGAAGTCAATACAAAATTTTTACTAAGGCAGGACACATTGTTGGGCACTAAATTTGAAATGTGGTGTGTATGTCACACAGCACATCCCAACTCAGGCTCATCACGTTTCAAGTGCTCGGTAGGCACCCGTGATCGGTGGCTGCAGTGTGCATCAGCTCAGCTCTAGAATATAAACTCCATGGGACAAAGACTAGGTTTGCTCACCAT
This sequence comes from Prionailurus viverrinus, assembly GCF_022837055.1. NCBI lineage: Eukaryota > Metazoa > Chordata > Mammalia > Carnivora > Felidae > Prionailurus > Prionailurus viverrinus. The sequence goes on along the minus strand of NC_062569.1, from coordinate 7,707,086 downwards.
GTTCCCAGCAGCTTGAACAGTGCCTGGCACATGGTTTGTAAATCAATTGATTATTTAATTAACAGGTGTTGTTTTTTTTTTTTTATTTTTGTCTTCCTTCAAACAAGCACATATTAACCATATATAACATGACAGAGAAAAAAAACCATGATCGAAATAGACATGATTATACCAGAGTGCTTATAATCTAGTCAGGGAGGTAATACGTAAAGAACTGGAAAGTCTGACGTACCCCAAGTGAAAAGGAAAAAGGAAAACATTTTAAGCTGATTAGGAAAGGACATGGTTGGGGCTCAGATGTCGCACAGCCCTGGCTATTTGGAGGAGTGGAGGCAGAAGGCCATAAAGATTATGACAGTTCCCAGGATGACAGTGATAAAAGCTGGACTTGGGGAAAAGTCGGGGACAGATGGTGAGGAGGCAGATTCAGCAGTGCCTGGTCCAGCCCTGCGTGGGGACCAAGTCAGGGGAGGAATTACAAAGGGGTTTTGAGCTCGGTGGCTAAGGAAGAAGACAGTGCCATGATAAACCCATCAGATTCCAAGGGAAAGCAGACGGATGGACGAGGGCAGGTAATAATGACTTACTATCTAGTTCCAACACACTAGACCCGACATATGACCTCATTTTGATCACTCTGACCTCTTCCAAATTTAGTCATTTCTACCCAAAGGAGCAGCAACTGTATTTCTCAGAACATTCCACGAGGAAATGCCAACTAGAGCGTTGGAAGAGCCCCTCTCTGGGCCTCAGTATCCTCCTCTACAAAATGAGGAAGGTGGTGCTAGGCCAGGTGACCCCAGCCCAGCCAGATGGCACTTTCCTTATACCAGGTCTTTGGAACTCTTTTTGTGCACCATGGGAGTTGAGTGTTCTAACAGGAGATTGTACAGACTCCGTGAGTCTAATTCTCCCAAGAACTGTTCACCTAACACTTTATTCTTCAGCAACAGGAAGATTACTACCTGCCAACAGGAAAATTAAAGCCAAGTTGCAAGCTCCAAATAGCCACTGTCATCACAAGGTATACTTTTCCTGCAGCTAAAACTCTGCAGGGTGCGAAGCCCAAGGAAAACCTTGACGGGGAGGCATGTTTCTGAACGGGCACTATGGTGCCCAGCATTGAAGCTGGTGAACCTTTCTGTGAAGGACAGGGCAGTCTTCCTATACACAGAAGTGTGTGCACATGACATAAAGACTTCGGACTCAGGGCTAGCGGAGAGGAACATTCTCAGGAAAGCTGTCCCGTGCCACCCAGGAGGGCAACAGAGGCATCTCACCTTAGCCGTTCTTCCTCTTTTTTGCGAAGATTGAAGTCTCGTTGAACCACCTGGAGGACATGCTCCGTTTCGTCGTCGGTCAGACCAGACAGGTCCAGCTTCCTCCCCATGATTTAATACCCAACACAGACGATAACACAAGACCTGAGAAATCAAGGAGAGACCACAAATTGAGGGCAAGAGGAATGCGCTCCAGGGACCAAAATCAACCCATTTTTTTAGTAACATGAAATTAATACAGTTTCATCTAAGATGGTGCCTTGCTCTGCTCTCGTATTCAGCAAACATTTACAGACGATGTCAGGCCTCAGAGAAAGGGAGAAGGTACCTGATCATCTGCCAGTCTCATTCATCCCACCCAACCCTTAAATTAGAAAAAAAGACATAAATTACTTTTTTTGATGCAATGAAGCAAGCATACAAGAGAGCTAGTGGCCCTAGCCACTAAATGCCAAAGACAGGATCCAAAACTTCTAAATTTTTGTGACTTGAAGTTTTAAATTCCAAGTATTATCTATAATTCCAAGATAAAATAAATTATAATACTTTTTAAAATATCTATATACACTACATCCCCTGAACTTCTTCAGGGGAATAAACTTCTAATGTTTATTTATTTTTGAGAGAGAGAGAGAATGAGAGGCAGAGGGGCAGAGAGAGAAGGAGACACAGAATCCGAAGCAGGCTCCAGGCTCTGAGCTGTCAGCACAGAGCCCGACGTGGGGCTCGAACTCACAGACCACGAGATAATGACCTGAGCTGAAGTCAGAGGCTTAACTGACTGAGCCACCCAGGCACCCCTATCCCCTGAACTTTTAATCATATGGCTCTAAAATATAAACTAGAAACCAATAAACTCTCTTCTGCAAAAGGAAAAAATACAGTAAAATAATCTTATTTAGCCATTTTCTCAGTGGTAGAAAAGATGCTATTTCAAAGGAGCACCTCCCAGCAGTGCATACCTAGAAACTACGGGAAGCAATATTTTTAAAAATCATTTTTAATGAAGAGCTGTATCCATTTATAAAATCAAACACGTAATTCCAGAAAACTGCCTAGAACTGAAGACCAGCATAAACCTGAATGCAACCATCCTCCGTAAAGTATCAGCAGAACCAATGCAGCAAGATTTCAAAAAGATGATTATATATATAGACCAAGTGGATTTTATCTAAACAGTTCCAGGTTGGTTCAACATTCAAAATCAACCAGTGTAATTCACCACATTAACAGAATAAAATGGAAAAATCATATGATCGGTTCAATGCCCATTCGTGACAGGAGCCCTCTGCAAACTTAGACTACAAGGAAATTTCCTCCACTATATATAGGACAGGGCATTGATGGAAGGAAGGAAGGAAGGAAGGAAGGAAGGAAGGAAGGGGAGAGAGAGAGAGAGAGAGAAGAAGAAGAAGAAGAAGAAGAAGAAGAAGAAAGGGAGAGAGAAAGAAAGAAAGAAAGAAAGAAAGAAAGAAAGAAAGAAAGAAAGAGAGAGAAAGGGAAAGAAAGAAAACCTAAACTAAAATGAACATCATAATCACAAAAGACCAAATGCTCTCCCTAAAGGTGAAGAACAAGGCTCAAACATCCACTCTCACTACCTCTACTCATTGTGGAATGCCTTTATTATAAAGCTACATTAATTAAGACAGAGTAGTATTGACATACAGGCAGGTGTATTAGTGTGCCAAAGCTGCTATAACAGAGTACCATAGACTAGGTGGCTTGAACACCAGAAAAAATTTCCTCATGGTTCTGGAAGCTAGAAGTCTGAGATCAAGGGGTCGACAGGGTTGGGTTCTTCTGAAGCCTCTCTCCCTAGCTTGCAGATGGCCATCTCCCCCCTGTGTTTTCACATGGTATTCTCTCCATATGTATCAATGTCTAAATACCTTCTTATAAGGACACTAGACATATTGGATTATGGTCCACCCTAATGGCCTCATTTTAACCTAACTGCCTCTTTAAATGTCCTATCTCCAAATACAGTCATAATTTGAGGCACTGGGGTTAAGACTTCAACATATGAGTTTTGGGGTGACAGCTTGGCCCACACCCTCTACCCTTTGGTTCCCCAAATTTATGGCCTTCTCACATGCAAAATATAATCAGCCCATCCAAACAGCCACAAAAGTCTTAGCCCATTCCAGCATCAACTCTAAGTACAAAGTCTCCTTTAAATATTGTCTAATTTAGGTACAGGCAAGTCGTGAGCAATGATTCATCCTGAGGTAAAATTCTTTTCCAGCTGTGAACCTGTGAAATCTGGCAAGTTACCTGTTCCAAAATGGAAGACACAGGAGAGGCATTGGGTTGACATTCCCAATCTTGATGGGAGAAACTGAAAAGAGGAAAGGGGTCTTGGGTCTCAAACATATCTGAGAGCAGAGCAAATTTCATTAGATTTTAAGGCTCAAGAATAAGTCCCTTCCTCTGTGCCCCCAAGTGGCCCTCCCTTCTGAGCCCACCAGGGTGGCTATCCCACTCCCCTGGCCCTGTAGCCACAGCAGCTTGCCCTGCTGAAACTGAGGAGGTGGCCCTGCCACAGGAGGAGACCCACCCCACAGGCCACGGTGGCAGTCCAGCTTCAGGGACCTCCGAATTGCCTTCAGGATCATTCTTCCCCTTTCTTGAAGGATATCACAACGCGTGAAGCCAGATAGCTCTATTGGCCACATCCCGCAGAATCTCAGAGGACCACCAGGCTGCTTTCATTTCATCCTGTCTCTGTTTAGTCTGAACTGGCAGTGCTTCTGCTGATAGGAATTCTCAAAAACTCTGTTGGCTTCCCATGCAATACACAGAAGGCCAAACCATCAAACAAGAGGGTCCTCTACAGCTCTCTCCTGGGTAACCAAAGTTCTATTCCTGGTTTCTGCTGAAATGGCTGATTCAATCCCTGAGTTGTTCTCATAATCCGTGTAGCAAGTGGCTGTCCAGCCACACCCTTGATGTTCTCCCCAGACACACTTTCTCATGTTTTGCAATATGGATAGACTGAGAACTTTACAAATCTTAACATCCTGGTTCCTTCTGCTTAACAATCTCTTCTTCAACTCACCTCTCTACTCTTGCACTTTCCTATAAGCAGCAAGGCCAGACCAGGCCACGCTTCAACACTTTGCTTAGACGTCTCCTCAGCTAAATACCCAAGTTCATCACTTACAAGTTCCACCTTCCACAGAACACTAGAACACAACTTGGCCAAATTCTCGGCCACTTTATACAAGGATCCAATTCCTTCACTTCCAATAACATGTTCCTCATTTCTGCCTGAGCCCTCAACAGAAGTACTTTAAACATTCACATTTTGCCCACCTTTCTATTCACAATGATACCCGTATTCTCTCAGAAGGTACCTCTCTTCTTCCCGAGCCCTCAGCATCATCACCTTTACTATCCATATTTCCACCAACAGTCTCCTCAAGGCAACCTCGGCTTTTTCTAGCGTGTGAGTCAGGACGCCTCCACCTTCACCCATGAGCCACTTCCAAAGCCACTTGCACACGTCTACATAGAGATAACAGAATACGAGAGATGAAAAGACGCTTAATTTCACCTGTAATTACAGAATTGCACATCAAAACCACATTTCACACCCACCAAAATAAACAGCCTTTATCAAGTGTTGACAGGAGGAGGGACAATGGCGGCTTTCCCAGAGCGCGTACATAGTGACCCGATTGCTTTGTGACACAATTATCATTTTCAAAGCTGACGATGCATGTACCCTATGAACTAGCATTTCTGCCACACCTGGGTGTATGCCTCAGATATAATCTTGCAAACGTGCACCAAGAGGTAGGGATTTGGTTGGCTCACATGAAATTTCTAAATCCGCACCATTCCAATTTATAAAAATGTCTATTTCACGTAGTTCGACCTAGCAGGAGACGTTACTAGCAGTCACATTCAAAATAGCAAAAAGTAAAACAAATCAAATAAAACCTGCAAACTACCCTGAACATCCATTAATGGCAAGATCAACATATGTGTATATTTATTTCACATAATGGAGCTCCCCACTGCAGTGAAAAACGGCATGCCGTAGGTCTATCCACCAACATGGATGAATCTTAAAACATAATGTTGAGACGGAAAAGCACACCATATGTACACACATGTGCAGCAGGCACACACTATAATCCTGTTTATAAACAGTTCAAAAGCATAAAAAGTCAAAGCATGTATTTTTTAGGAACAAATATGGTAAAACTCTAAAGAGCAACATGGGATCACTGAGGGAGAGGGAGGGTTTGGGGATAATTACATAGAGGCTTCACAGCTCTCACTGGAAAGACAGTGTTACTGCTGCTGCTTCTCATTATTACTACCGTTATTATTAAGTAATAATTATATTAATAGTATATTATTATTATTACTTATGATTAAAAGTCCAACTTTCATATACACTTTTGTCTGTAAGGTATCTTTTATAAGCATATAAACTCAAGTAAACGTAACACTAAACAAAACTCATGTAATTTCACCATCATTAGAGCAAACATTTGAAACACTGTCCAGTGAATATGCTGAGAAGTGTAAGAAAAATGATGAAAATGATTTTGATAAGTAAGTCGTGAAGGTGAAAAGTACAGCATGGAGAATATAGCCAATAATCTTCCAATAACACTGTATGGTGACAGATGGTGACAACACTTATTGTGGTGAGCAGTGAGTAATGTACAAACTTGTCAAATCACTAGGCTGTGCACCTGACACTAACACAAATAACACTGTATGCCCAACTATCCTTCAACAATAAAAAATTGTAAATTGTTAAATAATGATTTTGATAGATCACTACTGGTTGAACACCTACTATGTTTCAGAGGAAATATAGATATACAGATATAGATATCTGTATACAGATATCTATATACAGATAGATATATATACAGATATAGATATAGATACAGATATAGATATAGACACAGATACAGGTATAGATACAGATATAGATATAGATACAGAGACAGACATAGATACAGACATAAATACAGATATAGATACAGAGATAGATACAGATATAAATACAGATATAGATACAGAGATAGATATAGATACAGATATAAATACAGATATAGATACAGATACAGATATATTACACTTGATATTCTTAACTCTCACAAAATTCTACAGGCAACCACAGCCATTGCCGCCACTCACAGATGAGAAGGTGCGGATTCATAGTTCCACGTTCTGGCTGGAAAACAGATAAATGACAAAAGACCACTAGGGTCTGACTGGGTCTATATCTGGCTCAGAGTCCACACCTTTACTCCATGTGTAGGCCTTCCTGTGAGATGCAGAGGGAAACTCTAGACCTCAGGTTTTCACCCCTGGGGTCCAGAGTTCCCTGCCCTCTCTTTCTAACATGTTAGAACAGGGGATCCCATCACTTGGCTGCTATTCAGACAAAGGTAACCTGCTCTTTTAGTTTCCAAATAATGGCAACAAACGCAGAGAACAGAGAAGCGTCAGTCCTTAAACGTCCTCTGTTAAATGACTTTAAAACCCCATGCCTGTATGATACAAATGAACCTCAAAATTTAGCCAAAATATCACAACAGGGGTCCCAACTATTTGAAAAAAGAAAAAAGATTTTTCACGCCTCTTAGGCTACTTGTCAAAAGTAAATCTGTGGGCCGCTTTGCACACATGGTGTTGGGTGCAGTGGTGGGGGCGGTGGGGGTAGGGAGAGAGCCTAGTGCACCTGCTGGTCCGCAGAAGTAAATTAGAAGTAAGACTCCACTCTTAGGCTGCCAGGCCAAGGGGAACTCCATAAGCTGCCATTTTCAAATCCCTCGATGAGCAGGAAGAAACAGATCAGAGGGCACAGGGAAAATGCAGACTGACTTCTTCCTTCAAAACACCCCATTAAAGGTGATAATGGCACTTTGGAGTTTCCCCGAAAGTGACATATCTGTCCCCTTCACTTCACTTCACTGGCTTTTGGTTTCTGAGAATTCTAACTGAGTTTCTAAGATGCCCAGTTAGTGAAAGACAGAAATGGCAGCTCTGGTCATCTCAAATCTAAATAGAATGATCGGGACTCCAAAGGGATACATGGTTTCTGTAAAGAAATAAATAAAGTAGCTCTACATGGACAAGGCAGAGAACAATGAGAAAACCTTTGGGAAAATGGGGAAGCATCTTCCTTTTCTAGAGTAAACACAATTAGATTTCCCATGTAACAACAGAAATGGCGTCTCAGAGCTAGAGAAGCCTCACATCCACGAGTCACAGGTCACTTAGGTATGACCTCTTCATTTACAGATGAGAGAGGGTAAACATAGGAAATGGAAGAGGGTTCCCCAACACATACACTGGTTCAGAAGCTCCTGGTTTCCAGAACAGTGCTTTTGCTCCTGGATCTCTCTGGTTTATAAGTCAGACGGTAGCAGAGAGAATACAATATTGTAATAACACATACTTTTGGTAAACTACATGCTATATCTTTCATCTGATTTCTTCCCTTCATATGTCATAAAATTCTTTCCTTTTAAGACATTTTGATGGATCCAAAATATTCCATAGTATGGCGGTAGCACAATTTGACCAATCATACTTGCATACGTTCTGCTTATTTTCAATATTTTTCTATCATAAACAACACTAAGATTGGGGCGCTTGGGTGGCTCAGTCGGTGAAGTGTCTGACTTTGGCTCAGGTCATGATCTCACGGTCTGTGGGTTCGGGCCCTGCATTGGGCTCTGTACTGACAGCTCAGAGCCTGGAACCTACTTTGGATTCTGTATCTCCCTGTCTCTGCCTGTCCCCAGCTTGTGTTTGCTCTCTCTCTCTCTCTCTCTCTCTCTCTCTCTCTGTCAATAATAAATAAACTTAAAAAAAAATAAACAACACTAAGATGAACATCTTTGTACATATATCCTTGCACATTCTTAAAGAAAATTCTTAGACCAAAACAGCTGAGTCAACGCTTAGGCATATTTGGTAATAGCTGCCAGATTGCTATTAAAGCATTTATTCTTGTATTTCTCCTACTGGGATATATGAATGCCTGTGTTCCTCAAATCTTATTCAATGAAAATGGCAAGTTATTATAATTAGCGGTGCTTTGGTTACTAGTATATGGAATATATCATTAAACCTTGTTTTGGACCTTGATAGTTGTGGAATTATCCACTTTCATGAGCTGTGTTATTGGATCTTTTAGAGAACCTTATGTACTTCTTAGTATTTTAAAAGTATGCTTAATATATTAAAATAATCATCTGTCCTGTTTTTGCCTGAATTGCCACTGGCCTTTTCATTTTATTCATCTTATGTTTTGCCATGTGAACTTCCCTGTTTTATGCAGCAAAACGTTGGGTGTTATTTTTAAGTTATCATCAAGTATGCATAAACTCCTACCTATTCTCCACTCCTTTATGAGAATACCTAATACTGTAAAGACAGAAGATCTTTCCCAGGTTAAGTGACACATTCCTCAGTCAATAAAAAATTCATTTGAATTTTTGCTCCTAGCTTGGCAAAGATGTTTTAAGGTTCATCTGGAAACATAAATGGATAATGTTAGCCAGACAGTTCTGAAAAGGAAACATGATGGGAGGTGATTTGCAATAGTGGGTTTCAAAGTGTGCTACTGGCATGAGACCAGCTGGTAGGTCACCACCTTAGGACAGGTCAGGACAGAAAGTCCCAACAAAGTCCCATATGTGTCTGTGTGTCTGTGTATCTAACTATCTGTTCATGGATCATCTAAGTCAGATAGATAGATGGGTCAATAAATGGTATTGGGTCAGTTGGCCAATCACATCAGGTTTGTGAGATTTCTAAGGACATCTGTTAGTGAGTTAAAGAAACTAAAGTGATAAAAACAAATGAAGAGGAAAATGCAAAATTTATTGCTGAGATGAAAACGCATCTGGTGCAAAGCAGCATTATGAATAATAGACCCAGACTAGGAACGAGGCAAATACTCTTCACTAGAAGACTAAAGGGTAGTATATTCACCAGTGGAATACTACATGCCAGTAAGTATGGGTAAACTACAACTACATACACCAGTGTGACTGAATCTCATGAATATTACGCTAAGCAAAATAAGCTAGACGTGGAGATTCCAATTATACAAAGTTCAGAATCAGGCAGTACTATTCTGTCGTGTGAAAAGCAGGATAGTGGTCATCACTGGGCAGGAAAACAGTGGCCAGAAAGGGCAAGGCTGGGGACTGTTAATGCTGTTTCCGACCTGGGTGCCAGTTACACAGATGTGTTCAATTTGTGAACATCCACCAACGTGTACACTTTTGATTTGCGTATTCTCCTATGTGTGACATGGCTCAATAACAGGTAGAAAATACAGTATGAACAGTAAAATCCTGATGTGAACAGATAAACTCAAAATATACACTGAAATATAATCACAGGAAATATTATCAAGGGTTATCTCTGAATGGTTAAATTTCGTATGATGCAATTTTTGAAAATTCGCTTCTGCGTGTTTTTTCCCTTTCTTCTACAATAAACACCATTTGAATAATTAAACACACATTATCAAGGATATGTATGAGGGTATTCTCCTTAATGCTATTTACAATAGCAAATCTGTTTAAACAACTGAAATGTCTAATGACAGACCATTGGTTAAATCTGCTATATCTCTGAGACAGTATATTCAAATGCTATAAAAATGATATAATATTGACATGGAAAAATACAACATATTTATGACTGAAAATTACATACTGGAAACTGTATTAAGTGATTTCAATTGTTTTATTTTTCTTAAAAAAAAAGTCTGAATTCCAATGAAAAGAGACTCTTAAAAACTGAGAATAAACTGAGGGTTGATGGGGGGTGGGAAGGAGGGGAAAGTGGGTGATGGGCACTGGGCAGGGCACCTGTTGGGATGAGCACTGGGTATTTTATGGAAACCAATTTGACAAGAAATTTCATATTAAAAAGAAAGAACAACCAAAAAAATGAAAAGAATAGAATGACCAATCATATGTCAAACATTCATAGTTATTATTTCTGGATGACTGGATTTCTTAAAGCTTTTAATTATTTTTTAAGTTTTTGCTTATTTATGCTTTCCAATTTTCCCACAATGAACATGGATTACTTCCTTAATGAAAAATAAATGTTACTTTGAACACTAACAAAGCTAGTAATAACATTGGAAGAGTAACTCAAAATTATAATACATGATCTTGACATTATAACAGGATCATGATAACTAAAATGTCAAAGGAGAAGCCTGATGTTATCATAATATAGGAAAGAGTCTGAAAACTGCTCACTACTAAATTATGTTGTATTTCACATCAGTTTATAGCTCCAGATACCCTAACACAAGAAGAGCTACAAGACCAATCACTAAAAAATCCCTTTTTATGTCAAAGTCTTGAAATAATGCCTGATGGATACGCTATTAGCATCAACTGATAAATAACTCATATCAATTCAGGTTCCTAACATGCTCCAGAAACCAAAGAATATTTAAATCTCAAGACTTGGAAAACCTTTAAAAACCTGGGGTTGAGCAAAAGATAATTGGAAATTTTAGTATAATTAATGCAAAAATGGGTAAATCCTTCCAATCTTGATAGGGCAACAAAAAGAAAACAGCTTGGCCTGAGGCCGTCTGTAAACAGTACAATTCTCAAAATGTGGTGAACAGAAAACCCACCTATAAAAGAGGTGGGGGTCTTACTTATGAAACCATGCAGCCCATTCAAGACTGAACAGTGTTTTAATTCTGTGCGTGGTCAAATTTGATGACAGCAGCTTAGACAGGAAACCAAACAAAGTCTCATCATACTCAGCTTCCATTTGGAGGTTTTCCATGTGACACAAAACAGCAGTGTGCTCACATGTATTCACCTGGACTTCCGCAAGCCATTATGGAAGAGGTATTTGATTGTCAGCGTCAGAGAAAAAACGACCTGTGTCAGCCACCCTGAAAAGCAAAGCAGAGGCTAGATTGTAACAAAGTAGCAGATGCCTGGCAGCAGTTGTTCAGGAGTGATTTTCTTTGTATTTTCAAAGCTCTCTATAGCTGCAAATGGCTCATAACTTTGAAGTTAGAAGACCCAACACAAGTAGAATCGTCTGTATTATTCCTGGATAGAAGTAACAACCATGAGGGAGGACACAGACACTTCTACAGGAAACTGGTTAGCACAAACCTCGCAAATGAAAAAAAAAAAAAAGTAACTCCAAGGACACTAAGTGCATACATACATAATTTATGGAAAGTTCATCATAAAAGGTCAGTGTCTATCTACACAAGTGACATTCTAGAAAGGTACTAAGAAGAAAAAGGTCAAGGACAGACAATTGAATGAGATCTTTACAAACCCACAATGTGTGATATGATGAATCTAACAGAAAGAGAAAAGTAAAAAGGTCAACTTGCAATGTCCGAAATTCTGAAGGTGATAAAATGATAAAACTGTAAATACAGCTTGAGCTTCCCTCTCTGACCATGGCTAGATGTTGACTAGAATTGAAAATAAATGTTCTTATCCCTCGAAAAAAATCTAAATGTTAGAACTGTCCCAGGATAAAAAGAAAAGAAGAAGAAAAAAAAAACTTTGCCTGGAAAGAAACACACACACACATACACACACACGCACACACACGAGACGTATTTTTCACTGGGTCTGTTCTTTGGAGCAAGTGGTACTTGGGCTGTAGGGCTCAATGACCTTCACTCCTTCACCATTAGGAGTGGTTATCCCTGCCACAACAGCCTGCTTCTCTGAGACTCCCCCTTTCCCTACACACAGGAATGGCCCAGAGCAGACACGCTGCACCACTGGGGCACTGCTGATTGGACCAGGGATGGCAGAGTCCCTTGTCTGGGAATGCTATTAACATTCAGCTAGAGTGTGTTGATCTTGGTGGCCTGCTGCAATCCCACCTGAAAATGCCACCAAATGAGTTTTAAAATAAAGGTGTTAATTATTGGGCCTTTTGCAGCTTAAACAAAATCTAGACTGACTTCTAGTTCAAGCCACGTGTGTGAATGTCGACATTTCCCCCTTCTCCCCCTGGAAATCACCCAAAAAATCAACAAGGAAAATGAGAAACAAAATGCAAGTTTCATTTCAGCTAAACCAGGAGACAAAACTATAGAGACCGAATGTAAGTGGAAAAGCATCTAAAACAGAGGAAATTAAGTTGGAGGAAGAGAAGAGAAAAGGCTGCAGAGCTTGCACCTGAATGTCTCAGCAAGCACCAGCAAAACTACCCTTCTTGAAGGCAAAGGACACAGGCTGACATTTCAACTCTTGCTTGAAACAGGAGAGGTAGACCAGCTGGCTCCATGAGCTTGTGTGGATACAGTGCTTTGTCTGTTTCTTTCTTCCCCCATGAAGAAAATGGCAACAATTTACAAGGAATCACAAAGAAAACTTATTTGCAAGAAGCAGTCTTCCTTTTGTGCCGTAAAGAAAACACAATCTTTTCATTACCCAAAAATAAAAGAGTTAAATCAACACAAAACCAAAAAATCTTCCTTTCTTCATTGGCTTTGGTAAAATAAAGGCCAGTTCTAAAAAAACAAAAACAAAAACAAAATAAAACAAAACTTCACCTAGTAGAACCACATCCCCAATCTCTATAAACCTTCCACAATAATTATTCAGGAAAAATTAAACTCCTTTGATGATGAATAATAAAAAAGAAAAAAACCCTCAGGGAGTACATAAAAACATTAGAAGATAAGAACAAATGAGCAAGAAAGGCAAGCAGCAAGGGAAGATCTCTCATTACAAGACATTTGATGAAACAATGGAGTGACCAAAGATTTTTAAGAAATGAAACACTTCTTGATCAAATCACAGCCACGAATGAAGAAACAGGAAAAAATATCAAAGTATCAAGAGATGATAAAATGTGAATTGACAGCGCTTGGGAAAGGAGTGGGGAAAACTACAACTATTACAGAAATTATGCCAAGAAGGCAGTCGAGGTAGCCGAGAAACCAGCAGAACAAAGTGAGAGACACGGTAGGGAGAAGACATGAGAAAGGGGCCAGAGTGAAACAAAATAAAGTTAGAAAGATCAGGGAGTATATTGTAGATATGGAGGAAACCTAGAAGAGACCCGAAAGAAGGAAATGGGAATACTAGAACATAAGCAATTCCTGAAGATTTTGAGACTACACTGGGTCTGAAGGAAAAATGACCTTTTCAATTTTGAATTTTTGTAAGCTACAAAAATAATGGGTAACATAAGCAGACCTCACACAGCACCAGAATAATTCCAAAATACAGGACTAACTTAAAGGTAAAAAAATAAAACCATAAAGGTAATAAAAGAAAACAGGAGAAAATTCTTTCATAATCTCAGAGGGGGAAAACCATTTCTAAATAAGACACAAAATTCAGAAGCCATTGAAAACAATGGATAAATTCAACATAAGATTGGAAATGTCTGCATAATAAGGTACCAAAACATTATGAGCAGAGTTAAGTGACAAAGAAGAAAGAAAAATACATCTTACATCAAAGACAAAAAGATAATTTCCTTCAATATAAAAACTTTGACAAGTGAGTAAGAAAAAAAAGAGCAAAAACCCAATAGAAAAATGGACAAAGAGAGTAATAAAAATAAAAAGAAATAGAGTGCACCCAAAGAACTATCAACGGCTCATAAACCTATCAAACACATAAAAAGACAAATGCAAATTGAAAGACTTTTTTTTTCACCGATCAGATCTGCAAAGATTCAAAAGCTTAGTATCACGGTGTGCTGATAAGTCTTTAAGAAAACGGGCACTCTTGTCCATTGCTGTGAGGACTGTAAATGTACGATCTCTGTGGAGGACAATTTGCTAATATGTATTGATATTATATGTAGGTGGATGGATGGACGGATGGGATAGATATCCTTTCATTCAGCAATTCCGCTTCTAAGAGTTCATCCCACAGAGATAATACACATATGTTTATGCAAAATGGCATATTTAGAAAGATCACTAGAGAACTAAGTGAAAAATAACAATGGGCTAGTCATACAATGGAAAACTATGTAGCTATTAAGAAAAAAATGAAGAAACTGTATGAGCTGATACGGAAAATTCTTCAAATACAGGGTTAAGTACAGGGTGCCCAATAGTAGGTGTACCATACCATCATTTGTATAAAAAGAGAACAAAATATATGTTTCTAATGTATATGTGCATACACACGTTTGCTTGTATGTGCATAAATATCTCTGGAAAAATGCATGGGAAAAACCCAGTAGCATGACTTACCTAAAGAGAAGGGTAACTATGGTCAGGGATGTGAAACATTACTTTTTTAAAAAAATTATTTAAATCCAACATATAGTGTAATCATGACTTCAGGAATAGAATTCAGTGATTCATCACCTACATATAACACTTAGTGCTCATCCCAACAAGTGCCCTTCTTAACACCCATCACCCATTTAGCCCATCCCTCCCACCCAACATCCTGCCTGCAACCCTCAGTTTGCTCCCTGTATTTAGAGTCCTTTACGACAGAGAGGGAGGCAAACCGTAAGAGACTCTTAAGTACAGAGAACAAACTGAGGTTGATTAGGGGTGGGGGGTAGGAATGGATGATGGGCACTGAGGAGGGCACTTATTGGGATGAGCACTGGGTGTTGTATGTAAATGATGAATTACGGGACTCTACCCACGAAAAGAAGAGCAGACTGTATACACTGTATGTTAGCTAACTTGATAACAAATTATATTGAAAAAAGAAAAAAAAAAGAGTCTCTTATGGTTTGCCTCCTTCTCTGTTTTTATCTTATTTTTGCTTCCCTTCCCCTATGTTCATCTGTTCTATGTGAAACATACTTTTTAATGCTTTTGAAATTTTGAAAGATTTAAATGTATTGTGTATTTAATATTTTAAATTTAAATACAGTAAAACCTTGGTTTGCGGGCATAATTTGTTCCATAAACATGCTTGTAGTCCAAAACACTTGCATATCAAAGCAAAGCAAACCACTGGCTCAGTTGTGATCATGTGACATTGAGCAATCACATACTATTCATATTGGAAGACATCGCTCGTTTCTCAAGTTAAAATTTATTAGAAATGTTTGCTTGTCTTGAAGAACACTGGCAGAACAAGTTACTCATAATCCAAGGTTTTACTGACATATAATCTGTTTTAAAAGAGATAAACTGATCAAGTTACCCCCATGCGTAAAAACCTTTTGTTATTCCCTACAGTTTTGCTGGCAAATTTCAGAGAACTTCAGCTTACCACCAAGGCCCTTGAAGACTTCATCCTAACCTGTTCCTTCTCTCTGGGCTTGACTTTGACCTTCCCTGATCTCTATGAAACAACAGGCACACTAAGTTATCAGGACACATCCTGCTCTCTCTTGCCCTTACCCTTAAACGTGTTGATCTTGTGTTACTGTCCCATAGGTCCTTGAGGCTCTACTCATTTTGTGTGTGGCGGGGAGGGGGGGTCTGTTTTCTCTCTTTGTTCAGATTGGGCACATTCTATTGGTCTGTCCTCCTGTTCACTGAGCCTCTGTCATCTCCACTATAGTTTTTTGTTAATCCAGCAAGTTTTTTTGTTTTTCTTTCTGTGGTTATATTTTTCAGTTCCATAATTTCTTATTTGGTTCTTTTTTTTATAACTCCCTTTATTGTGATTTCCTATTTTTCGTTTGTTTCAAGTGGATCTGTAATTAATTGTTGAAGCTTTTTTATAATGGCTGCTTTAAGATTCTTGTCAGATAATTGCAACATCTGATTCATCTCTGCGTTAGTATCAGTTGTTGTCTTCTCTCATTCGAATTGTAATATCCTAGGTCTTGGTATGGTGAGTGTTTTTCATTTGTACCCTGGACATTTTGGCTATTATGTTAGGAGACTCTGGGTCCTATTTAGTTATTTTGTTGTAACAGGAAGTACCTCTGTTTAGGTTTATTTAGCACAAGGTCCTGTCCTACTTTTTTAGATTAAGGTTCCAATGACAATTTACGTACCATGGCCTTCAAAAATCCATTTGGCTTATCTCGTGCCACTGAGGTTCACACTGGTCCCTGTTGTGCTTCATGAGGGAGTGCGCTGGGCTTTCCTAAACCAGATTGCCCAGTGTGGTGAGGAGGACCCCACCCGTGAAAGAAAAGAGGCTTCTAGGTCTAGGCTGCCTGTTACCGCAGGATTCCTCCTAGTATGTCTAGGTGGGGAGAAAGGTATCAGCCCCACAGGGATGAAGAGGCTTCCCAGGCTGGGCACCTGTGGTAAGATACCCCCAGCCTGTGGTGATACTGAGTGTTTCTCAACCCGGGTACTTGGGGCAGAATCATCCCCTTCCTCCAGCAGAGGGGGGGGGGGGGGGGGGGTGCTTGCCCTGTCTACTTGATCCACCACTGATTCCCCATTTCTACTTGATTCCCAATCCCTACTTGGCTCCCAATTGATTCCCCTTGTGGGTGGTGTCATGTTCATCTGCTGTTGTTGTAGGATGCCTGTTCAACCTGGAGAAGGAATGAGCCTATAGGTTGGAATTCAGGAAACACTGAAGCTGAGTCATTTTCTGCTGTTGGTTCCAGTATCATCAGATGCCATGCCACTATGTTATTTCTCTGGTCCGGGGCTCCCCAGATAGTTGGCTTTTGCTTCTCTTCTTTCAGAATTCTCCTTTGGTTGTTGTATTGGTCAGGGTTCTACAAAGAAACAGAACCAGCAGGATAGAGAGAAGGAGGAGAGAAAGATTTATTTTAAGGAACTGGGTCATACAATGGTGGAGGCTCGGCGAATCCAAGGTCTGATAGGGGAGTCTATTAGGCTGGAGACCCAGGGAAGAGTTACAGTTTAAGTCCAAAGGCAGTCCCTTGGCAGAATTTGTTCTGGCTCACAGTAGAGGAAGGAGGGTGTCAGTCTTTGTTCTCTTAAGGCTTTCAACTGATTGGATGAGGTCCACGCTCATTATAGAGAGTGATCTGCTTCACTCAAATTCCTATTTAAATGTTAATCACATCCAAAAAAAAAAAAACCATACTCACAGAAACATCAAAATAGTGTTTGACCAAATATCTAGGCACTGTGGCTCGGCTAAGTTGACACATAAAATTAGCCATCACAGTTGTGTTTTGTTTCATAATTACATTCCATTTTGTAGAGGTTTTGTGGAGAAATCCTGGATCTGTAACACTCCTACACTTCCATCAGTTTTGTCAATTTCTCAGGCATTTTTTTCCTCTAATAATACTTCTTTTATTCCTTCTCTTTCTTTCTGGTGACTATAAGCACATGTGATTGTCAGATCTTCTCAATATACTCGTCTCTTTTTTATGCCTTTTTGTTTCTCATACAACATTCTGGATATTTTTCCAATTGAGGTCAGCATTCTTTGATTGTTTATTCATTTTCTCTTCATGTATTTTTAGCCTATCATTAAATCTATGTTTAAGTTTTTAATATTGGTAATTTTTCAATTCTAAATTTTCCATTTCATTCTTTCTTGCTTGTTCTATTGTTTTTTTTTTTCCTTTCTAGATTCTCAATCTTTTCCTTTATCTCCGTGAATACAGTAACACAGTTATTTTTTAATCTGTCTGATAACTCAATATCTGGGAACTCTGTAGGTCTGTTTATATTTCCCTTTTCTTTCTGCTTGTTTGTATTCATTTCCTCTCATCTCCTCTTGTACCCCATTATTATTTTATGCACACTGGGTTTGAAAATGGAAGCCTATGTTGTAGTTACTTTCCTCTATGGAGGATTCTTGTTTGTTTGTGTCAGGGGCCTTGTAGTGACCGCAAGCAAGCACTCTTATCTTTAAGATTGAACTTCAACTTCAAAACTGAAAACACCGGAAGCTGAGCTTGCTGTTCCTGCACAGGCTTTCTCCACCCAGTTCACCCCACTTGAAGGGTGGAACCCTTGGGGATCTCAACACAAGGAAGTTGGCTTTGTCAGGCCTCTAAATCCAATCTCCCTAGTCCCAAGAAGCTGTCAAAAATACTGCTCAGCCTCACAAGCTGGCAAATGCCCCAGGGAAAAGCCCCAAATGACGGTCTCTTGTCCACCAAAGCTCTGGCCCTTTGAGTCTTCACTATCTTGTTAGCTCTCCAACGCTCTTAAACAGAGGTATTTTGTTATTTGTTCCCATATATTTTATTCAGAGTTTCCAGTCCTCATCAATAGAAGAGCAACTCCCAATTACCTGATCTGCCATTAACAGATATGCTCTTCTGCTATCTTAAACAGGAGGAAATTATAGGATTACGTGTGGATTACTTAACTCTGTACGCCTGATTCAAAGCACATAACAGGAAACGCATCACAATGACGACAGAGCAGGCACTGTTTTAAACACTTTCCATGCATTAACTTTTTCCTCCTTAAGAAGTGGGTACTAATATTATCTTCATTTCAAAAAGAAAGAAACTAAAGCAAAGAGAAAGCAAATGACTTGCCCAAGATCATGCATCTGTAACTGGCTCCAGCGTCTATGCCCCTAACCACCGAGCAAAGCAGTCTCACCTAGTTCAAAATTTCTCAAAATCATACTAGGAAACTATCCAGAAATAATGCATAATCTTTTTCTAGAAAAAGAACAGAAAAATTAAATTATATTTAAGATCATTTACAATGCCATTTTGAGTCCCTAAATCTCTATTCTGGTACCCCCCTTCACAAAATATCGTAAGACTGGTGACAGGATTTAATGCACCCAACTGGGCATGCAAAGTAGTCCAATGGACAGGCCCAACAGATCCTCTTATAGGATGCAAAAGAGAAAGATATTCTAGAAAAGATGAAATTTTCTCAGAGCTTCTAAACTGAAACTGGGGCCACAGGGAAAAGAAGTTAACATGCAAAGCATCAACCACCTTTGTGGAATAGACTGGGCATAAATCCACAGGTATTCAAACTGAAGGATGACTTCAGTACATCACTCAAGATATAACAGTCACTGGAAAAAACATAATAAGAAAAGGGAAAAATGTTCAGAAACCATTTTTAATGTTCATAAATTAGATAAAATATTAGAATAAGGATTACATTTAACAAAGATGTTTCTATTTATACATACTGGAGTAAATATTTATCTTCTATTCCGTCTCCCAAAACGCTATTTAAAAAGATGGGAAAGCCCTCTCTCTCTGAGCCTCCCCGTTCATGATCTCTCTCTGTCTCAAAAATAAATAAACATTAAAAAAAATTTAAAAAAAAAAGGGGGGCGCCTGGGTGGCTCAGTCGGTTGAGTGGCCGACTTCGGCTCAGGTCATGATCTCACGGTCCGTGAGTTCAAGCCCCGCGTCGGGCTCTGTGCTGACTGCTCAGAGCCTGGAGCCTGTTTCGGATTCTGTGTCTCCCTCTCTCTCTGACCCTCCCCGTTCATGATCTGTCTCTCTCTGTCTCAAAAATAAATAAACATTAAAAAAAATTAAAAAAAAAAGATGGGAAAGAAATCTAAAAATCATTAGAAAAACAAAACAAAACAAAACAAAACTCAGGAACAAAGAAACAAAAGAAGAAAAGACAGATTAATGATGTCAACAAAATTTTGAAAGAAATACACAGATGAAGGATAATTGACTTGGTGAAGTTAAGAAAACTAAAATCCAAGTTTACAGAGGGGAAAGTCATCAGGAAAAAGCTGATCCGTTCCACAACAGCTGAAAAAGTATTAAAAAATCAGGGAGCACCAAAGACCACTAAAAATGGGGTGATGGGTAAAGAAGAAACATAGTTTCCTCTCAGGAGAGACTGAGCTAGAGAATCTCTGAATGCACAAACTATAGGCATAGCGAAGGTCAGTGTAAAATCACCCTGAAAACAGGAGGCTTCATTAAAAATCTACATAAAGTGGGCCTCCAACCCACTCCCCATACACAGTTCCCAGGAAGGTGGCATTCAGGCTTATACCTGAACAAAAGACCAGAAGATTCCTTTGAGGAAAAACTGGTATGTTCAAATGGAAAGCCCTGGAGGTACTACTCACTTTGGAGTTCCCCAGTCAGGGAGTAGCAAGGAAACAAGTTACTTCATCCTTTGGTGATGGCTATACGTCAGTAAGGCCTCTCACACACGTGAAGCTTCTAACCAGCATTTTATTACTTATTTTTAAATATGAGTTAACAGGGGTGCCTGGGTGGATCGGTCAGTTAAGTGTTTGACTACTGATTTCAGCTCAGGTCATGATCCTATGGTTCGTGACTTCAACCTCCACATAGGGCTCCACACCTTTCTGCCCCTCCCCCACTCATGTTCACTCTCCAAATAAATAAACTTAAAAAAAAATACATAAATATGAGTAAACAGCCTCAGGTGGTCAGACAGCTCAGGCCACAGCTAAGACAAAGAATAAAACTAACAAAAAGATTAATAGAAGAAATAGATACAATGCTCAGAGTTAGAGAAAATGCAAAAA
This sequence comes from Prionailurus viverrinus, assembly GCF_022837055.1. NCBI lineage: Eukaryota > Metazoa > Chordata > Mammalia > Carnivora > Felidae > Prionailurus > Prionailurus viverrinus. Next base: position 7,686,445 of record NC_062569.1, on the reverse strand, counting down.
AAAACCAACCCTATACCTTCCGAGATATGGAAGATGTCAATTTCATCCATGAGAAAAAAAATGACACTAAATTAAAAACAAATATTTAGTTAACAAACAAAAATAAACATCTGTAAGTCAAAAACATAATGGCAAAAATGTATTCAACAAAAAAGTTTGGAAGACTGAGGCAATCTCCAGGAAGTGAAACAAACAGAAAACTGAAAACTAAAAGGAAAAAATAAAAGGAGATACAAAAAGATATAACAGAGAGACTGGAGAGGAATAAATTATCAAAACAAATTATGCAAATAATTCCTACAACTGAGGGATATTCATTCCCAGATTAGAAGAATCCACTGAGACCCAAACAATGAATAAAAAATGACCTACATCAAGGAACATCAGAGCAAATTTCAGAACACATGGTTTAAATAATGATTAACAATAACACAATTTCCCACCATTTATTGCAGTCTATGGGTAAATAATTATTTACATATTTTACATGTGCTGACCCATTTAATCTTCACACTTAGGAGACAGAAACAATCATACCCATTTATCAGATGAGCAAAGGGAGGCAAAGAGAAACCACATAACTTGCTCTAGGTAACACATATTGGAAGTAGGAGATCAACGAAATGAACCAAGGTATCTAGTTCCAGAGCTGACTTATTAGCATGCATATGGTTTTTACAGGCAAAAAGATATAGGAACAAAGCTAGATTTTCCCCAATGAGGAAATGGCTAAATAAATTTGAGAACACCTATTCCTTACAAAATTAACATTTTCCAAGCTATTAAAATTTAATCATTCCAAGTGTGTTCCAGTAATAGACAAGTAGTCTATATCAGACTAAACTTCTCGCATATAACAATTATAAACTTTGGAAAAAATTAAATATAACTGCTTGAACGTACCAGGGAGCAATCAAAAGCCAACAGAAATTTGAGGGGATTTGGCCCTTGGAAAAAGGGAAATACATTCATGGGGTAACCTCCATATTTCTAGGGCTTCTCCAATGAGAACAGTCACTAGTCTGTGTGGTGCAGGATGACTGGAACTCATGAAGTATCAGAAGATGGAGCTCAGTGTTGCCAGGGGGGCTGGAAATTGAGGTGGCAGGTTGAGGGTAGTCCCAGAACAAGGGGAGTCCTAGAGGGGAGCTTCAAAATCCACCTATAAATTCCCCTCAAATCCTTGGCTGACCTCATCACTGTGGGGGGTGGCGGGGGGAGAATTCCAAGGAGCACAATTTTAAAGCAATAAATATATGGAACACTGAGAAATATAAGGAGAGATTTCAGCTCCTGCTGAAGAAGTAAAGAAAGTTTGAGATCTGCCAAGTTAGAGCATCTTGGTGAATGAACACCTCGAGCTTTTCCTTTGAAACCAAGAAGGGCCACAGTGCAAACGTAAAGACTGTTCCCCAAAATTAAGGTATTCACCCTAAGTCTAAGGATAAAACCTGAAATACATCCCTCTTAATAAAGTGTAAAATCAAGCTCCGTAAAATCAAGATGAGTTAACTGCCTTGAAGGAAAAAACACAACACTCTTTAGAAGAAAACAACAGAAACTAGAGCTCTACAATATATCCTCTACAATGTCCAATATACAATCAATAATTATTAGACATGGGAAAAATAGGACAAAAAAGTCACTCAAGGCCAAGAGAAAAAGGAAACGTAGGCTGAGATAACCCAGATGTTAAGATTAGCAAGCAAAAATGAGACAGCAGGAATTAAGACCAGCCTGTAATTTATAATAGCTGTAAGTGAAATAAAACCACTTTTAAAAAAGACTCTCTCAAAAAAGATTAACAACCAATTTTATATTCCATATATGAGGCATATTTAAAACAAAAGGAGGGGCGCCTGGGTGGCTCAGTCGGTTGAGCGACCAACTTCAGCTCAGGTCATGATCTCACAGTTCATGAGTTCGAGCCCCGCGTCAGGCTCTGTGCTGACAGCTTGGAGCCTGGAGCCTGTTTCGGATTCTGTGTCTCCCTCTCTCTCTGACCCTCCCCCGTTCATGTTCTGTCTCTCTCTGTCTCAAAAATAAATAAACATAAAAAATAAAAAAAAATTTTAATAAAAAAAAAACTCAAAGGGTAAAAGTAAGATAATTAACAAAAATATATCAAACAATATATAAAAAGCAGAAACTGCAGTATTTATGTCAAAGGCAATTTGCTGTAACAAATTCAATGTGTTTGATAACCTATACACTTTGAGAAGGAGGAGAGTTTGGGACAGCTACATTCATTGATATCTCCTTGTTATATTTTTTAGTAAAAATGCATCAGAAAACCTATTTGGTATGAAGATACATAGTATCCTCAAAAATATTCACCTTCTGAAAGTACCAGGTGCATACCGTTGAAAAATTACACCAAAGTTCATAGTGAAAGAGTTAGAATTATTGATAGTATATTCTTTACATTCCTCTAAGTATTTATTAACTTTAAAATCAGAAACTATATATATACATATATATGTGTGTGTATACATATATATACTATCACATATATAATAGATATTACACAGAATATATGTACGTATACTATTCATATCAGGAGGGAAAGTAAATGAAAAATTACATGATTTCTGAAAAATAAAGCTGGGCCATGAGACAGGAAATGCATCAGCAGTCCATGGTTTATAAATGCACCTCCAGGGATAAGAACAGAAAGAGATACAAAAATATTTAATAACAGCTTTGGGGCATCCATGATGTGTGACAGCTGCAGACAATTACAGAATACACAGCAGCTTGTACTGGGTTCAATTTTTGCTATGTATTTTGTGCAATATTATAAAATACATATATAATGGTTGGCACTTTGTAAGCCCTCTTTATCACTCTCTCTACTTTATACTAATAGTACTAGAAATTGTTTTCAGAAAGTTAAAAAATGATTCTAATAACTCAGACATAATTTCTACATTAGCATTCCTGCTTTCTGCAAACACTATCTCTGTTGGCCAAACATATGGGTCTAAGTGATATTAATGATGATTATCATTAACTAACAATAACAAAAGTGGCTAACATTTTTTATCAAATGTATTATTTGTGGCAGGCTCTGCTCTAAAGTCTCTCAAAAATCGCAGTGATTATAGTTCCTATTCTTTCACTGAGGGAAACTGAGGCACTGAGTTAAACAAGCAACTCAATGTCACCAACTGGTAAGTGGCTGTACCAACCTACAAATTAAAGATACTTGACTCCAGAATCTTGTTCCTAACCTGCTCCATCCTACCCTCAAAGGGTCATTATAAGAAGCAATCACATTGAAAATCTTTCCCTCTATGTGTACGAAACAACTGTTAAAGGATAGTCCCACAGTCCACGCTGATTTTAAGTTGAACTTGTAATGCAAACCTACATTTAAGTTTTAAATGTAGGAGATTCCAACTTGCAAACAGTTTTATACATTTGAAACTCTTGGCTAAACCAAAATATCTAACTTAAGTGGCATATATTCAAGCGTATGTCCCAGAATCTTCCTACTTGGGGGTTGTCAGAATACAATCTGCCTCCCCCAAAGGTACCAGCTTCTTAGATTAGATTAACCCTCACTGGCTTCTGGTGGAAGATGTAGCTACAGAGAACTGGAAGGTCCCAGGGGGATGTGTCATTAAATCCCAGTAAAACTCCAGCAGGTCTGACAGCCTACCCACACAAAAAAGGAGACTGCAGAGAAGAAAATCCTCAACTGGAATATAAACATTATCATTTCTTTGGCAGGAATCAAGATCAGAAAACCTGAAGACACGCCATTGTTCATTTTTCACTAAGACTTATCTGTCAGTACATCACCAACTATGGTATAATCTTTTGCCGAGACCCAAAGAAACTCCTGTTACCACATTCCCCTGTTGCTCAAAGAGCTGATGAAGCATCTGATGAAATTAAGTTCATAAATAAAGTCTGTTTGAATTTAAAGTTGTCAATGGAAAACACAAATTAAGTAGGAGTAAGACAGATGAAAAGGAGTGACTTTTTTTAATTACCTAGAATTTGCATTCAAGTTTATATTTTGGTTTCCTCTGGCTTCCTTGATTTATAGGATTTGGGAGAAAGACAGGAATACTGATTGAAAATACCCGTTAAAATAAGTATTTCCTAAAATGGATAGAAAATCAAAAACTGAAACAAAAGGAAAAAAAATTATTGCTAAACTTAAGGCAGTCCTATAGCCAGGAGGAAACGTTTATGATGAAACTCAGCCTTAGCTCTGGTTAAATGAAAGCATATCCTACCTGCATCATTTGAGAATTCTGTGCCATGTTGGCTGTTAATGTGGAAAGGAATAATGGTGCCTGCTGCCACCTGATCCAGCTTTTTCTGGCATCCAGATTCCCGAGAATTATTCAGTCTGCATCGGATATCCCCTCCCTCCTTTCAGGACAAAGTAAAGATAACCCAGAAGGATTACACTTTTCGAAGGATGTTTTCCAGGAACGAGAAAAGACAGAACTTCCTGGCTTGATATCCTAGTCCTTCCCATCCAGGTAAACCCTGGCCAGCTCTCCAGCTCTGTCCCTACCCTGAGTATGACTATACTCTAGCCATGCCAAACCAATGCAGTCCCTCCAAGCACTGGGTGCATCAGGTTTCTCTCCTCATCATTTTACCTATGCAGTGCCCCCTGGCTCAGGATCCGTCTCTGCTTTGGAAAACCTTTCCTGATCAGGCTAGATGCCCCCGTTTCCTACCGCCCACCCGTCGGCCTTCACACACCTTGTGCTGATAGCCTGCAACCGTCTGCTTATGGCAGAGTTCTTTGAGGATAGAGACCATACGTTGTTAGTCTTAATTTCCTCAATGCCTAGTCAAGAAGGGGTTGAACAAATGTTTTCTTGAGGGTTGTGAGTTTAGGGGAAGAGACATCAGTACGTTGGGTTTATCCGAACATGTACGAGCTGCTGCATATAACAACATTACAAAACGATGAAACTGTGAAAACTATGAAGGGTGAAATTATCAGTTCCCCATTACAGAGGATAAAACTGGTGCTTAGCTTGATTAAACACTTGCCTGATGCAGGATCAACAGAAATCAAAGAGGTGGAGTCAGATCCAGGTAGAGTTTGGGCTCTAGGCTCTCCACCTCCCTATTCTGAGGGAACGAATCCTGTATCTCTCTTGAGAGACCAATATCAGAACCCCACGAGATCCTGAAGCCATGTCTCAGAGAACATGACTTTTCACCATCCTACCTACTACTTTATAAATCTTTAGCACTGGAATTTCCAAACACTATAAACAATTTAAAAGGTGGGGAGATGGTTCTTATCGCCTCTGAATTTAAAGCACAGTGTTTATTCTGTTCACATCAAAATGCCTTCTGCCTACCAGGCTTTGATCAATTCAGGCAATTCCTAGAAGGTTGTACTTGGGAGAATAGATACATGTTGTCTTCCCCTGCCCGGTATCCACCCCCCCCCCCAACACACACACACAATTTGGTAATGCTACCCAACTCCATTCCTTGGAACTTCTAGTCCCACATTTCATGCGGTCTTGGTGGAACCATTTATTTTAAAGTTTTTGTCACTCCAGGCAAAACACAGGCACAGAGCTCATGCCAGGCCAATGAGACTTTCTCCCTCAAAATGTGACTCTTGTACCAAGTAGCCCAAAGACTGCTTATAATTGGAGCTGAGTAATTCCGAGGGCTCCTCCGTGAAGAGGTTCTCCATCTGGTCATACTGCCACGTGCCGAGATCCTTAGAGGCATCCTAGTTTCAACCTCCGAGGCCTCCACATCTCTTTCCCCAAACTTCCTTGTTCTGCTTGAGTAAGCTAAAGGCTACTCCTATCCTTTGCAATCAAATCATTCCAACTAGCACACCCACACGTACGAATAGTAGGACTCTTGTTTCCACACGTGAAGAGAAGCTGAAATCCTCTTCTAGGCATGTGAAACTAAAGCTGGAAAGCATCAACTTATAACTAAGCATCCATAAAGCTTTTTAAAAATAACTATGCTATTTTTATGGTAGAGGGTTTTTTGGGGGGAGGGGATCAAAATTCTAAGTAACAGGGAGACAAAGTTGGTTTTTCTGGTTTTCACAAATAAAAGACAGTCAATAATAGCAATTTTATAAATCCTTATCTAACTAGGCAACAGATATCAATAGTCTCATTCTTCCTATGGGGAAATGGGCTTAGAGAGATTCAGTACTTTACCCCAGGTTACAAATCTAGTTATTCAAAACAAATAATGGTGTCCCTCCAAAGTCAATGCTCTGCCTCCTGTGACACATCACCTCTATAGAGCATGATTCATTGCAATCCACCCAAAAGGCTCAAACATCACCTACCATATCTTAAGCTCCTTGCCCACCAGTGCAGTAATAGAAGTTGCCTATGATTAACAGAAATGGATCTCACTCTCCTTTAGCTCTGGGTTCCTCCGCGGCTGATAACAAGCATGCTTATTATGAAGTATGAAGACTGCTCCACCAGGGAGGCAGACACAGACCCAAAGGATCTCCACAAACTGGTTCACCACCCTTGAATAATCAAGACAGTTTCAGGTTATAGAATTCAGTATTTAAAATACAGGTTTCCCCTGTTATCTGAAAGTAAAGTGTTTCTATGAAAACTTTCTTAAGCTGAAATTGTGTAAAGCAAAGACACAATTACCATTAATTCAGATGGAAAATGTTTAGCATTCCCAAACCCCCAAAATAACGTCTCTTAGGCTTTTTTGACACCTTAGGACACATCTTGCTAATGCATACACAAAATAAATCAAAATAAGGCACAGATGCTCACAGACACAGTTCAAAGCTATGACCACTTGATGCTGAGACGCTGAGTGAGGTTCTTGGGGAAGGAGCTGGGCAGCACCAGTCTGGCAGCTTAGGATGCACACTGCCTCTGTAGTGGCTCAGCTCACTGGAAAACAGCTGAATGCTATCTTCATTTTTGGCCTCTTTTTTTTTTGGTAAATACGAAATTCCTCTTTGCATTTCTTCCTTCCTTCCTTCCTTCCTTCCTCCCTCCCTCCCTCCCTCCCTCCTCCTTTCTTTCTTCTTTCTTTCTTTCTTTCTCTCTCTTTCTTTCCCTCTTTTCTTTTCTTTTCTTTTCTTTTCTTTTCTTTTCTTTTCTTTTCTTTCATGTTCATTCGTTTTTGAGAGAAAGAGACAGAGCGCAAGCCAGGGAGGGGGAGAGAGAAAGGGAGACACAGAATCCGAAGCAGTCTTCAGGCTCCTAGCTGTCAGCACAGAGCCCGATGCGGGGCTCAAGTTCACAAACCTGAGCTGAAGTCAGATGCTTAACCGACTGAGCTACCCAGGCGCCCCTGGATTTCTTTCAATTAGCAAAAACAGGTACTAATGGACGTCTTTGGTATAATGCTTTAGAAATTAGTTGTACAACAATGTGAATATACTCAATACTACTGAACTGCACACTTAAAAATGGCTACAGTTCTAAGTATTGTGTTATATATATTTTATTGGAATTAAAATTAAACTAAGTAAAATATATCTAAGTAGAGATAGAGATAGAGATAGATCTTTATTTCTAAAAACAAATGTCAGTTTCATATCACATCTACTTAAGCTACACTAAGGAATGTGAAGCAGGCTCTCTTCTGTCCCATGTTCCAACGGGAAAATCTATACTTTCTAGTAAACGATATCAAGCTTTCAGTAACAATTATGGCTTAGTTTGAAAAGGCCAGCTCTGTTCAACCCAGAGCCAGAAGCCTTGTCAAACCAGCATCAGGAACTGAAGGCTATTCAGCATATTTCAAAAACATAAATAATTCCCACATTTCAAGTCTATGCCTAACAGGTGAGAGGTTGCAAAGAAAGGTTTATCTAAAAAGAATTCCTATTCTGAGTGCTAAATAAGAACTTTAAATGCAACATGGAAACACCACATATCATATGGATAAGTAATTTTCCTTGTGTTACAGAGTCCATAATAGTCATTTGTTCCACAAACATCTGGGAATATGTTACACATTTTCAGATGCAAAAAGAAAAAGTATTGATCACTGGTCTAGATAAGCATCGTAATTTAGGAGGGGAAATATGCAAGTCAACAGACTACGTCATATAGAAAGTGAGTCATGCTCAGTCTAGGAAGTGCACAGGGCTCTACAAGTTAGGAGTAAAAAGAACATAAGGGGACCCAGAAAAGAGTATCCTTAACTACTCTAAGGATAGAGTAGTTACTCTTAGAGTAAGAGTTACTCTAGAGTAAGTGTACTCTAAGGATAGAGTAGTTAAGGATAACTGATAAGGATAGGATATCCAGTAAGGATAACAAGAGGTTGGTCAAAACATTTAAAAAGAAAAACTGAGAAATGAGATGTCCATGGGAGGTTCCGAAAAGCTTCAATACATGCCTGGGAATCTACAAAGCTGTGTGCATTCACAGAGCTGTGTGTACCTTCAGGAAAGAGATGAAAAGACTCCAATCTCTCATCTCTAGAGGAACCTTCAGGCACTGAGCAAGCAAGAGGTGAAGACTAAGACAGAGGTGTAAATTGCCTGCCACAGCACTGAAAACATACTCAAACACAGAGCCCCTTTGGCAAAGGCTGGGAGACTTGGTTCAAAGCACCAAGGAAATCTCTTGTCTAATCCGCTGACCACTAAGCTAACCAAGAACCTCAGGGGTCATACATTACCAAGAATACAGAATTTACAGAATTAGTCCAGAAAAGTCACTAAACAAACAAAGAGAAGCAAACAAACCCAGGGGAAGGGGAGATCTGATTTTCAGTGTGGCCATACTATATTATTTGGAATCTCCAATTAAAAAAAATTATGACACAGGAATAGACAAAGGACTCAGAGAGGGGAAAATAGCAGTCAACAGAAACTGTTCCTGAGGAATACCATATATTGGACTTACTGGATAGAGACTTTAAATTAACTATTATAAATATGATGAAAGAACTGAAGGAAACCATGTCTAAATCATTAAGGCAAAGTATGAGAGTTACATTTCATCAAATACTATCAACAAAGGGAGAGAAATTATGAAAAAGAACTAAGTAGAAATTCTGGACTTGAAAAATACAATAACTGAAATGAAAAAATCACTAGAAGGATTCGACAGCAAATATGAATTGGCAGAAGAAAGAATTAGGTAACTTGAAGATGAGTTTTGAGATTGTTTGAGATTGAGATGATCTAGTCTGGGGTACAAAAAACAGGATGAAGAAAAATGAAGAGAGTCTCAGAGACCTGTGGAACTCCGTCAAACACACAAGGAAAACAGGAGTGAGTAAAAGGCAGAGACAAATATATGAATAAATAATGGTGGATAACTTCCCAAACATGATGAAAAGCATTAATCTTCTCATCCAAGAAGCTCACCAAAAACTCTAGGTAGGATAAATTCAAAGAGAAGCACACTTAGACACATCTTAGTCAAATTATCAAAAGCCAAAAAAAAAAAAAAAAAAAACACCAAAAAGACATTATCTTGAAAGCAAGAGAAAAAGTTACTCATCACATACAAGGGATCCTCAATCCCACCAACTGCTAAACTTCTTATCAGAAATCATGCAGGTCAAAAAACTGAAAGAAAAGAACTATCAGCCAAGAATTCTATACCCAGAAAAACTATAGTAATGAATGATAAATTAGGCCAATAAGACATTCTAGATATACAAAAACAGAAAGACTTCGTGATTAGCAGACCTGCCTTGCAAGAAATACCAAAGGAAATACTTGTAGCAAAAACTAACAGAAGTGAGGGAAGAAATGGATTCAGCAATAATAGCTGGAGACTCCAATCCCAACTTTCAATAAAAGGACAACCAGCAAAACATCAACAAGAAAACAGAAGACTTGAACATTATAAGCTAACTAGACCTAACAGAAATCTACAAAACATTCTATACAATAGAAGAGTATACATTCTTCTCAAACGCACATGGAACACTCTCCATATAGACCATATATTAGGTGTAAAATAAATCTCAATAAATTTACAAGAAGTGAAATAATATAAAGTATGTTTTCCAGCCACAGTAGGTTGAAATTAGAAATCAGTAACAGCAGGAAATGTAGGAAGTTCACATGTATATGGAAATTAAACAACACACTTTTAAATAACCAAAGGGTCAAGAGATTTAGGAAAATACTTAGAGATGAATGAAAATGAAAACACACATAGCAAAATTTATGCACCTAAAGCCATGCTTAGGGATAAATTTATAGTTATAAATACCTATATTTAAAAAATGAAGAAGAATCACAAGTCAATAACCTCCTAAAAACTAGAAAAAGAAACCACATAAGCCCAAGTAAGCAAAAGGAAGGAAATAATAAAGTCAGGAGAGGAAATAAATGAAATAGAAAGACAACAAAGAAAAATCAGTAAAACCCATAGTTGGTTCTCTGAAAAGATCAACAAAATTGACAAACCTTTAGTGAAACTGACCAAGAAAAAGATACAAGATTTGTATCATTACAATGTAAGAGGGACATCAATACAGACATAAAAAAGGATTATAAATGAACACTGAGAACAGTATGCAAACATATTACAGAACCTAGATGAAACGAAAAATTTCCTAGACAGAACATACAAAAACTGACTCAAGAAAAACAGAAAACAGATCTGTAACCAGTAAAGATTTTGGATTAGTAACCAAAACCTTCCCACAAAGAAAAGCACAGGTTTAGATGGCTTCAGTGGTTATTACACCAAAAGCAGACAAAGATAGCAGAATAAAATAAAACTATGCAGCAGTATCTTCATGAATATAGATGAAAAATGCTCAAAAATATTAGCGAATAAAATCTAGCAACATATAAAAAAAGATTATGAATACTATATGAAAAAATATGACTTATGCCAGGAATGTAAGATTGGTTGAACACATGAAAATCCATCACTGTAATACAGCATATCAATAAGCTAAACAACAAAGACCACATGATCATCTCAATAAAAGAAAAAGCATTTGATAAAATCCAACACCTTTTCATTATATATACACTCAACAAATCAGGAACAGAAGGGAACTTTCTCAACTTGATTAAGGCTGTCTACAAAAAGCTCACAGCTAACATCATGCTTCATGATGAAAGGATGGATGCTTTCTCCTCAAATATTGACAAGATTGTCACTCTTACCATTACTATTCAGTATTGTACTAAAGGCTCTAGTCAGGGCAATTAGACAGGAAAAAGAACTAAAAAGCATCCAGATTGGAAAAGAAAATGTAAAACTATCTCTATTCAGAGAAAACATGACCTTGTATATTGAAAATGCTAAGGAACACACACACACACACACACACACACACACACACACACAAAACTGAGATCAGCAAAGTTGCAGGACACAAGACTGATATATAAATACCGATATTTCTAAACATCAGAAATTGATACTCAAAAAATAAAGTTAAGAAAGCAATTTCATTTACAACAGTATCAAAAATAAAATACTTACAAATAAATTTAACCTAAGAAGTTCAAGACCTGTACACTAAACACAGAAGAAATATCCCATATTTACGGACTGGTTTTTGTCTGGTGGCCACAGCTATTAGGAGATGGTTTGAAATGGCAGCAGAGGGGCACTCACACGCACCCCAAGCACAAAGTGGAGGGAGTTAGCAGAAGCTGGTTGGCGGGAGGGCAAGAGAGTAGGAGTCTAAACCAGTGGATCTCTGGTTTACACTGAGGGTTATATCGCCTCCCAGGGGACAATCAGCAATGTCTAAGAGGTCTCTAGTTGTCACAGCTGGGGATATGCTATTGTCACCCAGTGGGTACAGGTCAGAGGCTGATGCTCCAAATCCTGTGATGTACAAGACAGTACCCCACAACAAAGAATAACCTGGTCCAAAATGTCAATAATGCCATGGTTGAGAAACCCGGATCTAAACCAAAAGCTGCAAAGCATGCTCTTTGTGCCTGGCATCCCCAGGCATGCCCAGCAGAGTCCACAAGGGGGCCTTCATTACTGTCTCCACAAGAAGGCATAAGGGACTAGGAGCATCGTAGACTCTGGGTTCAGAAATCACTCACAGACCCTGTGATGGTTCACTCCATGTGTCAACTTGGCTGGGTCACAGGGTGCCCAGATAGTTGATTAAACATTATTCTGAGTATGTCCATAAGGATCTCTAGATGAAATTCACATTTGAATCAGTAGACTGAATATAGCAGATTGCTCTCTCTAATGTGTGTGGGCCTCATCCAATTAGTTGAAGGCCTGAACAGGACAAAAGGGGTGACCGCTCCCCCTAAGTAAGAAAGAATTCTTTTTGCCTGATGTGTTCAAATTGGGACACTGCCTTTTTCCTGCTTCAGGACTGAAACTGAAACATTAGCTCTTCCTGGTTCCCAAGCCCGCTGATCTTTGGGCTGGAACAGCACCACTGGTTCTCCTGTTCTCAGTCCTTTGGACTCACACTAGAACCAACCATTGACTCTCCTGGGTTTTCAGCCACAAAACACGGGATAGGTCACCCTACATAATCGATTACTCATGATAAATATCTTTAACACATTTACATAAATATGTATATTTATACACACACATCCCATTGGTTCTGTTTCCAGAGAACCCTAATACATACACACATTACACTTTATTGACAAAAAAAAACCCAAAAAACAAACCCTGACCTCTTTAATAAACCTTGATTGCATTTTTCTGGCTTCATCTGTGATGACTGTACTTACAGGAGACAAAAAAAGCCCAGTGTTTATATGAAGCCCAGCACTTTTCTCTCCCATCTTGACATTAAAGCAGCACCTGACACCCCCATACTTTTGTTTTCTGAGCCACTGGACACAGTGGAAGCTGTGTGAGGCCTCTCCTGCTGTTTGGGTTTTTTTCTCTACTTCCCATCCTTTGGGGAAGGGAAGGGTGTTTTCATGTAGATCCCCTGCACAGAGGACAGCTAATGAACACTCGATAAAAATACACAGCTCTTCTCCCCACTGAGAATTTCCTCTTCAGTTTCAACTGGATAATGATGCTCTTTGCTCCCTCTACTATATAAAAGTCTGGTACATTTCTTCTGCCTGTAATAAAAGTGCATCAAGATAAGAGTTGGCAGCTGGCTGTATTTGGAATTAGATCACATAATTACAGCGGAGAACATAAAACTATGAAGAAATATACACTAAAACCTCACTAATTCAGACCTCATCAGTTCTGAATTTGTGATCAAACATGGTAGGCTAAAATTTAGCCATTTGTTCTCAGAGTAAAGGGATAGCTAATAGCAACTAATAGCGGACGAGAAAAGGAGAATATTTACCTTCCAAAGGGAGCAAGTTATTATCAGGTACTTACTTAGAAGTATCAATTTGTACGTAAACACTACAGTTACAGTGTAAGCAAATAACAGCTGCAGAGCCTGGGTTTTTAGTATGCAAACCTCAGATCTGAGGATTCTCCGAGTCACAAATGCTGGCACTTAATCCTGGGACCAGGGTGAGTCCTGTTTGTTCACACTTTCACTGAGTGGAGGTCAGGATAGCAGGCAATAAAGGGCAATCCAAGTACAGAGTGGTCAGGGCTACCTGAGGAAGTGAGTCACTGCCCTTGGTGGGAGAGAAGGAGGAGGAGCCAGAGATGGGGAGGTTTCCAGGTGTTGGTGATCCCTCCTCCTTCCCAAGATGCCATCTGGCACCAGGGGCAGGCTTTACTGCTCTCTTGGCAATGAGGGACAGGGTGACTAGTAGACAAGGGTTCTTCTAGGCTGGGCTCTGCCGCAGGGGGGCCAGTCTGGTGTCTGGACCATATCTATCAAGTGGTAACCAGCCCTCTCTGTCCTTTGTCATGAATGGCACACCGAGCTGTTGACCGTGACTCCACCGAGGCTTCTCAACATCAAGGTCCTTGTTCTTGGCAGCCTCCCCTTCTGGACCCCAGGCTTCAACAGCTCCAGCTGTTCATGCAGCCATTCCACACTCACTCACTAGAGCTCACAGGAACCCCTGGCTTCCTGCATGGCCTGCACAGGCTGAGGGACCCAACCCGAGAGGTGGCTCTCCCCATCGGTGCTCCATGGTCGCACCTGGGCCACGGTGCATGTGGTTACACAGGACTTCCCGGAGAGGGATGCAGTGCCCTCCAGCCTAGTCTTCCCCCCCATGTTCTCAGACCCCCGTCCCTTCTGCTGAAGGTTCTACTCTGCCCAACATATGGCATCCACACACACCACCCTCCATCCCACTGCAAGGACAGTCAGGACATACACTCCTCACCACATTGTGCTCTCTCTCTCTCTCTCTCTCTCTCTCTCTCTCTCCTCTCTCCCCCACACTTCTTGGCCCAAAGGGCCAGGATTTCTTCTCTCTACCTCCCACGTTTCATCCTTTGGGCCTCACGGCTCAGTCTGTTAAGGGAGAGTCAGCCTCTCTCCACTATAGAAGAAACTCTCATCTGAGTCAGATGAAATGTGGCTGCAGGAAGACCAAAGCCCAAGGACTGCCGAGGACAGGAACTCTTCAGTTTATGGTCTTAAAAATGTCTCCTCTCTACCAGATTAAAATGGCTGAGAGACAACTTGAAAGTTCCCACTTTCAAGTTATGTTATCAGAAGTTACCAGGTTATAAGCAATCACCACGATGTGCCTGCAGTCCCCATTTCTACATGGGGCTTGCTGGACCTCCGTCGCCCATGGCCCGCTGCGGCATTCTGTGCACTCAAGAAAACCTCTCGGGGCGCCTGGGTGGCGCAGTCGGTTAAGCGTCCGACTTCAGCCGGGTCACGATCTCGCGGTCCGCGAGTTCGAGCCCCATGTCAGGCTCTGGGCTGATGGCTCAGAGCCTGGAGCCTGTTTCTGATTCTGGGTCTCCCTCTCTCTCTGCCCCTCCCCCGTTCATGCTCTGTCTCTCTCTGTCCCAAAAATAAATAAACGTTGAAAAAAAAAAATTAAAAAAAAAAAAAAAGAAAACCTCTCCCTAGTCTTACCCTGGTACAATTTTTCAAACACATCATCAATTAAAAACACCTTGTAAAAATGCAGTTGTGTTGATGTCTTCAGTATTTAGACTCAGAAATCAATGATGAGCCCAGAGATGGCTTTATCTATTTTTATCCAACTTCGGACGACCCAAAGCATCCTGGGAAAACCCCTTTTCTCACCGTGCCCTGGTTACGGGACATGGACGCCTACTTGAGGATTAGGGCGCTCAGTGCCATGGTGGAAAGAAGGTAAAGCAAGTGTCAGCAAATCATTTCAGGTCCCTTGTCCTTTCCTTCTGCTCCCATTTCAATGATGTGGTTTATCTACCAACACAGAGCTCCCACTACATCTTAGAAATGGGTTCCACAGAATAAAAGACTTCCTCTTAGCTTCACTGAACTGCAAGGAAGAACACTGAAAAGTGATTCATTCCCTTCTCTGCAAACCACTCCTGTGCATGTTTGATACAGAAGCCTGAGCAACTTCTAGCATATTCGGCCTGGATCTCCCCTTTCTCTTTCCAACGCCTTCCTTCCGTGGAGTTGTAAATTATTATAGCTCACGAGGCCTTCCTCTTTCTTGGTGTAAAAACTTAGCACTACTTTTAGGAAGAGATGACACTAATTGGGAACAACATACTTCATAGATTTGCCTTCAAAAAAAAAAAAAGAAAGAAAAGAAACAGTGCTGAACGCTGTGGGAAGGAACTCTTTCAACTTCTGTGCTTGTTGTAGTCCATTTTAGATCTTTCAAAACAAGATTTTCCAAACTATCTACACACTTCAACTCTCTAGTACACCCTTTCAAAGGCACACACTTATTTGATCTGCCTGTTCTGGAATCGCTCTGTGACTGCAGGAAAGTTGTTTTGTTCTATAGCAAATTTAAATTATTTCAATCTGATCTAAGCTTTTTAAAATTTTTTTAAGCTTTATTTTTTTTTTATTTTTATTTTTTCAACGTTTTTTATTTTTATTTTTGGGACAGAGAGAGACAGAGCATGAACGGGGGAGGGGCAGAGAGAGAGGGAGACACAGAATCGGAAACAGGCTCCAGGCTCCGAGCCATCAGCCCAGAGCCGGAGGCGGGGCTCGAACTCACGGACCGCGAGATCGTGACCTGGCTGAAGTCGGATGCTTAACCGACTGTGCCACCCAGGCGCCCCATTTAAGCTTTATTTTTGAGAGAGAGAGAGCATGGGTGGGGAGAGGAGCAGAGAGAGGGAGACACAGAATATAAAGCAGGTTCCAGGCTCCGAGCTGTCAGCACAGAGTCCGACGCGGGGCTCCAACTCATGAACCGTGAGATCATGACCTGAGCCGAAGTCGGACGCTTAACTGACTGAGCCACCCAGGCGCCCCTCTGATCTAAGCTTTTTCAGTCTGTGTATTCAGATCCAGATTCCAGGTGGCTCCCAGAAGTACGGATTTTCTGCTGGGGGAGAGACTGTGGTGCACAGGGTATCTGTTCAGCAGGGCTTCACTGGCAAAGACTTGGCTTGAGAAAAGTGTCTGAGCTTGGAAAACATGTGGGTGACAATTCCCTCAGCACCCAGGGGGCCTTCCAGCCTCTGCCTCTACTCAGTCTCTCATGGGTTGGTGGCATTTATTTGACTGACTTCAGAGTAGGCCATTAAAAAGAATTTGCCAAATTTCACAAAATCCAGCCACGAGTGCTGTTACTAAGACAGTGCCAACTGGCAAATAAGTTCATCCCAAATGCCTACCGAGTGCCTAAAACCCAATATACGACTTTGAAACTCGGAGATACGGTCTATACATAAATAGAAAAGAAAATGACCCCGATCATGGCCTTTGATGAGCTAAAGGAAGACACACATATAGACAATAATCTTGAAGAAGAGGAAATGAAATGTATAGAAATGATAAACTCCCAAATGAGCGGTACTTTTCAAAACCATGATAAGAAGTCTAATTCTACATTTTTTAAATGTTTATTTATTTTTTGAGAGAGAGACAGAGCATAGATGGGGGAGGGGCTGAGAGAGAGGGAGACACAGAATCGGAAACAGGCTCCAGGCTCTGAGGTGTCAGCACAGAGCCCGACGTGGGGCTCGAAACCACAAACTGCAAGATTATGACCTGATCTGAAGTCAGACACTTGACTGACTGAGCCACCCAGGCGCCCGGTAAAAAGTCTAATTCTAAACCAGCTCCCACAGTACTTTAAACCAAGAGTTTCAAGAATAAGCATCTGTGCCCCCAGGAGTGCCCGCCCCTATCAGTCTACCTGGGTCTCACCAGGATGTGACAGAGTCAGCACCCCACCTTGCCAGCTGCAGACTCGTGTTCCAACCACTTGCGTGTAGCTGTTATTTCTCTGATCAATGTCCTAGACAGCCTAGGGTTGTTGTTTTATTATTGCTATCATCATCATCATCATCATCATCATCATCTTTTAGCCTTTCAGTAAAAAAAAGAAAAAAAGAGGCTTGAAGCTTTGAGGGCTACTTTGGATTTCAAAGATGACACATAGAAACATATAAGCAGGGGCACCTGGGTGGGTCAGTCGGTTAAGCGTCCAACTCTTGGTTTCAGCTCAGGTCATGATCTCACAGCTCGTGAGTTCCAGCCCCACACTGGGCTCTGCACTTGCAAAGAGCCTCCTTGGGATTCTCTCTCCCTCTCTCTCTGCCCTTCCCATGCTCATGCTCTCTGTCAAATAAATAAATAAAAACTTTCATAAAAAGAAAAAGAAAAAAATAAGAAACACACAAGAATGCTGCTCTCCGCCATTTCCTAAGTAAACTATAAGGCAGCCAGAAGTGAGCGGGGCCCGAAGTCAGACAAGACCCTGTAGCGATCCGGGCAGCAAGCCACTCTGCCCCTTGGTTTACACAGGATCCGACAGACCCAGTGACATACGAAGTGTCTATAACAAAGAGAGATGCTGGGCAGGACCTCTGGGAAGTTCTGAGAGGCTTCACAAGGCCTCTAAGGGTGTTAAAACACAGTCATGCCCTCTTCTACACATAAGCGTTCTCCTTGTGCCAAACGGCTTCTGGTACTGAACACGTGACAGTGAGACATCCAGTGACCCCCCCCCCGCCCCCCACCACGACCAGAAGAACCCAGCATTGAGCCTCTCGTTAGGCTGGACAGTAGGCATCTACTGTTAAATGGAAATGGCATATAGGCAATCAGGCTGAAGCAACATCAGATGATGTAAGCTGCGGGGGCAGGCATCCCAGGCTGCCATGCCCTCCGTGTCTGTTGCTCTGTCTCCTCTCCCTCAAGCTACACCTATCTCTTCACAGAAAGTTCCTGATGATCGCCAACATGAAGAAAACCCCCAAGCCTGCTTTAGACAGTTCTGCGAGATTTCCAAAAGTGGAAAGCCATGACATCACAGCCCTGCTGAGGGGTGGCCCCGAAGGGTAACAGTGAAGGTTAATCCTTCTGGCAGACAGGATGTCAAGCAGTATATTGATTTTCCATGTTGTCTGGACCAAGAGATGTCTGGAAGAACGGACCTAGACCAATTCAGGGGCAGTGGCTGACAGTACGGCAGGATGGGAAAGAAGACTGGGAAGCCAGTGACAAGGAGGTGTGAGGAAGAGGTATGTGGGTGATGGGGCCCCCAGAGGAGCACAGCAGGGCAACGTCTCAGTATCTCTGTGGAAGCTCTCGATAATCAGGTGGACAAAATGACATCTGGGGAGATCAGGTGGCCTCTTCCCCAGCGGGGCCCCTATTCAGTGGGCCCTGGGGACACGGTCCACCAACACGGCCACACGCGGGTCCCACCTCACAAACTTCCCCGCTGCAGGCTTCATCTGACTGTCACCACTGCTCAGTGCCTAGCCTGGGAAGGCTCAGTGCCTTCCCAATAGCAGAGACCAGCACCAGCCCTTCCCCAGGACGTGGAGGGGAGGAAACCAGCCAATCACCTGGTGGAGAGTGACTACACTAGTCCCTTTCCGTCACACAGGGAGCACTGGTTCCTGCCTGGAATAGACACGCAGGGGTTTGCCAACTGCACCTGTAACGCTCCTGCCTGCATCTTTGCCCGTCGGTGACGAATACTTCATTCTCTACCACGGTTCCCTCTGTCACATTGTGACTGACCAAGAAACTGGTTTTACAGCAGAAGTAGTTTGGCCATGGGCTCATGTCCCTAGACTTCACTGGTCTCACCAACATGCCACATCACCTGGTGAGATAAGGGAATGACCTACTGATGACTCTTGGCCCACCAGTTTTCTACCTCTGGACCAGATCCTTTTCAAAACCCCTTTCCGATCTGATCCTTTTGAACTGCGTGCTTTCGTCAATGACCCAAGGCCCACATGCGATAAATATATTGCTTTTTCTTCCTTCCTTCCTTTCTTTCCCTTTCTTCCTTCCTTCCTTTCTTTCTTTCTTTCTTTCTTTCTTTCTTTCTTTCTTTCTTTGAAGTCTCAATATAGTGAACATTGAAATGAGTGTTTGAACTAGACTGGAGTGTACATTTTCAAAGGGAAAATAGTTTCAAACAGAAAAGCTTATAATAAAATATTGTGCTAGGCTAGGCCTTTCAAATTGTGGTTATATTCAAAGATACATAAGCAAAAGCATTATAAAGAGAGATTTGACCCTAGATAATATCCTGCTGGATAGATACCAAAGAAGAGAGTAAAGCTGCTCTAGGCAATAAAAAAAAGTCTCCAATTCAGTACCTTGGCAGAAGGGAAATTATTTAATGATCTTTAACATTAGCCTGATCTGTGGCGGCTTTCACAAACCCAGCTATGAAGTACATCTTCCATCAGCAGAGGGTTCAGGGACACATGCTTTAATTAAAGTTAGCTACTTCGAGGATAATTAAAGGTGTGTCACAAAATTCTACAGACAAGATTACAGAACTCTGAAGCAGAAGCTAACCAAAATAACTACACCTTTATTTTCAATAAACGGGTTCAGGAGCGCCTGGGTGGCTCAATTGGTTGGGCAATCGACTACAGCTCAGGTCGTGATCTCATGGTCTATGGGTTCGAGCCCCACGTTGGGCTCTGTGCTGACAGCTCAGAGCCTGGAGCCTGCTTTAGATTCTGTGTCTCCCTCTCTCTCTTCTCCTCCCTGCCTTGTGTTCTATCAAAAATAAACAAACGTTAAAAAATTTTAAATAAATGGGTTCAGCAATTTGAGAGATGGCGGGGAAGGTAGTTTAGTCTTGAGTAGTAATGCCCATAGACATTCCATTCAAGTTGGATATAAGTGAAAATTTTTTCTTCCAGTTTTTTCTCAAAATTCAAAGGTAACACCCTAAGAGCATAATCTTAAGTGTTCTGTAACATGGCCAATGGAATCTGCTACAGTCTGTGCCCATCGATTCTTCAGTCAACAAACGCTGTTTGGGTGCCCCCGTGTGCCCAGAGATATGTCCGACAAAGGAGGACTGAGATTCACAGCACGCAGCCCTGCCCGACCTTTCCAGACAGGCAGAGGAGACAACCTCCCAACAATGTGTATCCCCACCTGGCCCAGCTGGGGCACCTGTCCTCTACCATCTCTCCCTTTTTTTTTCACTCTCAATTTTGCAAAAACAGTTCTCAAAGAGAAACAATGTCCCAGGTGCTCCTCAGAAGGAGCCTCTCACAGATCTCCACCCCTTCTCATTCTTTTGAGTTTCTACTTTGGAATTTTTGTGTGGTTTTCGGCACCCCCAGAAAATGCTCACTTAAGAAAATTTGAAAGATAGGATGACGTCATAAAAGAAAATTAATCCCACGACACTACTGAACAAACAGCGGATACTAACACATGGCTTTGTTGAAGTGTCATTTGTCCCACTCTTTGTAGGGACTGCTGTTGGGTTTTGTCCAATGACACACAGAGGCAGGTGCCGTTGTCCACTAAACACCTTACCTCCGGTGTATTTCTGTGTTGGTACAGTCCCTTTTAAGCATCACTCTTAATGGTTACATTACATTTTATCCAGCGCATATCCTTATCGACCCGTTCCCAGTGTGGTACATCTGGGTTGATTCTAATTTTGGACAATTTCACAGAGAACTATGAGAAACATCTTTGTGCATCAAGGGTTTCCGCATTAAGGACTTTTCCCCCTTAGGCTAGATTCCCAGAAATGAAATGGCTAAGTCCAAGGGTACAATAAGGCTCCTGAGACATACTTTCCGGTGTGTCTGAAGGGCGGCATCTAAACAGTGAAGGCACCTAATGAGCAAAAATGGACAGAGATGATGGTGTGCCCACCGGCGATCTCCCATTTGTGCAGGTTCACCGGGAACACCGCTCTACACTAAAGTTAGGCCTTTGCTTCCACACCGAACCCCAAATAATTTTAGATTCTTTTTAAAAACCTGTTTTTGCCACTGCCTAGGTTTTCAGTAAGTCCCTTTCTGAGAAAGGAGTGTTATATGCCCACACTGCCCAGGCTGTACATTGATAGTGCTTCCTCAAAAATTTTTCAATTTTATCAGGCTTATCTGATGTAAATACTAAGTACTGAATGCCTGTCCTCCCAAGTCCCAAAAGCTGATTTCTAAGACCACTTCAGAATAATGAGTCCAAAAGGGCAAAAACACAAGATCTCAGCCTCTGTCTCGGTCTGGCAATTAAGTGAATTTCTCACATGTTTCTAACAGAAGGAATGGAAACACAGCAAGACATCCCTTCCCCTGGAAAGATAATTATTTGAGGAGTTCTTCCATGAATCTGGAGAAGAATCACTTGAAGAAAATTAATGCCAGGTGGCTACAGCTATGTTTTGAGTTATAACCCAGGGTTGCCCCCCTATTCAGGAAGGAGACGCTGAAAATATTTCTGATAAAATAGGGTGTTCGGCTAGGCCCTTCAAACTGTGGTCATATTCAAAGATATTTAAGCAACAGGATTATAAAGAGAGTTGACCCCAGGTAATATCCTACTGTGTAGATAACAAAGAGGAGAGCAAAGTTGCTCCAGACAAAATTTTTGACTTCCTTCTAACCAACAGAGAGCTAGCTGCTATGCAGAACAAGTCTAACCTTTCCTGTTGAATGATAGTCAATTCAGCCATGGGAAAACATTTAAATAAATTTAGAACAACTTGGGTGTGTGGATGCAGTTTTTTAACTGTATATTTCACTAAATCTAACTATGAATCAAGTAATTCTTTTTAAGGTTACTCATTTTTGAGAGAGAAAGAGACAGAGCATGAGCAGGGAGGGACAGAGAGAGAGAGAGAGAGAGAGAGAGAGAGAGAGAGAGAGAGGAAGACACAGAATCTGAAGCAGACTCTAGGCTCTGAGCTGTCAGCACAGAGCCCGACGTGGGGATCGATCCCACAGACAATGAGATCAGGACCTCAGCCAAAGTCAGATGCTTAACCGACTGAGCTACCCAGGCACCCCTGAATCAAGTAATTCTGATGAAAATTTAGCATCCAAATTGAGATCTTCCAAGATTGAAAAGTACACATCAGATTTCAAAGAGTAGTACAACAACAAAAAAGAAGGTAAAGGAAGGCATTAATAATTTTAGATTGATTATATTGATTGGGACCTAAGCAACTTGATGAGAAAAAAAGAAGGTAGAAGAGGTTTGGGGGTAAGATCAGGGTTCCATTTTCAAAGAGTTGAGATGATTATTACACATCCAGGAAGAGAGGGCAAGTAAGTTACTCGAGGAGTTTGAGAGAGAGGTCTTGTCCAGGGATAAAGGGTCAAGGATCACTGGCATAGACGGTATTTGAAACCATGAAATAAGACCGAGGTGAGGTCTGTAGGGAGGAAATGGAAATAAAAAGGCAAAGCGGGTCAAAGGCAGCCCTGGGGCCTTCCAACATTCAGAGGTCAAGCAAAAGACAGAGCAGCAGCTAGACAACTACCAAGGATGTGGAAGGCATTTATGAATGTATCCTCCAGACTTAGGGAAGAGAGCATATCGAGGAAGAGGGGCTGACTGGCGGAGTCAAATGGTGCTAATGGAACAAGAAGGATGAGAGTGAGAACAGCCCTTGGGTTCAGTAAGGTGGAGTCGCTCACGGATCATCAGGCAGTTGCTGGTGGAGTTGGTGAAACGGAGCTGGCCATCTGCGGCGGGGAGGGTGGGGTAACACAGAATGGGAGGAGGGAATTTGTGGACAGTGAGACTAGACAACCAACTCTCTTTAGCTGTTTTTGTATATAGGAAAACAGAGAAATGACTCAGAGCTAGAGGTAAAAGTCAGTTACAGAGGGAGTGTTTTCCAAGAAAGGAGAAATAACATGTGTGTAAGCCAACAAGAATTATCTGGTAGACAGAGAAAACTGGCAATACAGAGGGAGAATCGCTGTAGTGATATCTTTGAGTATTCATGGTAGGAGGGGCCACGGGGCCAGGGAGCGGAGGGTCTCACTTTAGATCCAAACACAGATGTTTCATAGTCAGTCCAGAACACAGGGCAGAGTATGTAGATACAGAGGAAGGCAGGTGGGGGGCAGATGGTGGAGTGAGTCTGTGGGAGCTCCCTCTGGATGGCTCCAGCTTTCTCAGTGAGAGTGACAGCAGGGACACTTTAAGAATGAGGATGGAGAGGTGAGCACATCTGAGGCAAATGGGAAGGCAGGGGAGAGAGTGTGAAACAATCAGTGAAGAGAACGGGAGAGGGCCAGGCCCAGGGAAATATCAGGCACCCACCCGAAGCTCACGGCCATACGAGGCCAGTCAACTGCTTGTGAGTTTTCCTTTGGCCACATTCAGTAGCAAAGATGCAGGCAGGGAGAGGCAGAGATGGGGACTGAACCAGAGAGAAGGATGCTGTCCAGGATGGGTATGTGAACTGAGGGTGTGCTCCAAAGATTGACTACAGGGCATGCCACGAGTTATAGGCTGGAAAAGGCAGAGGAGAGGACCTCAAGGGTCTAGGGTCATGGGCTGAGAGTGAGGAGCACTGAGGGACTGCCGAACTTGGAAGAAGATAGGAAAAGGGTTGGAAGACGGAAGTTGGTTGCATGAAACAGATTATGAAGGGCTGGCCATTACTGGGAATGAAAGTGTCCATCTGTGACTGTGGAAGTCGGTGGCAGGACGGGGTGGAAGACAGAAAATCAGAGCAAAGCAGGTCAAGGAACTGGGAGGCCTCGATGTTAGAAGGATTCCCTATCTGTATACTAACGTGCCAGTTCTAAGGCAGGAGCAGTGCTGCAGGGAGTGGTGGAAAATCTGGAGCTGAAGTCATCAGGAACTGAAGGGAAACAGCCCTGGAGTCAGGGGGACTGAAAAACGGGGATAAACAGCACGATGGGATGAATCCTGGTCCATTCAAGGCAGAGTGGGAGTGGGACCATGAGTCACAAGGGGCAAGAGGGAGAGGGAGGAGTGTTTCAAGTTTCCTCTTGACCAAGTCAATGGAGAACAGAAGGCCAAAGTAGACATGACCTTTAACCCAGCGTGAGGGGCTCCTTTCAACTTTTATTGAGCAGGGGCAGATTGGGAGCAGGGTGCCCTGTGGCGCCTACCGTGGACGGTGAGGATACCAGAGGAAGCCCAGTACTACTCACGCTTACAAACCCCTACTGCCTTTTGGGAGGGACATGGGTAGAGCATCTGGAGAGGGCAAGTCTGAGTTCTAGTGTGTGGTCCCCAACATGACCCCTTGTTTAATAAATTAATAAAGAACCCAGAACTAGACTGCCAGATCAGTCTTCCCCAGTTGCTAAATTCCTGTTAATCATGAAGTTATTTTATACAAAACATTAAATAAGTATGCTTAATATGGTTCAGGAAATAAGACTTTATCAAAGTGCAACCGTGAACGAGAAGCTATAAAAATTACATTTATTTGAAAAAGTTAATGGAAACTCAGTGGACATACTAAAAAACAGACTAGACACAGCAGAGAAGATAAGTGGTAAATTGGAAGAGAGAGCTGAAATAATAACCCAAAGTGCAGCCGGAAGAAAAGAAGTAAAATAAGAAAGGAGTTTAAAGGACCCAGATGATATAGGAAGAAGGTTCTGATCAAAGTTTCAGGAGAAGATAACAGAGAATGGGGAAGAGAAGCATTCAAAGAAAAAAATGGCTGAGAATTTTCCAGAACACTGATTAGACAGCAATCCTTACATTTAAGAAGTCCAGTGATTCTTGAGTGGGACAATTAAAAAGAAGCCCATTACTATATATGTTATAGTGAAACTCAGAACAACAAATACACTAATAAGGAATTAAAACCAGCCAGGAAGAAAAGATTACTACAAAAGAACAATAATCGTATTATTAGCTGAATTCTTGGAATGAAACAATAGAAGCTAGAAGACAGTGGAATAAAATCGTCAACACATCACATACTATGTGAAAAAAATAATAATAAAGTGTTAAAATCTGACTAAAACACCAGACAGCACTCACATTTACATTGGGGAGGGAGGTGATCAGAGTTAAGTATAAAGTCCTTGAATTGCTCAGGAAGACAGAAATGACTCTGACTCAGTTTGAATTTTGTTAAGGTAAACACGTATGCTAAAATTACCATATCATAAACACTAGAAAACAGAAATAGAGCATAAAGTTTTGAATAAGTGAGAGGGGAAAGTGTAATGTGGGGTAGAAGAGAGGATCTAAATTATACTGAAAGCAACTAGATAGAGTAACTAAGTATATAAAAGGTGGGACAAAGTACAACGGTAAAATAGAACCAAATATATTAATGGTAGCACTGAAAATGAATGTATCTTTCATATTAAAACATACAGGTTAAAAAAAGCAACTTTATGCTCTTTAAAACAGCTTCACAAGTGAAATAAAAATATACATAACTGTTGGCAGTGAAAATATAAGAAAATGATAAAACAGGCAAATACTAAGCAAAAGAAAACTGGCATAGCTCTATTAGAACAGACTTAAAACCAAGGGGCATTACTGGACATTAACAGGGTTATTTCATAATGATATAGGTTCAGTTGACCAGGAAAAAAAGTAAACTAGAATGCACCTAATAACATATTGCTTCAAAATATACAAAGCAAAAACTGAAAGCAGCCCAATATGAAATTGACAAATTCATTTCTATATATATTCTCCCTCAATAACTGATTAATTAAGCTGCAAAAAAATGAGTAAGGAAGAGGGAAGATTTGAATAACACAATTAACTGGCTTAAGCTAATGAACATATATTGACTACTGTAACCAGTTCCTCTTTTTTCACGAAAACATGGGAACATCTGCGAAAACTATGTACTAGGCCATAACACAAAACTGCCACAAATTTCAAGGAAATGGACTCACGTAGACCACATTCTCTTATCACAATGTATCAAAATAGAAAAAATAATGGCTAAAAGGTTCTGGAAATTCAAAAAACAAAATAAAAGCATACAAAGAACTCATAAGTCAAAGAAGAAATCCTAGTGAAAATGCGAAAAACTTACATGTGAACAGTAAAAATGCTACAAATCAAAACTGGAATACAAATATCGCTAAAGCAATACTTGAGGCAAATTGATTGGGCTCATGCATGTGTATGTAAGAAGAAAGGCTGGAAGTTAATGAGTTAAATCTTGTAAAGGTAAGAGATTATAAAAAGAATGAAGTCAAAGAAAGTAGAAGGAAGGAAATAATAAGGATGAGAACAGAGATTAATAAAATAAAAAAATAATGACACAATAGAGAAAAGCCAAATTCGGTTCTTTGGAAAATCTGGGGGAAAAAAACTGTAACTCTAGTGATATTGATCAAGAGAAAAAGGAAGACAGCACTAAGCTGTGGGGGTAGAAAGTGGTGGCCAACTCTATAGGCTTTCTTATCCCACTGTGACCTAGAAGGAAGTTGGGTTTTGTGTCCATCCAAAAGCCCCAGCCCTCCTGAGAAGTGGTCTTGACTGAACCAGCACAGCACATCTGCCCGTCTCCAAAGCACTCCCACTAGATCTCACTTCTTTGGGAAGCCCTTCCTCTTAGGGGAAGCAATTTTAACCATCTCCCTGATTAGCCAAAAATGGTGCTGGGCTCTTCTTGTTTCTCATTCTCTTAACCGGTTCTGGATCATTTAAAGAAGAGAAGGGGAAGATAACAGCACTGTATTGGCACCCACCACCACCAGCAGTCTGAAGGGAAGGAAACGGAGGCAGAAAGTGAGGGTGACCACAGTGGGAAGGGAAGCATCAGGTACCTGGAAGCTGACGGGGAGAGATTCGAGACTGGGAGCCCAAAGGGACAGTTAGGGGATTTCTGAAGCATTCAGGCACCAGACTGCAAGATCTGCCGTCCTGGGAGAGGCACCTGACATTTACTGGACTGCAAAGCCGAAAAACCAACTCGCAGATTTCTAAAAGACTAAACAAAGATTCAATTAAAACAGCATTTTTTCTTTTTCTTCTAATTAGCCATAAAAGAGACTAATCTTGACTCTGCTGGTTACATGTCATTCTAGTAAATCCCTAATGATCAATAAATTGCTTTTCAAAAAAAGGCAAAACACCCAAACCACATTTATATAACACAAACACAAAACAGCACCTTCCATATTTTCTGAGTCTGGAGCTACACAGATAAAGTGAAATGACGCTTGAGACAATGGTTTTCAAGA
The DNA here is from genome assembly GCF_022837055.1 of Prionailurus viverrinus. Taxonomy (NCBI): domain Eukaryota; kingdom Metazoa; phylum Chordata; class Mammalia; order Carnivora; family Felidae; genus Prionailurus; species Prionailurus viverrinus. Next base: position 7,659,026 of record NC_062569.1, on the reverse strand, counting down.
GGAGGTTAGGAAGATGTTTGGGGCGAGAAGCACTGCTTATCCAGACTGTGAATCTTCAGAGAAAACAATGTAAAGAGATGGGTAATTTTCCTTTTCTGCAGTGATACAGATAGTACATCCAAGCCTAGAAAATGACCCTGCACACTTTGAGGGAGTTCTATTTCATACCACAAAGAAAGAACCGTATAGAATGACATGGTTATCTGAGTCACGAGTCAGTGTCAGAAGATGATTTGGGGGCTCTGGCAAACAGCCACAACAGATCCTGGGGCCACGGGCGGGCACCTCCGTCCTCCAGGCACCCGCCCTTCCTTGCACATCTTGCGTTCTTTTCTCAAGTGTCTGCTCAGTGAGATTAAATTGTCAGCCCACAGAATGGATTTGTGCATCCCAGCTGCAGATCGCGTGTCTGTCGTATCTGTGGCAGTACGCTGTAAATCACAGCCACAAAAGAACTTTCTACAGAGTGTTTTTCTTTCCCCAGCTGATGATATATAAATATATACAAAAAAAAAAAAAACGAACTCATAATTACTGACAGAAGAAAATGGGGGAATATAACACATGGTCGAACACCAAACCAGAAACAGTTTTCAGACAGCATTTACGCAGTTTCATTAGGCTCTTTTTAGGTCCCTTCCACAAATGCAGACTTGATTCTCAGAGTACATTTGAATGGGGTCAGGTTTCTTTCAATAAAGTTTCCAGCCTGTTTCCAACCAAGTTACTCACCCAGCTTTTTCCCCACTAAACTTCTAGCAGTTTCATGCTGTTCTGGTCTTACTTCTATGTACTTCTATGTAATCGTTTCTATGATGCAAGTTTCTAAATGAAAAGGTCAACAACCTCTGAGTTTTGCTAAATGAACTTTAGGATAGTTACGTACACACAAACATACATACCTATTATGTTTTCTTTAAACGCCTTTGTTCTCTCTTCTCTAATAGTATCGGTTCCTTTATGGGACAGACACTATCCATACACAATGCCACGGAAGTTTAACTGAGTATGGCCGCTTTGGAGAGCAAATTGGCAACAGGTCATCAAGCTGTAAAACTGCATATAATATGATCCTGCAATCCCACTTCTGGGCACAGATCCTCCAGAATTTCTTTTTCATGCACATAAATACATTTCCAGGATGTTTATTGCATGTATATATGTAATGGCCAAAAAATACAGAGATAATCTAAAGTCCATCACGGAGGAACAGCTTTTTGAAATATGGTATTTTCAAATGACAGAATATTTAACATTAAAAATATGAACATGATTTGTATAAAACAATCTGTTCTCTCTCTCTCAAAAAAAAAAAAAAAAGCAGAGTGATAATGCAAGTTTCTTTTACAGAAAGTAAAAGAGAAACAACCCTCATGGAAAATTCTATAGTGAAGTCAGCTTTGAAGAACCAATAAACATGAAGATATGTTCTGTCTTACTAGAAAAGAAAAGCTAAACGAATAAACAAAACAACCCAGGATTCTGGCTTTTTTCCTTTGCCCGTGAAACTGGAAATGATGATGAATAATTGTATTTATCGCTGGCAAGTCATGGGGATCCGTCATACTCATATACGACTAATAGCAAAATCAATTTATAAACTCTCCTGGGGGGTTAATTGGCAATGTGTACCAAAAATGTAAGGAAAAGTAAACAACTTTCAACAAAGTAATTCATACAAATGAAACAGAGATGTGTACAAGGATGAAGTTACAACAAAAAGTATAAAGTGCTTCAGGTTTTAACAAAAAGAAGGATTTGTTAAATAAATTACGGTACATAAATGAAATGAATTATTACGAGGATACAAATGTCACAGAAGAATAATCATTGACTTTAACATTGCTCGTATGTTGTTGAATTTAAAAAATGATCCTATATGTGTTTGAAAAATCATATTCAAATGGTCCTTATTATTCAAGATATCTGGTGCCAGAGAAGAGTCACATAAAGTGAATCCATTTAAAATGGAGACCAAATTATGGGAAATTAAAAGTTTTGATTAGCACAATATATATTTGAAGAAAAAGAAACACAAAAATATAGTTTATTTGGTATTTTACCAAATTTCCGTAATAATATTTTTCATTAAAATGGACCTTTAGGAAAGATCCTAAAATTCATGTCGAAGCCTAGGGGGTCAAGAATAACCGAGACCATTTTGAAGAAAAAAGCTAAGAAGAAAAGATTATACAGCCTTAATAATTCAATAAAATGGTATTAGCTGAGGAATCATAAGAGATTTAATAAAGCAGAGTTTAGAAACAGATCCAAAAATGTAACAAAACTGGCATATTATGGAGACTGCAATAAAATAAGTGAGAAAATAGGAAACTATTCAATAAATGATAATGGGAGAAGTGGTTTTGAGTATGGAAAACAATTAGATCCCTGCCTCACACAATACAGAAATACAAATTTCAGAGGAGTTTTAAGATCTGAACGTTTTCTCTAGTAAAATATAGCAATGCCTAGAAAAGAAACTTTGAAAACCAAAATGTATTTTTTAACAATCTCTTTACCAGCACCTGGCTGGTAGAGCATGTGACTCTTGATCTCAGTGGTGTGAGTTCAAGCCCCACACTGGGTGGAGAGATTGCCCAAAAGTAAAATCTTTAAAGAAAAAAAAAGACTCTCAGGGAAATCTAAAGTAAAAGTGAAATGCAAAGTGAAATACAGTCTATGCTTATCAGATGAACCAAAATCGAAACATCTGATGCACAAAGATATGGGGACACAAGGAACTCCAACACAGTGCTAGTAGGAATGTAATGCGGGCCAACTACTACGGAGGGCAATTTGCAAAACCTGTAACAGACAGATGTTGAGGCAGGCATATCCTACTACCCAGTTATTCAACTTCTGGGGATATATATCCTAGAGACACTTACACATTTCTACAAGACCTTATCAAGGATAGTCCCTGCAATATTTCTCATAATAGCAAACAGTAAAAATATCTTTTTGTCCATCAATGAGGTATTGATGATACCAAACAAGGAAATATTATGTTAAAATGCATCAACTAAACTTTCAGTTATCAACAAATGCTATCAACATATGTTTTTAAAACAATGTTAGGTGAAAAACAGCAAATTACAAAAACAAATTAACAGACCTTCATTTACATAAATTTTTTTAATGTTTATTTATTTATTTTGAGAGAGAGAGAAAGAGAGAGAGCACACATGCAAGCAGGGGAGAGGCAGAGAGAGAGAGGGAGAGAGAGAATCCCAAACAGGCTCTACACTGGCAGTGCAGAGTCCGACGCTGGGGCTCAGTCTCACGGATCGCAAGATTATGACCTGAGCCAAAATCAAGAGTCGGTTGCTTATCCAACTGAGCCACCCAGGCGCCCCTAAAATTTTAAACATAAAGTAAGACTACACATTCTGATGAGCACACACTCAGTCCCAATGTTGCAGGCTGCATGCACTCAACCCCATATATATCCATATATCCATATATATATATAATATTATATATATATTATATTATATAATATACATGTATATATATAATACACAGATATATATGTGTGTGTATATGTGTGTGTATATATATATATATATACACATATATATATAAAATACAGGGATATATATGCATACATGGTCCAGCACATGGCCAATATGCAATACTCTTAGCATGGTGGCCATCATGAATACAGTCTTCTAGGCAGCATCTTGATCACACGGACAGTGAAGGGAAAAGGCACTAGAATGGTCTGCTTAGCCCTCTCCATAGCTGGATACAAAAGCCCACACCCTGTGGTCTCCCCTTCTGACTTGGCCCCCACCTCTGTGTGGAACACAGAGGGCATTTCAGAGGGCAGCAGTCTGACTACACCTATACCTATTTACTCTTCCGAGTTCACCATGGACAGTGCGGTGTGACTATAGTTACCTGGCTCAGGAAAGAGAACTCCTTCTCTCATACCTTTGGGGGAATTCTGGGGTGAAATGAATCCAAAATAATCACAACACACCTGAGCTAGCTTCTCAGTCAACCCTCTTTAAAATCCCAAAGAGAGGGCCATAATGTCCCAACTCCACCTTCTCCAACACACAAGCCACCCTCCTAAAAAGCTGGGATAGGGTTCGATCCGTGGATTTAGGGTAGCAGGCGCCAGAGGGGAGGCCTGCCTGCCAAACACTTTGGAAATCATTTCCGGAGATATTGAACTGTTGGATTTTATTCCTGGGATTCCTTACTGGGGGCTTGGGAAAGAAGGCTCCGTAGTGCCGTTCTCCAACCAAGGTGGCGCCACCATGTGGTAACAGCACAAACAGCTTATAAATCGCTCAGCCTTGAAGTTCTGTGGTCCTCTACCGATTTTTAACATTGAGAAATTCACAATATTCCCATTTTTATGTTTCAAATGAGAATTAATTCATATGTTTTTTCATTTATGTTTTCTCATGATACTATTTCAGGTCTGCTTTATTCAAATACACTCTATGAACAACCTGGCTTCAATTTCTCAATGTCGGTGCTGTTGTATCTGCGGTCTGGCTTCTTTGACCACCCAAGAACCAGCTGGGGGGCGAGGAAGAGACAACCAGTTTAGATTCCACCTAGATCTTAAGCCCAAATCCTCCCTACTAGCTTTCTGGACTGGTTAATGTGCAACTACCTTTGGTTAGCATCCGTTAAAAGAAGAAGTAGAAAATCACCAAGCAGCTTCATTTTACCTTTGACACTAAACTGGTAAAATAAATAATGAAAATAAAAATCAAGCTCACCTGAAAAAACTAAGCAGGATGATGGTTACCCTTGAGGGATAAGATCTATGGAGGACATGGGGAGACGAGGAATATTCTAGGTCTTAATCTGGGCAGGTGCAGGTGTGTCCAGCTTGTGAAAATCCACTGAGAGTACAGTTCAGATCTGTGCTATTTTCTGTTATTATGTCATAGCTTAATATAATGTTAAAATAAAGTCACCAAGTTCAGACCCGTCGTCCCTCTTTAACTTGCCTTTGAAACAAAAGACTGCATAAACAATAATAACCCAAAACAGGGGATGCCCATTTCTCTCTGAGGTATTCCAGTCTGCCCCAACTGATTTCTCTAAAGACCAAGGCCACAGAGGAGCTCTCCTTCTATCCTTCTGGACAGGAAGGAAGGAGACAGGATACAAGCCATACCACTGTTTACACTGCTGAGCCTGGCTAGCCCTTCACTTTTCCCAAAATGAGCAGACCCTGGAGCAAACAATTGTCCCTCGCCCTCCACAGGAAACCTAGGCCACAAAGAGATACACACATCTCCACAGAGATACACTTCACCTTCACAGAGACAACACCCCCCCACACAGATACAGTGCTTCGCCACCACCACAGACAGCCCCCAGCCCGGCAGAGACAGCCAGCTCCCTGCCCACAAAGACCACAGATGGGGCAGGGGGTAATTAGGAGAGATGTAGCTGCCCATGGCCAAGTGAGAGACATCAACTGGAAGATGAAAAGTAGTATTTTCAAAGTCTTGGCAGAGTAAATTTCTCTAGAAACAAAGATTTTTACATCTGTGCCTAGGGTCTCAGAGACTGCTGCAAAAAATTCTTGAAATCACCTCCACTTCCACCCACAGCTCAGATCGTCTGGAACCATCTGCCTTCTACGTTCACCTCCACCGTGTCCCCTGAACCCTTACCGCCCTGGAAAGACTGAAACACAAGGATTATTCTGCTTTATAGATTTTAAATATTGAGGCCCGGGGGCGCCTGGCTGGCTCAGTCTACAGAGTATGCGACTCTTGATCTTGGGGTCATGAGTTCAAGTCCCACATTGGGCACAGAGCTTGCTTTAAAAAGAAAAAAAAAGCTGAGGCTCAAAGATGTTTGTCAGGCATCCCCAAACTATCCAAGTAGCCATGTGATCGCTGAATAAGGGCGGGGTAGGCTGAGTTGGAGGGACAGAGAAACAATGTCAAAAGAGGAGGGGTAAGTCTCTCCCGAGCCCAAAGCTCTGAGAACCGCCCACAACCCACTGGAACTGCCTCAAAGGGTCTGGAATAAACGACAGACATCCGGCAACAGTTACACATTCTGGGACTGGACTCCACCCTCCCCAGGGAAAGTGTGCAACCAACCCAGATCAAGGGGCAGGGAGTAGGGAGAGCAGGAATGAAGCCAGACTCCAGGCATTTTCCTAGAGCAGATGGGAGCCAGGGTTGGCTAAACCAACAGCAGAGCGAACCCGCTTCTCTTACGAAGTCCCTGGACCCAAACTGACATGTCCAGTTCGTCTCTCCCATACTTATCTTGGGGACAGGGCTTGTCTGGGAAACGGAAACGGAGCAGGACTGCTCTAAGAGCAGGCACCTAGAAAATGCCCCTACCCCGCCGAGACGTTAGCAAATTAAATGACTGGGATTGGAGGGGATGCTGCAAATGTCTCGGGTCAGGGATTTCCCCCGCGGAAGCGCTCGGCACTGCGCTCACCCCAAAGGTCCCCCACGGACGCCCCCAAACCTCTGTAGGGTCCCTTGGGACGGGCTCCCGACGTCTGCAAATCCCGCGGACTTGGAGGGAAGGAAGGAAGAGGAAGAGACCGGGATGAAGCCGAAGTGACCACCCACCCGCCGCAGCGCGCCCCTCCCCAGGCAGTCCGCGGACCCGGCCGGAAGCGATCGGCTAGGGTTCTCACTCCGCGCACGGGCCATGACCTTGAGTGAGTCTCTGATTAGCCCCATTTTACAGAAATTGAGAGTCCGAGAGAGCCAAGTCCGCCGCGCTGGCTGCTCCCGGGCGCTTACCCGGTGGTTCCAGGCGCCCGGCGGATGCACCTGCAGCGTAGTAGGTGCGCGGCGAACCGCAGCCCGGGAGCTACGTGGCCAGCGGGGAACGGCGAACGCGAGGGAAACGCAGGGACGAGCTCCGGCCGCGGCCAAGGGGGGAAAGGGGCGGTTGCGACTCTGCGACGAACCTCGAGCAAGTTCAACGCCCCCGCCCCCCCGCAAGCCCGTCCGCAGAGGCAGGCTGGCCGTACCCGGGGACCCTCCTGGTTCAGGACTCGCACGGGCGTGGGGGAGCGTGAGAGGCACCTCCACACACCCACCCCCGAAGTTGCGGCAACGCAAGGGGGACAGTGGCGCAAAGCCGCCGGAGGGGAGGAGACGGTACTCACGCGGGGTGGCCAGGCTGGAGCAGGTCCCTGGCCAGGGTCACCGATGGCGGCCGCGCTCAGGCCACCGCGCCTCAGGACGCCCGGGGCACCTGCCGCAGCGCGGCGCGTGGATGAGGGAGCTGCGAGCGGCGAGGCAGGGGCGCGCGGGTCGCTCGGCGCGCCGGATCTGAGCTGCAGCGCCGCGGGGGCTCGGCCGCCAGAACCGCAGCCGCAGCGGGAGCCCGGGAGCGGGCAGGAGGCGGGAGCGCGGCGGTGGCAGCGGCTGCGAGGGAGGCGCCCGCGCCGCAGGCAGCCGGGGCCAGCCTGGCCGCAGCCGCCGCCGACACCTGCTGGCCCGGCCGGCGGCCAATCAGAGGCGCCCGGGGCGGGGGCGCGTGCGGAGGCGGGGCGGGGGGGCGCAGCTGGGCGCCCGGCCGGAGGGGCGGCGCGCGCTCGCGCCTGCGCCGGGGCACGGGGTGCCCGCCGGGCCGGTTCCTCGGAAGCTCCCCGGGCGCGCGGGCGGCACGCGCCGGGAGGGGCGGGGCGCATGGGGAGGAGGCGGGGCTGGGGCTGCGCGCGCCCGGGGCGGGGACCCGCGCCCCTTCTCGGGCTCTTCCTGGCGGCGCAGTGCAGTGCTGGGGCCACGGCTCGGGAGCCCCTAGGTGAGACTTCAGGTCCCTATCAGCCTTGGAAGAAGGTGTTTCCTGTCCCCTGCCCCTGAGCCCCGGGGGCCCGGACCCCCCCCCCCCCCCCCAGACCGCGGGGTGACGCGTCACCCGAATCCGGGGTGGGCCTGGCTCTCCCAGCGCTGCCGCTCGCCCTCCGGAGTGTGGGCGCCCTCTCTCCCGAGCCTCACCAGGGCCGGCGTGGCGCTTCTCCAAACACAGCTCTTCCTCTCTTCACAGCCCCTGGGTATTTAAAGTCACCGTGGTGACCCATTCCCTGAGCTGGATTCCTTTCATTCTCCCGGGAACGTGCTGTGTAGCGACGCCCAGTCGTTCAACACGCCCCGACTGGGTTCGCACCCGGCTCAGGGTCCGCCCCGGGCTACTGCGCGCGCAAACCTCCCAAGACCCCTTCGCCGTCGCACCGCCGGGTTAGTGAGCCCGCGCTGCCAGAAGGATGCCCGAGGCTGGCCGCAAGTGACGGATGCATTCGGGCCCCTGCCAGGGGGTCCAGGTCCTGGAAGAACGCCCGGGAGTTGAAAGGGTCCCCCCCCCCCCCCCCCCCCCCAGGCCAGGGCTTCCTAGTGCCTTTGCATCCTTCAGGCGCAGGGCCGGGAATCTTCCTGAGACTGACTGCCTCAGCCCCTGACTGAAAACACATTGTCGGTTTTAGCTGCAGCCTGGGAGTCACTCCATCAAAATAACGCGTTTGTGGAGCTACCCTACGCTGGTGACTCCTAAAGCCCTGGGAATCCTCTCGCAGGCCGGTGGATTAAGAGTGTCCTCTCCGTGTGGATTTGCTCAGTAGAATTGGATGGCTCCTTTGCTGATCTGTCCGCAGCAGAAAAAAGAAAAGAAAAAGAAAGAAAAGAAAGGAAAGAAAGAAAGAAAGAAAGAAAGAAAAAAGAAAGAAGAAAGAAAGAAAAAAGAAAGAAAGAAAGAAAGAAGAAAGAAAAAAGAAAGAAGAAAGAAAGAAGAAAGAAAGAAAGAAAAAAGAAAGAAAGAGAGAAAGAGAGAAAGGAAAGAAAGAGAGAAAGAAAGAAAGGAAGAAAGGAAAGAAAGAAAGAAGAAAGAAAGAAAAAAGAAAAAGAAAGAAAGAAAAAAGAAAGAGAAAGAAAGAAAGAGAAAGAAAGAGAGAAAGGAAGAAAGGAAAGAAAGAAAGAAAGAAAAGGAAGGAAGGAAGAAAAAAACCTTTAGGAAGGGAACTTGGAAGGTAAAATGAGTTGATTTCTCTAAAGATCTGATTTCCTCTCTTAAAGGGATTTTATTAGCCACAGACGGGCTAAAGTGGAAGAAAGTTTGTGTTTTGTTCCTTTTTTCTTTACATTCAGTTTTAATTTTATTTACCTGTACTTGAATACCATTAGCATGGGACGAAATTCAGAAAGTCCAAATGGGTACACAGGTAACAAGACACCCTCCCACCCATGCTCCCGGCCTCTCATTTCCTCTCCCCCGGAGGGCCCCAGTGCTGTCCTGTTCCCGGTTACCCTCCTAGAGAAAATGTAATCAACCAGATGTATTTCTCCAGTGTTCCCATTTTTGCCTTTTGTTATGCAAAATGTTAGGTCTAACTTTTGGCACAGGCCAGCAGAGTAAAGGTGTGACTTCCTCTCCACCTGGGGGTTGCCGAGCAGTGGCTGCATCCTGGCAAGAACGGGGACTGGGTTCGAAGGTTATTTGACACTATGCAAGTGTTTGCAAAACTGTCCTAATATATAAATTCGCCACTTTACAGCCTCTTTCAGAATCAAGATCCTAACATCTTTCCTAAGTTATAAACATTTCAAAAGAAAAATAAATGCGGAAGGGTTCAGCGATCTGGGCAAGGTTACAAATAAGACAGGAAGAAAGTACAGATGGAAATCCAGGGACATTATGCACAAGAAAGAGCCCCAGTTCCCTTTTTGTTGTCTTACAGGGTCAGAAACAGGCACAGCTTCCATCCTTTGCCTGAGCTATTACTTTTTTTTTTTAAACATTCCGTGAAAGGTTTGGCATTCGAAGATGATTTGGGTAACAATCAGCCTGCTGGAAGGTGACCTAAAGTGCTACCCCCTTGATTACTCCATCCTGGGCTGTCATTCAGCAAAATTTTACTGAATTCCAGCAATATCCATCCCTTCTTTCGCTTCTCCTGACTCACGGGTAGTGCTTGTTTTTCCATTTTTTTGCATCATCTGGACCACTGTAAAAGTTTGAATGGGTTCTTCCTTTATCAAGAAGAGCTCGTTGACTTTTGTGCACCAAGGATATGTATCTCATCTTTTTAAAACATAAATCAGACAGTCCATTTCTTAGCCAGAAGATTGATGAGTTTATACTGGCAGGAAAAGGACATGTCTCAGGAGGATTCTGGGTAGAATTAAAAGAGCATTAATCACAAAAGACCAGGGTGCTCCTATGACCTTACTGCTTCCCGTCTTTGTGACCTTGGACAAGTTACTTAACTTTGCTGAATCCTAGATTCTCTAAATTTAAAATATGGTATAATCCTCTCCACTGCCCGGCAAGATTATTATTATTGATACAACGTATGTGAAATTCTTGGCACATAATGAGATTTAATATGTTAGCTATCTAAAAACGATTGTTTCAATCTGGGAGAAAGTGAGTTTATAAAGGAAGTTTCCATACCATTTTGTGGCATCTGCTGGCATAGAAGCGATGAAACCTTTGCCCACTACTTTGCTGTCAGCCAAAACATAATATCTGACTTTCAAAAAACAAAAAACAAACATGTATCTCTACCTCTTCCATTCCACGTAACACTTGTTAGGTAATATTAGTTATTTGGGTGTATCACCAATCTCCCCAACTAGACTGGAAATGCCTTGAAGTTGGGACCATGTCACATCTTTGATTCCTATGGGCACCTGGAACATTATCTTGATAAACCGGAGACATGCAGTAATTATTTGTTGAATGAAAAGCAAGTGGGTGAAAGGAAAATTGGCTAAATTGGACCTCACCAAAAAAATGTTTTAAACCCATTTGTTGTGTAAAAGACCCTATTAAGAGGATGAAAAGACAGTGGTATGCTGGGAAAAAATATTTTCAAGTAACATCTCTGACAAAAGACTTGTATCTTGAATATATAAAGAGCTCTCAACATTCAACAGTATACTCCCAAACAGTCCAATTAGAAAATGGACGAATGACATGAAGAGATATTTCAGGAAAAGATGCTCAACATCATTAGCCAAGGGAAATGGAAGTGAGAACTACCGTGAGGTGTCACTACACACTATCAGAATGGGTAGGATAACAAAACTGTGATGACACCAAATCCCGGCGAGGAGACAGAGAAACTGTGACCCTTCACGCATTGCTGGTAGGCATGTACAAAGGTGCAACCGCTCTGGAAAACAGTGTGGCTATTGCTTTTCCGACAAAAACTGAACCTACCACACAACCCAACGATCTCACCTTGGGCCTTTGTCCTGGAGAAATGAAAACGTATGCGTTCACACCAACTTTGACAAACCAAGCCGCATAGGACCAGTCCTCAGAGCTCCACCCAGCACGGTAGGAGAGAAGAGGACCACAACATACATCCAGTCTGCATGCCGTATGAGGAAACAGGATGGAGTTTAGTGTTCACTAAGTGAGCACGCATGTTTTTGGACAATCCAAGGAGAAATGGGAGGCTTCAAAATGGGCATCCTGGACTCTGCTCTTCAGCAGTGATTAATTGGAAAAACAAACGACATGTGACCATATGTGTATCTTGCGTTGATGAAATAGATCATACTAGACGAAACAGAACTAGAAATAGAAATGCTTAGAAAAGAATTCATTGTTTCTAGTAAGTACAGTATTTTTCTCCAAGGTGGTTTTTTTTTTTTTTGGAACAATGAATATTTTTTATACAGCTATTCATTCCCTACTAAATAATGGCTTCTAAAAAGCTTTATTGCCTTCTTTAGTAAAGTTGATTCTATCTTGGAAGGACAGTGTAGAAGTAATTATAGAATCTTGTCATTCACTGATTATAGTATCCAATAAGGAATCCTGCTGCTGCTAAGAGATACTGATAAAAAATGTTATTTCATGGGAGTATAGATGATTACCAACTTACAGAGCCTTCATTTGCGACTGTCTTCTCTTAGAATTTTCTTACTATAAATTAGGTCCCCACGATAAAGCCCAGGCTTGGTTGATAACCTCTACAGCCAAATCAGATAGAATGCTTCTCTGAACCCTGAACCGGTTGAGGTCTGAAGCAGCTGATTCAGCCTGCGGTTGTGCTGGGGACTAATAACATTAGCAATAATGCCCGGAAACTTAGCCAGTGCCCTGTGTGTGAGTGTGCATCCCCTTCGTGACAATCCTCAAAGCCTGAGGGATGGTTTAATTGCCATGATCTTATTCACTGAGGCTTTAGCAATAAAGTTGCCATTGCAGTGGCAGTCAGGCATCCCCAGGCAGGTGAATCTGTCCTCTTTCCCTCGCTGCCCTGCTCTGCATTTTCTTTATTCCATAGCACCTGTCACCCTTTAACACACTATTAACTTTCTTATTCTGTTTACTGCTTATTGTCTGTCTTCCCCACTAGGGCATAAGCTGCATGAGGGCAGAGATCTTTGCTTTGCTCACTGAGCCTAGCACATAGGAAGTGCTGGATAAATATTTATTACACAAATGAAGATGCCAGAGAAAATGCTCATCCACCAACATTTACAATTCAAAGATGTTCAGAAGCTTTTGCGCATGCTGAATATTCACATTGATTTTTTTTTTTTTTTTTTTTAGTCAGGTGACCTGAATTTTCATGTGTTTTGAAATTCTTTCCAGAGATGAAGCATTTCCATGCTGGCTGCAGTGTTGACGGTTCATTGAGGGTATTTCTCCTCTCAGTAATTCCCCCCTCCACTATGATCATCACTACCTTTAAGGCAGAGCCAAGAGGCTTATGACTCCAGGAGACAAAAAAGATCTGGAAAGAAAGGGGATATAATGTGGAGGAAGATTCTGTTCTGTAGAAAAGGAAAGGAGAAGAAGGAAGAGGAGAATTAGAGGAGAATTAGAAGGACAAGGAGAAGGAGGAGGAGGAGGAAGACAAGGAGGAGGAGGAAAAAGAAGAAATCTCTCTACCAGAAGAGCAAGGGAATCATTTGGAATGAGTGTGGTAGGTAAAAAATAATGCTGGTTCTCCCAAAGGTGCAGGACTGAATCTTGTGAATCTTTCTTGGTCCCCAGGGCGCTGAGAAGAGCAAATGAGGGAAGGTGGTGAGAAGATGAAAATCACATAGCATTTGGGGCTAGCGGAGTTGAGCCCCTGAGAGACTGAATGTACAAATGGACAATAGCCAGACCATAGATGACAACAGGACTCTGACCCATGACCTCTCCAGCAACCAGGCAGGAAGCCAAACCACAGCCTCTGCGGCAATCAGCCCTCAATGATCAGGACTTGGTCACTGGCTACTGGCTTCCTTATTTTTTGGCCCTTGCTTCCAACTTAGGGCCAACCGAGAAAGCCAAATACGCTCCAAAATCACGTAGGACTGCCCTGCTTTTAGGTAGCCTGCTTCCGGCTTCCTCGTGCTCCAGCCTGCAGTCAGGGAGGTTGCTGGAAGCCTTTCCTCTTTTTCATTATAAAGCTTTCCTATTCCCCTGCCTGCCTTTGAGCCTCTGCCAAACACAAGTGCTGAACAAAACGCTTCTGTTTATTTTCATTTGGGTGGTCTTCATTTATTTCCAGTTTTCCTAAAGGTTCTACTGAGACAAACTGCATTGCCCACTGCCACGGACCCCAGCCTTTACCAGGCGAGGTGCCCACAGAGGCCCCCTGTGCCTCGCCACTGTGGCTTGTCAGGTTCTCACCAAACATTTGCGAACCAGCCCTGGTCCTGAGCTCTGCTCTCTGGACGTGAAATTCCTCCACTATTTATTCTCAGTTCAGTACCTGGGTTTTGTTCTTGGTACCTATTGGCTTGGCATCCTTAATGTAATCAGGCTTTTTTTTTTTTTACCCGTTTTGCTCTTTTGCGCTTCTGTTTTGTGTGATGTGCTCTCAAAAGTGTTTGCCATATGAAGGAGAATCACAGAATAGGAAACAGGCATAGGTCCCTTTGAGCCTGAGTTTGTGGTTCCCAGCAAAGCAAAGCCCATTGGGGCAAATTTTGCCACGTTACCTGTAAGAGGGGGTGAGATTTTCCTTCCATCACATTTTTTGTTCTTTTTGTTCTGAAAGCTTGGCTTTGATCCAGAGAAAATGTTCTCTTTGCTGAATGTTCTCTTCAATTTTCCACCTGCCTGGAGGTGCTGATGGTCAAGTCTGTGTTCAGAGGCAGCCAAACCATCAGGTTGGGGGCCAAGCTACAAAGTGCACAAGCATCACTTTACAGTGGGTTGCCTGCTCCCAAGGGACCATCTCATCTCGGTCTAAATCCTTTACTCCTCTTCCTCCAGGAGAAACTCCTCCTTTCTACCTGAACTCTTCTTATAATCCTAATTCTCAAAATATGGCACTTCTTCACCAGCGATGATTTGGAGCTTCAGTAGCCACCCTGGGAACACCTGGCTTGAATAAAATTGTTCATCTGGGAGGTGCCTTAGAAAACAAAGGATCCAAGATTTCTCAGATTTAATAGGCAGCATTTTTATTGGTATGCAGAGGCCTCCAAATGAAATTCTGATTGAAAAAATTGCTTCACCGTAAGATTCTTTGGCCGAAGCCAATGAGAAGCCTGACAATCCTAAGCAATGACAAATTAGACTCATTTCCTGAGTAAATTCTCCCTCTTTGTCCTCCAGTTCCCTCTTTATATCCAGCTCTCCTTCATCCCTCTTTTCCTTCTGATCTCTCTCCTTCCACACTTCTGATAACTTCTTTCTCTTCTTTCCCTTGTCCAGATCCCCTATCTTTTCCTACTGACTTTCCTAAGACCCCTAAATGCTGGTTGCTTCTAAAAATTCATTCCTTCCATGAGTCAGGTATGCCTTGGACCCAAGCTGAATTTACAGTTAGAATTCAGAATTTCCCTAACCCAGAGAAGGCCAGCTACTATTGATAGAATTTACCTTTCTTTTGGGTGCATATGTCCCAAGGTTACCTGAACTATATCAACTTGTACACGTGTTGATCAAAACATCAGATGCTAAATCCTGGATGGCAAAAACTGATCAAACAAACACAGAAGGGGGTCTACCAAGTCACTCTTTTGTGATAATCCTGAGGGTACAAAAGGGCCCCCCAAATTAGAGAAAAGTCTGCTAAAAGACATACCCAAAACATTTCCAGCAGAATTTTATTAGACCATAATTCAATCATACACACAAAGAAAAGATGAGCTGTAGGAGATTGTGGCCATTCAGTCCACTCCCTCAGGCACACGTCATTATCCCCCTATGATCTCATAACTGCAAGACCCACACATTTAGGGATTTCATTTCTGATATTCTACCCTGTTTCTTGCAGAGTTGGCAAAACATTGCAAAGGACTCATGTACTCAGTCCCATCATCAACAGGTTAAGGCTGCCCTCCCACAACATCTTCCTAAACAGCTTCAGCCTCCTATCAATCTTAAACCAGAAAATTTCACCTATTAGAAGAGACATCAAAGAAAAACTACTCTTGAACTTCATTGGAATGGACCCTACCACATACTGTTAGCAACAAATATAGCAGTGAAACTCCAGGGAGTCTATCCTTGGGTCCATGTTTCATAATTAAAGAAGCATTCAGAATTCCACACAGTTGGCAGTCTACTACATTAAAGGACCTCAAATTTCAAATTCTCAGATATCCTCTAGTAGCAGCCAACTTTTGGAAGTAGGTAGCTGACCCAAGGTCTGTGGAATATGCAAATAACTTAGGATAGTGGACAGCCACTGCCTGAGACATAGGATGAGGCTCCTGGCTAATTCCTGTTTTGGAATTAGCTTGCTCATCTGCTCGCTTATAACCATTCTGCTCGTTTCCTATAGACCCTTGGTTATTGTCCACCCATAATGGCCCTTTTGGTCTTTATTATAACTGTTAGGTCATAACATACGCATCCTAATGCCATTCTTGGATTATCCCAAACAGTAACCACTGCTTTGAGTCTTGCTGATTGCTGTATATGGCATCCATCACCAGATCATCATGATAAAAAATCTCAGGGGGATTTCAGTCTTGATAAGCAAGACCATAAGGAATGGCATTTGCATCGAAACAGACAAATGACCTTAATTAAATCAACGCATGAATTTGGTAGTGCCCTTCTCTCAGAAAAAGAACCAATTATTATAAGACATTGGAATTCAACCACCTTCATGGGGTGATGGACCAATTACTTGCCACCTGGAAGACATTAATAGAGATGAAAACTGTAACTGGGCTAATGGAAGACCTCCTCTTCCACCATCAGGGACTCTTTTTCTCCTGGGTCTCCATGTGCCCTCTACTGGATACTACTTCTTTTGCAGCCAGAATGCCTGGTCTTGTTTGCCTCTGACTCATACTTCATGCACTTTAGCAATAGTATGCCAAGACATCGCTATACAGAGATCCTAATTCTAGAAATCATGAACGTAGCAAATTCCAACTGAGATGCAAGTTCCCAAACAAGCCCATTCTTGATTATCCAGGCATTCTGAGAAATTACTAACCGGTTGTTTATGTGAAGAATCACAGCAGTGTTTCCAATGGGGAAATCTTATAAGCAGAAAATCTAGAAAAAAAACTTATCAGTGGGGAGCCTGGGTGGCTCAGTCAGTTAAGTGTCCAACTCTTCATTTCAGCTCAGGTCATGATCCCAGGGGGCATGGGACTGAGCCCCTGCATCAGGCTCCATGCTGAATGTAGAGCCTGCTTAAGATTCTCTCTCTCCCTCTCCCTCTGCTCCTCCCTAGCTCACTCGCTCACGCACATGCTCTCTAAATAAATAAATAAATATTAACTTTGGCAGAAACAATTAACAATACCACCTCCACCCTAGATGATGTACAGACCAATCTCAACTCACTGGCGTAAGTAACGATGGACAATTATATTACCCTAGATTTTTTGCTGGCTAGTCTTGGTGGTATCTGTGCCATTGCTAGTCTTTGCTAATACTTAGACTAAAGAAACAGGCAAAGTAACACAAGTAATACATTGCCTTAGGGAAACAGCTACTTGACATTTTCAGGTTGATCTTTATGGCCCCTGGGATTCATTTACTGGGCCTGGGATGGGCATTTGGGATTCCTGGTTCTTGTAAGTGTCTTACAGGGACTATTAATTATTCTTGTTTTTTGTCAGTGGTCATGATGTTGGTCTCTGGCATCCTATCCAGAATAGTAAATCCTACTGCATAGCTACTCTCTTGACAGATAATCACCGTGACAACACAACAACCAAAAGCTCAAGGTGATCTTGCAGTTATGCAGTTGACCATGGAGACAACTGAACCATCCCCGCAGCGAAGATCTGGATCTGTAGCCTTCCCTGAATTGGCCAACCCATCACTCGCAGGAGTGAGAGAATTACCAAAAGGGAGACTGAGAGACTGAATATACAAAGGAAAATGACCAGACCATGTATG
The DNA here is from genome assembly GCF_022837055.1 of Prionailurus viverrinus. NCBI lineage: Eukaryota > Metazoa > Chordata > Mammalia > Carnivora > Felidae > Prionailurus > Prionailurus viverrinus. Next base: position 7,641,734 of record NC_062569.1, on the reverse strand, counting down.
ACAATAGAATGATGGCTCACAACCTCTGCAGCAACCAGTTCAGGAAGCAAAAACACAACCTCTGCAGCATCTGGCCCAGAACAATTAGCATTTTGTTAATAATTGCCAACTTTTTAATTGTCTTGCCCCAGCTTCCAAGTCAGGATCAAACAGAGAGAGCCAAACATACTTTCTAAACCAATCGTGTAAGATGCCCCACTTCTAGTTAGACTGCATCCAGACTTCCTCTGCCGACAGCCTCCAATCAGATCATACTTAACACCTTCCTTTTCTCTTTTGTTATAAAACTTTCCTACTCTCCTGTCTGCTTTCGACTCTACCAAATGCAAGCAATGGTGGCTTTCTTATTTGCATGGTACTCCTTTATTTCCATAGCTCATCTGTGACTCTGGAAGGAGACAGCCCCACGTGGCTCCCATCTGGCAACACAGAGCAGCCGCTGCCAAGCAGGAGTGGAACTGTGTCCAACTTAAGGTGAGAAAGAATAGGAGATGGAACCCCGACACTCCCTCAGCTGTTATACAGCATGGAAGAAATCCACAAATGCCTGCATACTCCCCATATAGAGTGGAAGATACCGATTATTGAGGGCCAGCAAGCCTGCAGGGGCCACTGTCGGGAGGGGGTAGGCAATATCATTGCAGGGGATGGGAGGTGGTTTGCCAAGGCCGGAGACCTGATGTGGGATTTGGCTGAAATTCAGAGGTTCTGTTATGACGTTAAGAGCCAAAGTGGGGTTAGGTCATCAAGGGAAAGACTCCAGATCTTCACCATGCATCAGCTAGATGTTGCCGTGTAACAAACCACGTCAAAACTTTGCAACCTAAAACAATAAGCACTTGGGGCGCCTGGGTGGCTCAGTCGGTTAAGCGTCCGACTTTGGCTTAGGTCATGATCTCATGGTCCGTGAGTTCGAGCCCCACATCGGGCTCTGTGCTGGCAGCTCAGAGCCTGGAGCCTGCTTCAGATTGTCTCTCTGACCCTCCCCCATTCATGCTCTGTTTCTCTCTGTCTCAAAAATAAATAAACATTTAAAAAAATTTTTAAAAACCCAAACAATAAGCACTTACTAATTCATCATTCAATGGGGTAGCCGGGTGGTTCTTTGGGACTGGACTGGCTCAGCTGATGTTGCTGAGGTCATTGAGGAAGTGGGTCATCTGCCAAATGGATAACTTAGCCTTACTAACTGAATGAAGTGGGTTGTAAGTCAGAGGCCGTCTAACAAATTATTTTCGTGATTTTCTATGCTTTTCCCTCATTATTCTTGTTCCCTCCCCACCATTCTTTAAATAAGACATAGTTGTAATTCCAAGGCATGCACAAAAACGTTTTTGAAATATTTATCAGTTGGTTGTATTACCAAGCACAGTAATGCTCCTAATAATTGACCGGGCAGTCTCTTCCTAGCATGAACGTTCAACTTCTTTCCATGTACGACCTTACAACTCAACCAAATATATACTCTACAGTATTTTTGAAGATGAGCATGTGCAGGAGGCAAACTTGGGAAAGGACTTTCTGCACGACCTTTTGAGTTATATAAACATCTCTCATTCCTTTGCCATCTAAAATACGAGAATGTAGCATCATTCCCACCCCATTGTGCCTTTTGAATCAGGTCACTGGTGATGAGCTCCTCCATATGCTCCTCTGGTAACCATGTGTATCATATAGGAAGTTCTGCAGTTCAACAGGCCAAGCTCAACTAACATTACTAGAAGGAAACACTGCTTCATTAACAATAAACCTCCCACAGTTTACTATAGATGGAGAGAGAGCTCATGGTGGATTTGGTGAAGTTTCAGACCCTGTTCCTATTCCAGCACCAAGATTTATTTCCCCCACCTTCCTTCCACCATGTTGGCCTCAGTGGATTACTACTCTTCTTCTAATCAACATACCCAAACAAGGACACAAATCTTTTCCTTGTGTCTCCAGAGAACACTTGAGATAAGGTTGGGATGTTTAAAAAAATCACTGAAGACTAGGAAAAATGGAAATAACATCAAGAATGCCACTATTTGAGGGGTGCCTAGGTGGCTGAGTCAGTTGAGCGGCCAACTCCAAACCAGGTCATGATCTCGCGGTTCGGGAGTTCGAGCCCCGCATGGGGCTCTTTGCTGATAGCTCAGAGCCTGGAGCCTGCTTCAGATTCTGTGTCTTCCTTTCTGCCCCTTCCCTGCTTGCACTCTGTGTGTGTGTGTCTCTCTCTCTCAAAAATAAACATTAAAAAAATTTTTTAAAAGAGTACCATTATTTGAGACTAGTGTTTCTCAAATTTTGCCCCACAGAACACTAATTTGGGGGCGCTAATAGAAGATGCTCCATGAGAAGATGTTTGTGGTTGAACGAAGTTGGGCAATGGTGCACACTGTATCTAACTCACGGATACTAAAAGGTACATGGGCATAATAAAGGCTCTGGGCAGTCCTGCAACAGACCTCTAACTTTTCCTAGTGCAGCGATTCTCAAGTACAGAACATTTTATTTTAGCACACAACCAATATCTTATGGACACCATGTCCTGAGATATCAGTTTGGTTACCTGAGTTGTATCCCAAGCCTTACAAAGGGGACCCACATAAGGCAAATAGGGTGCCGGAGTCTCTTCTTCCCTACATCCTCCTCAGCTTCTAAATGGTAGATGCTGTCCTGAAAACTCAAGGTGAATTCCTCCACGAAGAGACAAAGAGAAGAACATCAGGACCGTCTGTGGCTACCTCAGCTCTGCATTCACAGTTCTACATTCTTCTCTAAGAGGTCCTTCCTTTTCAGATGAGTGATACTTGGAAAGGCCTGTGTCACAAGACAGGAGAGAACTGTAGAATACTTGTCAAGAGCAAGAACCCTGGAGTCTGAGCTTCAAATCTCTGCGCTTCCATGTTCCCATGTGTAAAATGATAACAGTAGTCACCACCTCATAGGATATTGTGACTATCCCATGAGCGTAAGCTCATGAAATACTTAGAACAGGGTCTGACATAGAGCGTGTCCTCTGTAGATGTCAGGAATTATGTAGTTTAGCTTAGACCCAGCAGCCCTCAAAGAATATCCTCATCGGACTACAATACTGATTTCAAAATCCATACAAGAGGGACACACCTTGAGGAGGGAGGGAATCAGTTTTTTTCTGGCTGCAAATATTTTGTCAGCATGACTACCAATACAGTTAATTGATACATTTACATTTTTATATTTTATAATTATGAATGTAATACATTCTAACACTGGGAGCCTGTAAAACATAAAGAAATATTGGAGGAATGCACTCAAATGATCTGTCTTTGGAGACCCCACTGGTAATATATATATATATATTTTTTTTTTTTTTTGAAAGACAGAGAGACAGAGCACAAGTGGGGAGGGGCAGAGAGAAGAAGACACAGAATCCGAAGCAGGCTCCAGGCTCCGAGCTGTCAGCACAGAGCCCGATGCAGGGCTCAAACCCACAAACCGTGAGATCATGACCTGAGCCAAAGCCAGATGCTTAACCAACCAAGCCACCCAGGCTCCCCTTTCTTTTCTTTTTTTTTTTTGAAAGAGAAAGACAGGGGCGCCTGGGTGGCGCAGTAGGTTAAGCGTCCGACTTCAGCCAGGTCACGATCTCGCAGTCCGTGAGTTCGAGCCCCGCGTTGGGCTCTGGGCTGATGGCTCAGAGCCTGGAGCCTGTTTCCGATTCTGTGTCTCCCTCTCTCTCTGCCCCTTGCCTGTTCATGTTCTGTCTCTCTCTGTCCCAAAAATAAAAAATAAAATAAAATAAAAATTTAAAAAATAAAAAAATAAAAAAAAAAGAAAGAGAAAGACAGAGCACAAGTGGGGGAGGGGCAGAGAGAAGGAGACACAGAAAAAAAAAATATATATATATATTCTAACACTGGAAGCCTGTAAAACATAAAGAAACATTAAAGGGAGAAATGCACTCAAATGCTCTGTCTTTGGAGACCCACCGGTAATATATATATAATATATGTGTGTGTGTATATGTGTGTATATATGTGTGTGTGTGTGTGTGTGTGTAATGAAAATGATAATATAATATACTGCTAGAAATTTCTTTCACTTGCCAAATGTTATGTACACTCCCCTTGTCACTATTCAACAGCTGCAGATCATTCCATCCTATGAATGTATTAGAATTCATTTCTTGATTCCTGAGTGGTTTACGCACCAGGATGATTTGGTGAATTACCCATCACAAAACCAATGTTTCAACAGAAGGAACCCACACACTCTTCATCTCCTGAAGGATTAGTAAGCTCTGTCAGTGCTTTCCACTGCGTTTCCCACTCGCGCACCATGTCCACCTCTTAGTGTTCATTATTTTTGAAAGTAAATAAATTCAAGTCAAGCGCATCCGCAGTCAGCCAGAAAAAAATCAAAAGGCTAGAAGACAAAGCTTATTAAGTAAGATTAAAGGAAATAGTGTTCTTTTGTCCATTATCTGCCAATGCTCTGTACTTATTATTCAAGCATTAACATCTCTTTCTTCATTTTATGCTTCTAATTCTACTTTCCATACAAACGGGAGCATTTGCTATAAGGAGTGTCATTCTGTAACATGTCACAGTGTAAAATTGGCCAACACTTCCTTGCTTCACTCTCAGGAGAAAAGATCTCTGATATACTTCAAGGATAAAATATGGTAGAAGATAAGCCATCCAGAAATCCAAACACTGAAGCGTTCAAAAGACAAAACTTGTTTCGATTGACTTTTTTTCCTCGTGATCCTTCATGTTTCAAATCATGCAAGTAGAATAACGAATAAATGAATTTCTCTGGTGTCCGTGGTGAGGACAGAATCTACAAAGCAATGAGTGACCAACCAGTTGGAAACATCGTAGCAGCTAAATTCTCACACTAGAGGCAATGAGATAGGGTGTAACCTGTGCGTTGTGCATTTTTGCCTTTTGGGAAGCATCACTATCTCACAGTCTATCCCATCACCCCAGTTTCTGAAAAGGACCAAGATATGGCCACCAAGCATCCAACTCCCTGGCCACAGTGTTACGCTATGTGAGCTAGGCCAACTATTGAGAAAGAGGGGCTATTCATAAAACTGGACTGGACATGAATAGAATAAATGCCAGAGCTGCTTACAGTCATCTTTCTGAGGACAAAGGTATACAAGAAATCACTCTAAATTATTTGGTTCATGATTTTGTGGGCTGCCAGTATGAACTGGGCTCAGCTGAGTTAATTTTCTGGTCTTCGATGGACTCACTTGCATATCTGTGGGCATCCCCTTGATTAGCTGGGCCTGGCTGGTCTAAGATGACCTCATCTGGAATGGCTTGTCTTTACTCCATGTGGTCTCTAATTATCCAGCTGACCAGCCCAGGCTTATTCACGAGGCAGGGGCATGGCTCTTGTGAGCAGAAGTGGGCGAGACTTCTTGAGCGTTAGGCTCCAAACTGGAATGGCCTCACTTTCCTTACACTCTTTTAATCAAAACAAGCCCCAAGTCCAGTCCGGATTTCAAGCAGGGGTGAAATGGACTCCATCTCCCCAGGGAAAGAACTGCAAAGTCATGGTGCATGGAGGTCTAGATTGAGGGAAGAAAGTAACTATGGTCATTTTTGTAAATGATCTTTCACAGCCTTATGTTCTGGCCATAATTATTCCTGTTTCCTCTACATGTAAAATAGACTTACCCCCTTCCAAGATCTCTTTCCATCTGGATTGGAGTCCATGGTTTTGGGACCTACCTCCTTCCACATGAGGCTTGATTGGAGGCCTGGGAACTAAGAAGAGAAGTTATTTGCCCTCAACACATACAACATATAAATGGGAGGCGAGGACAGGATGACCACAGTAGGCTTTCTCATTCAGAACACTCTGTTGAGAACAATTCATTCAGTGAAAATCTTGTAAATTTCATGGGCCAAAGGACCTCATCACTGTTGGGAAGGTCATCAAGAGAATGTGATCCCAAGTTGACCCACAAGCTGCTAGTGGGTAATGAGAGATTCCCCAACCCCTCTCCTGTCCTTGGAATGTAATTTCTGCCTACCTTTCCTACAACTGGAGCCATTTTCAAGGGCACAGACTCGAGATAGTGAGGTAGGTGGTGTTGAGACCCCTGGAAGGTCGTTATACATGACTGAGCCCTGTCCAGGAATTTATGTAAACTTTTTAAGATTCTGGCAGTAGGTATGGGTCTACTCGTCTCATGGCCACCCAAGACAAGCCTGGCAAGTAAGTTCCCTTGCTTGTTAAACCTGCCATCTGCCAATCTGGAGTGGCCTACCCTTTCCTTGGGTCTCTGCCTGGCCTCCATGTATGGGTCTGGTTTGCGAACCAACAACCCCAGTGCAGGAGACGCTGCAGATGTGCAGGCTGAAGAGAGGTCCCAACAAGAGGCTGTGGAAAGCACTGAGGCATTTTAAAGTAGATAATTTCTTCTTTGGTCTCTGCAGATGCTGACACAACAAATTCTGATTCTAAGTGACTTGGCCAGATTCCTACCTACAGATCAAGCAGGATTTTCTGGTAAATAAAACATTCATGCATTTTTTATTAGTGCATGATTCTTTTTTATGAAATTGTCATTGCCATTTTAAAGTGCATCCTAAATTGTAATATTCAGTGCAAGATTCAGTGAGTGAAAGATTTAAATTGTGTCTTATCATTAAACATTTAGGGTTTTCTATAACATGTTACTTGTTTTTTTCTGTTTTCTACTAAGTCTAGATGATTTTGGTTAATGTAAGCTGAGAGCTGCTTAGCATATTCTTTGTTTGAATCCTAGGGTATATTTTTTATTAAACAAAGGTTTACTAAAGCATAGGTAGCTTTTTAGCATTTTAAAAACATGTTGTTGACAGATAATGTACATCTAGAAAAGTACACATGCCATGTGTGTAGCTTGATGAATTTTCCAATGGAGCACACTTGTGTAATCAGCAAGCAGATAAGAAACAGAATATTACCAGACCCCAGAAGCTTTCCTCTGTATGTTTTCAGCCATGACTCCTCTTAAGATAGGGCTTCTCAGCCCCAACACTATTAATGTTTTGGGCCGAAGAGTTCTTTGCTGGGGCTGGGGGAGGCTGTCCTATGTATTCCAGGATCCTGAGCCGTATCCTTGGCCTCTACCCTCTACCCTCTACCCGCCAGTAGCAACTCCCATCTCCGGCGTGATAACCAAAACTATCTCTCCGGATATGGCCAAATATGCCCTGAGGACCAACCAAATCACTCCCGGTTGAGAACCTCTGCCTATGAGGCAACCGCTATCATGACTTCTAATAGCATAGATCATTTAGTCTGCTTTGTGCTTTATATAGATGAACTCCTACACTGTATTCTTTTGTATGTGGCTTAATTCTCTGAATATTATATTTGCGACATTCATTCACATTTTTCTGTGTAGCTGTAGACTGTTTATTTTTGTTGCTATATAGTATTCCAGTGTGTGGCTATACTACAGTTTATTTATCCATTCCACTATTAAAGGGCATTTTGGTAATTTCCAGTTTTTAACACTTACAGAGTTTTAAAACTCATTTCTTTATTATTATGCCTTATATTCCAACTTATATACCATACCTTATCTCTTAAAAAGTTTTTTTTTTTAATTGAGGCATCTGAATTTTGGAAATTTTGTTGACCTGGGACAATTCACATGCGAGGCATTATAAGTAAAATATTTTATGGTAATTTCATAAGAAACCCCCAATAGGGCTGCTGATCCTGAAGGTGACGTTGGGAGGAGGAAGAAAAGGAGTCTAAGTTCAGTACAACCAGTATTTATTGAACACCCGTGACTGCCAGGTATTGTTGGTAGCTCTGGAAAAGTGAAGATGATTAAAATAAGTTCTTTGAGACTCTTGCCATCCTTTTTCTTCTAGTGCTTGATGGTTTTTCTCTCCTGGGGCTGATATGATCTAATGGTACCTCCTGTGTGGAAGGTCGCCTCTGATGACAAGATCTGGGCAGTGCCAGGAGGAGGGGCATGGGATAGGCAGTGGCCCTGCTACCCGCTTTTGGTCTTTTTCGAGAAAGATCCAAGTGGGGATCCTAGAGTTGTAGCTCCACTCACCACCAGAGTCAGGACACAAGGAAAGGTTTGGAGCAGAAAGCTTGGCTAAGAATGGGCAGGGTGCGAGCTGCAGGGGAAAACGCTCCTGTCCCCCAGAGATCCCTAACTGTAGGGGAGACCGGATAGGGCAGGGCAGGGCAGGGGAGGTGGCAGACCCAGCCCCCCGAGGAAATCCGGCTGACAAGACAGAAATGTTTATGGATGCTCCACGAGTCACTTCGTAACTACGTCTTCGTAACTACTACTTTGTGAACTACATTCACAGCACACATCCTACTAGACAAAGGGGAATATGAAACTAGGGAAAGGATGGCTCTGCAGGGCTTCTGTGTTTTAAAAATAGGCTAATTTGGCCCTTAATGGGCATCAATCAACCAAGCTGAGCGGCTGCCCTTTCACAAGAAGACTTGGGTCACCAGTATTCCATAAAGCACCTTGGTCTCTTGTCTTTGATACTCAAATATTTCATTAACTATCAACAACTTCAGCACAATGGAACAAGGGCCAGTGTAACTGGTATCACCCTCCTTACTTATTCATCATCCTCGACCTTCGGAGACTTTCACCCCTCACCCTCAGCTTATGTTTGTTCATTATTGCTGCACACTCTTTACCCTCAGTACTATTAATTAAATTGACCAAATGATTATGTTGTGAGTTCATTTTGAATTAACCTTTCAGCTGAGTTTGCATTATAATGATCAAATCACAAATATTTAGGAAATTAAAGAATTTCAATCCCACATAGGAAGGTTTCTAAATTGTCTCTCAAGTAAACCAATAGAAAATAAAAGAATATTTTAATTTTTAGAACCATATGCATATTCGTCATTTAAAAGATCATTGCATGGGGCGCCTGGATGGCTCAGTCAGTCAAGCGTCCAACTTCAGCTCAGGTCATGATCTCCTGGTTTGTGGGTTCGAGCCCCGTGTCGGGCTCTGTGGTGACAGTTCAGAGCCTGGAGCCTGGTTTGGATTCTGTGTCTTCCTCTCTCTCTCTGCCTCTCCTGCACTAGCACTCTGTCTCTCTCTCCCTCTCAAACATAAATAAACATTAACCAAAAAAAAAAAAAAAAAAAAAAAAAGATCATCGCATTAAACCCAGACCTATTTCCAAGAAAATTTTAGATGGTATTTGTAAAAATGGCATTTCAACTACTTCCCTGGGCAATCCTTTAAGCGCCTTGCCTAATTTACAAAAATAACAACAGGGAAAGCAAAAACAAACCCAAACTCAAGCTTTTTAATGGTCCTGTTGATGTGCAGTCTCCTCAAGAACATGCCATCCTCCCCAATACCAACCCCCTGCCCCCCTGCCAATTAGCCAGTTAGAGAACAATAAGTCATTGAGTCACCGAATTTCAGAGCCTTAATATTTAAAAGCCAGGCTTTTATGTTTTCCCTCAGGAAAATCCTGAAAGAACACATTTTTCACCATATTTATCCATCACATGCTAAAATAACTCAGAACAAATGTACGAGACTTTCCATTGAACTACTCGTGCCTTCCAGTTAATCTGTCTCAAAAAACCTTTCCCAGCAAGGGATTTGTAATGGGTTATCACATGATCGTGGAAGTGTTTTTCTCTTCAAAATTCTTGCTTACTTGTTTGTGAATCCCAATGTTAAAAGTTATTGTTTAAATAAGTATTGCTTATTGTTGAAAGCAAACTGCATCTTTTTGTAAAGCAAAATGTGTATGTGTGTTCTTTAAGACATTACCTACACACATATGTGCATCCGGATGTCTGTGGATGGGTGGGTATACTCACCCATAGTACTACATAGCTAGCTACATAGTATGTATCTAGAAAGATGGATATATACATGCATAAACTCACAGTGTATATAACATATATCTATGTATATATACATGTATATACACATATGTGTATGTATATGACACTGCAACCAGTCCAGTTAGATTTAAGTTCCAGATCCATATGGTAACAAGAGCAAGTTACTTAACCTTTGAGTGCCTCAGATTCTTCCTCCTAAAATAAGAATAATATCTGTATCTATTTCATCGGGTTATCCAAAGAGCTAAATGAGTGAATATACACGCAGCTGTACGTAGAGTTTAGAATGGTAGCCAGCCCATGGTAAATACTGTGTAAATATCAGCCTGTAACTAATCTGTGTGTATTTGTGTATATAATACAGGCATAAATAATTAACCTCTCTTGTGTCTATTTCACACGTTTTTGTACACTAGATCTTTCTTCGTGTAAGTATATATGTAATCACTTAAAAATGATCGAAAAGTTAACTCTGTTCCTACTAACTTTCCTACCAACTCTAGTTCTCCAAGCTAGCTAAACCTAATTTTTGACTTTTGCCTCATATATTTCATGTTCCAAACGCCGCAGATATTTCCATCCATTCTTTTCTTGAATCTTCCTAAGTTTTCCACACCTCTAGACAGTCGAACCCCGAAGTGTTCCCAGTGTTCTAACTGGGATATGAGCATACAGGTGTGAAGCCCTCCGCAGGGCCGTGAGCTCTTCAAGGAGGCTGAGACCAGCTGTGGTTCCCGGGTCTCACCCCAAGTGCCTCGTACTTGGCTCTGCCCAGAATGTGCCTCTGTTCTGTGTTACCCTGGCGCTAACACCCGGGGATTATAGACCAGACGCTGGCCCCCTGGCTGCACATTAAAATCGCCAGGGGAGCTTTTAAGAAGTGCTAATGCTTTGGCTCACCCAAAACAATTAAATCAGAATCTCTAGGGGTGTGGCTGTTTCTTAAAAACTTCTGTATGTGTCTACAGCGCAGTCAGGGGTCACAGTCGGAGCCGTGCCGAGAGGACATCGCCATCAAACTGATGTCCACATCTTTGCTCTGATGCAGGCAAGGTGGTGGCAGGGTGAATTCCTCACTGCATGTGGGAGGCAACATCTTCCCAACTCCTCAGAGAAGGTCAGGGGACAGCTTCTTGAGGCCATGCTCCCGCCTTGTCACTTAATGCCTCCAGAAGAAAAACTTACCTGCACAACGGGCCTGGAAATTGTGTTTTAGGTCAACTGCTCTCAAATTTTCCTTCTACTGCCGTGCATATGATGGACGATACTCATGTGCATGACACTGTCAGGAGGGAATAAGCGAGGGCCAGTTCCCAGCTGTAATCCTACTTAAGGAAGCATTTTAAAATGCAAGTTGGTGGCAGTGACGTAATTACAGGGACACTTTGGGTTGTCATTAAACAAAGTCAATAATTCGCAAACTTAGGTACTCTAATTACGCTTCACTTACTCAACACATATTTATTGAATATCGACTCCCTACACACTGGTCGAGGGGCTTGGCATGAAATAGTTTAAAACCACACAACAACAAATTTCTTGCTATCTGTAGAAATTACCTTTTAGGGTAATTACCTTTTAGTGAAAAGACAGTAAATAAATAGGTGAATGAAGAAATGTGTGTTTCCGTGTGGTGGTGGTGGTGGGGGGTGGCAGGGGTGGACAGTGGGCAAATGTCCTGAAGAGAAGAAAAAGGAGAAGGTGAGGGAGTGCCTTGTTGGGTAAAGTAATCTGGAAAGACCTCTCAGAGGAGGTGATGTTTGAGTAGAGATCTAAAGGAAGTGAGAAGGCCAGCCTCCTAGGTGGGAGAAGGCCTTCTCTGGGGGAAGAGTGCTACAATCAATTGCAAAAGCCCTAGGGAGGGAGCCTGCTGTGTGAGTCGGAGAACATCAAGTAGGCTGAGGTGGCTGGGCTCGGAAAGGCGTGGGGAGAGAGGTGGGAGTAAAGTCAGTGGTCACAAGGAGTTTAGAGTCTGCAGCGTCTCTGGATTTAATTCTTAGTGCAGTGGGAAGCCTCTGGAGGGTTTGAGCTAGGGAATGCTTAGACTTACCCTGTAAAAGGTTTGCTCCGGCTCCTGTGTTGAGTGCTACTGTGGTAGATGGATGGAGCCGGAAGCATGGGACCTGGCGGGTGGTTACTGTCACAGTCCAAAGGAGCTGTTGGTTAAAGCTGCAGCAGAGGAGGTGGGGAGACGTGGCGATGTTTTGGATAAGTTTAGAAGCAGAGTTACCAGGACTTGATGGAGTAGAAGTGGGGTGGACAGAAGGAGAGATCGATGGGACGTGGATGCCGTTTATTGAGACGGAGGACACTGAGAAAGGGGGCATTAGGGTGAAAATCATGAGTTCGATCAGGATATGTTAAGTTCGAGACACATGTCAGACATCCAAGTGAAGATACTGAGCAGAGAACTGACTGTATGGGCTACAGGTAAAGGGAAAGGTTGGGACTCATGATCTTAATTTGATAGTCATCATTAGAAGATTATGTATTTATCTCTTTATCTATTTTTTTGTCTCTTTCTTCCCCAAGAATATGTATTTCATAAGGGCAGAAAATTAATCTGTTTTGCTTTTCACTATATCCCCAGCTCCTAGAACATTGATTGGCACATAATAAGTGCCCAATAAATACTAGTGAATGAATAAAAAATTAAATACCAATTCAGGGCAGTCTAGCTTAAATGAAACATAGCAGGATATAAGAAGTGCTGAAGGATGATACGGTGTGTGAGATGACACTTGGGAGTGATCAGTGTGGTCTGTAATAGTCAAGAAAAGTCTTGGAGGAGACTGACCTTTATCGGGTCTTAAAGAATGGGTAGGTTTATAGGTAAAAGGAGTTGGGAAGAGGTGTCAAGTCTGGGGGAAAATGGTGACTTCGGTTTAAGTTATGTTGAATTGGAAGTAACAGAGGAATGTTTGAATTCAGTAGAAAGACATTTACTTTAGTTCTTTAGACAGTTGGAGATCCGAACTTGCAAAGGACAGACACCAGCATCCCTCCTTTCTGAAAATAGAACCCACGCTGCTACATTAGGAGGTTGAACCACAAATGTGTTAACAGAAAATTAAATAAGAAGTTTTGACCGAGACACCAAAATACAGTCGAAAAGAGTTTCTAGAGCAGCACTTCTCAAAATTTAACATGCACACAAATTGCCTGGAAATCTTGCTAAAATGCAGATTTTGATTTTGTAGGTCTGAGACAGGGACCTGAGTTTCTCTGTTTCTAACAAGCGCTGAGACGATGCTACAGGGTCCTTGGACCACATTTGAGTAACAAGGTGTTAAACCAAAATGAAAATTTTCAAAGGAATGAGTAGAAACCAGTTACGTGACTCTTAAACTCCTCATTGACACTGTGAGTATAAAAGGATTGGGTTTCTGGGCATCAGAGGGAGATTATCGTAGTTAGGACTGATTTGTGGGGAGCTGTTCATGGGCTGTGTGCAAGGGTGAAGGTGGGCGATGCTTCCCTTAATCTCAGACCAAGAGTTTCATCTCAGTGAAACTCTTCACAGCACAGCACCGTATCACCTACAGTTGGAGAGACAAAGTGGACCGAGGGCTGACTGAGAAGACAAAGGGTGAGACACAGGCTGCTACCTGACAGGCTGAAGTGGCTGGGAGTAAAGAGGCTGTTCACGCAACCTGCCAGGGCAAAGCAAATGTGGGTCAGAAACCAGGCTGGTAAGCAGAAGAGATATAAAGGAAAGATTACAGAAGGCCCTAACTAGGAAGGCCGGGAAGATTTAACTTTGAATTAAGTTTGGAATCTAAATTATTATAGGTGACTAGAACTTTAATTTCTCCGTGGAGATTCTATGCTTTATTTTTAAATGTGGGAAGGATCTTCCATGATCTATGAGAGATCAGAAAGCAATTTACTGAGTGAGTTTTGAACTAGGGGCGGAGAAGTCCTCCCACTGAGCAAACTTGAAAGAGGCAGTGGGAAACAAAGTAAAATTGATTTATGGTGACAAGTTCTGCCCATTCAGTGTCGTGGTGATCAGTGGATTGAAGGGAGAGAAGAAAAGTCAGCCTTCGATCTGCGTATCAGGTACAAATTCAACAATTTCAATAATCTAGCCATTGAGTTCCTTTGTCCGACACCACCAACCGTGGCAAGATTGTTTTTGAAATGCCGATCCTCTCAGAGATCTTGGGCAACCTGTTGCTGTTCACACCACTCCTGTAGGTCAGCCCCACAGTGTCTGCTCACACTGGGTAGAGTTCAAAGCGCTCCCACTGGTAGAAGACTCCTGCTGATTCCCCTTCTCCTTGGGCAGACAATGGTGAGGGAAGAGCAGTCACTCCTAGGTCTGTTAGCAGCTGCAACCTTAACACATTTTCATAGCGTCAGAGTTGGGACAAAGGTGGCTTGGAGCACTTGAGTGTCTGGTATTGTCATCTATGCCCAAGGAGGCTGTGAACGTGGAGATCCAACGAAACACACTTGGTTCTTGGCCCAGCAAACGCTTACCCTCCTAACACAAGGGATGATTTTGTTAGGTACTAGGCTGGAGCCTGTGAGACGGTGCAGTGGAAGGACCCATGCGTCTCCTCACTCTTCCCTTTCTGGAAGCTTCTCTTTGGGCTTTCAACCTCTATTTTCTGCACCAGCTACACTAAGACTTCGTGAAATTCCGACATGTGAAGACTTCCTTCAAGACTACCTCAATGTCTCTTCCTCTCTGAGAGCCTCCCTGATCCTATTTCCTTCAGGAAAACTTGGCTAAATGAGACAGCCTTTTGAGCCTCCACAAAACTCCATGAGAGCTTTTCTTTGTGTGCAGTCATTCTTGGTGCATTAACAGATGTGTGTGTGAAGGAACGTGCTCCTACTAGTGGATGACTTTTCTTTTATTGGATGTTTGATTCCTTGTGTGGTTAAGATACTGCTAGATTGTTCTGATGTCCTAAAAGTTAAGAAAATTCTGGATTAAGAGATCTTAGGTGTACAACAGAGAATCATCAAAGTCATGTTGTCTTACAGCAGACTGGGGGACGGTGAGTGGTGAGAGGCAGCCAGGCAAGCTGCTCAATCGCTCTAGTCCTGTGATGCTAGAATGTCAGCATCTCAGCCTGTATATGCTGGAGGCCCCCCAAATCTTGCACTCTTTTTGTTCATTGCCCTTTTGTTTTTTCTTAGAATTTAGTAGATTTTAGGCGTGCCTGTGTGGCTCAGTCGGTGAAGTGTCTGACTCTTGATTTTGACTCAGGTCATGATCCCAAGGTTGTAGGATTGAGCCCAATGTTGGGCTCCATGCTGAGCATGGAGCCTGCTTGGGATTCTCTCTCTCTCTCTCTCTCTCTCTCTCTCTCTCTCTCTCTCTCTCCTCTAAAAACAAAATAAATATTAAAAAAAAGTATTTAGTATATTTTATTTTTTTAATGTTTTTTATTTATTTTTCTGAGACAGAGAGAGACAAAGCATGACCAGGGGAGGGGCAGAGAGAACAGAACACAGAATCCAAAGGAGGCTCCAGGACCTGAGCTGTCAGCACAGAGCCCGACCCGGGGCTCGAACTCACGAACCGTGAGATCGCAACCCGAGCAGAAGTCAGATGCTTAACCGACTCAGCCACCCAGGCGCCCCAGAACTTAGTCAATTTTAAAGTAATCCTTTTTCTCCTGACTATAAAGGTAATATATACCTATGGTACTCGTAGTACACGCTGGTGTCTGACACCATCCCTGTTGGCACCTGCCGTCCTGGTATAATTATTAACAGCACTGCCTTTCACTCTCAGAAATATCCTGGCTAGAATTGCAACCTGCACTGGCACCTTCCTGATTGTACAGGATTTGAATGACCTCTTGTACACATACACACTGGTGCTGTAAACAGAATTGCACACAGATTGCTGTACATCTGATTGTATGCATCTGTGTGCTTCTGTGTCCATCTGATTACTCTCTTAGGAAAACTCCCCAAAGTAGAATTTTTTAATCAACATTTACAAAGGTGTTTCAGACCTTGGATAGGTTATGCCATTTTACTCTCCAAAAGAGCCACTTACAGTTCCTAAAAGCCTCAGATATTACCAGGCAGAAGTTTGGTTATTAAAATCAATCATCTCAACACCAACACCAATGCAACAACTTCAGAAACCAAGAAGTTTCCATTTTCTCCGAATTAAAGTGGGAAAATTAGCAACTCATACTTCTTCCCACCTCTGGCCCCGTTTCCCGTTATTTGCAAGTGTCCTCTGAGCTATATTTCTGTGTCTTAAAGATAAATTATATTTTACATTATTTATCTTTTCATTTAGGAACTATACACATACATTATGTTTGTAATCAAGATTACTGTAATTATTTAGACTATGATTAATATATGTAATTACATCTTATGCGTATTAATATATATTTATATATTTGTGTAGTAATATTGTACCAATATATATCTATATGTCATACACTGACGTCTGTTTATATATAATATATTTAAATGGAGCCAAGACTTCCTGTGCCTTTATTGCCACAGCTTGTCCCTCTGTGAGTTCTTCTCGTTTTGCTCCCTTCTCCTTCCCTTTCTCTCTCTTCCTCTTGGGCTGCGTTATACCCTGAAGTAAATTCTTTCATTAGAGAGCGTTCGTTTTAGATTTCCTGGCATATTTGATCACATCTCCATCAAGACTTCTATGATGGATGGCCCCGGTCAGAGTGGAGTCGAAGATTTCCGGTTCTCTTCCCAATCTGCCTAAAACAGATAACATGGAAGTCTCTGGGTAGCCAGGCTTTTGGAGTATAGAAACATTTACTGGGATATAATTTGTTGAAATCATAATAGGGCCCCAACTACCATCATTCTACTTTTCCTGTTTTTTCAAGACAGGGTATTCCTTGGCTGGGGTTCCACCATCTTGGGGAATCGTGTCTTTTCAAATCTAGTCTCGACACCTAGCCATTGCTGGCTCCGTTAATTATTCAACTGAGGTGGGGCTGAGGGGCACACTGGGATCTCTGCTTGTGGTGCTCTGGAACTATCTGACAGGCACGGACCGCCAAGGCCTCACACGTTTGAGTTGGAACAGCGGTTTAAAGTGTTTAGTCCTTCTCCTCCTGGTGTCACAGAATATCACTTAGGTCAAGTCCCTGAATAGCCCATGAGCAGAGACGGTAGGTAAATTCTGTGGCCTTCATGCCTTTGGAATATTTCCTCCTCAAATGTGTCTAACTCAGACCTTTAGGTCATTTTTGACCCACATTCATACACACTTGCCTCCCACCTTGTTTCTTTGTGGCATAGATCCCTGAAAACATTCACGCACCAGAGAATGTTCCAGTATTGACTTCACGTGGCTGATTAGTTTTAAGCTACAACTATCAGGTGTTGATCCACATTCAAGTGTAGCACAGTTTCAGTTATCCAGTCATGAATACAAGACAAATAAAAGCAAAGGGTGTATGATCAATGCCTCCCATGTCATTTTAAATTCCATTATACCTTCTTATCATGTAGATGGCACTCGGTATCGATATTCTTGTGTCTTCTGCAGTCATATGTGTTGTTCTATCCTCTTCTGAGGCTGGTCTAGTTCACTTTCCTTTGTAAGTGTACTAATTCTTTTGCATGCTGGCATTAAAGGTTGGTGATGGCTCTGTCCCTTCTTGGAATCTGTGGATCCCTTCCCTCTACAGATGCGGGCCATCTTTTTATCTCAGAGAAAAAATTGCTTTATTAATCCTTCTGTAATTGTTCTCTGTGATTTTTCACCCTCAAGCTTGCACTCCGTATCCCTGATACACTTTCCTATTTGGTCAATCCTACTTCTTGCTGTTTCTTGTTTTAATGTTTAGCTTTGAGGCGGTTTTCGGTTTCTTTTCCGTCTCTTTAATTTATTCTGCTAGCTACCTCTACATCCCATTCCGTTGCTTTATTGCTTCCTTGAAGTGCTGTGTCTCCTCTTTAACTCCTGTTTCATTGAGTCCCTGTTGTCATTGATTCTTTTTTCCGGTGTGAGTTTATATTAGAAAGGATTCTGGTTACGACTGATGGAAACAAACCAGTTTAAGTACAAATGGGAAATTTATTGGCTCACATAACCAAACTGCAGGAGGGGCAGGGTTGGAGCTGGATTTAGGGGCATAATGCCATCGGCAGCCTCTCTGTCTCCTGCCTCTACTTCTATCGTTGTATTAATTTCCTTCTCTCTCATGGTATACCTGGTTCCTACAGGCCCTCGTTCAAACCCTTCATCGTGGGAGACAAAATACCTCTAGCTAGAGTGAGAAAGGAGCATTTAGGAGGTAGCCTGATTACATTCCTAGCCCTACATCAGTGAGTGTGGTCAAAAGGTTAAGAACAGAATGGCTCAGGGGTGCCTGGGTGGCTCAGTTGACTGAGGGTCCGACTTCGGCTCAGGTCATGATCTCACGGTTTGTGAGTTCGAGCCCCGTGTCGGGCTCTGTGCGGACAGCTAGAGCCTGGAGCCTGTTTCGGATTCTGTGTCTCCCTCTCTCTCTGCCCTTCCCCCGCTCACATTCTGTCTCTCTCTCAAGAATACATAAACATTAAAAATTTTTTTTTTACAAAGAACAGAACGGCTCAGCTTGGGCCATGGCTCTGCCTCTGTGATGGGGGTATGGGATCTGTTGCAGTAATCCATATGTTTTCTCCATCTTTCTCTTGCAAGCTGTTTAGTCCTTAGTTTTGTGGATGTTCCTGCTTGTTATTCAATTTATAAGTTGGACAATTCTAACTGGGCTTGTTCTTTGCCCAATATTAATGTGAATGATGATCCTGAGCTATGCTTTTGCCTACCTTGTCCAAGCCTGTGTGTCCATCAACATCGATGGTTGTTCCTCTCTTTCAGTTGTTTGGTTGTATATTGATCGGTGCATGTAAGGGGTTGGAGAGGGCAGTATGTGAAGGCGAGGGCTTCCGTGTGCCCGTGGCTAAAGGCAACCTCCTGCCACTGTGGCCTTTGATAACTTTCCGATGGATGAGTAAGCCGTCAGATGAGAAACCACAGCAACTCTCATTCGGTGGATATGGGACGTAGTCTAGTTGTAGGCAATGACACATTGAGTACCACATAGACCCCGTAGATGCTGTAAATTCAGCATCGTCTGACTGTTCTGTTTAAGATTGTATAAATATCTTTAGCTACTTTATTGAGGTATAGTTTACATAACATCACACTCACCCATTTTAAGTGTACAGCGATTTTTAGTAAATGTACAAAGCTGTGCAAACATCACCACAATCCACTCCTAGAATATTTTGATCACTCCCAAAAGATATATACTGCAAACGTTCCCTATTCTCACCCCTGAACCTCAAGCAACACTAATCTACTTTCCGTTTCTACAGATTTGTCATTTCTGGACATTTAGTGTAAATGGAACCAGAACGTGTGGTCTTTGGCATTTGGCTTCTTTCACTGAACATAATGTTTTTGAGGTTTATTCGTGTGGCAGTCAATATCAGAAGTTGGGGCTATTTTATGGATGAATAGTATCCCCTGGTATGGATTGAATGGCTGTATTTTTTGAACCTCTAAGTGAGATACACTGTCTGACAAAGATTGTTTTTTCTGATTTGTAGGGAGAATAAAATATTTTAAGTTGAGCCCTGCCTGGATAGTGGTTGTAGACAGGGCATGAAAACATTCTTTCCCCTTTATCCTTGGTAGAGTTTGGCACATACCTGCTCCAAAAACATTAATACTGCCATTTGCACACAATCATTTGGCCAGAACAAAACGTTCCTATGCCAATGCAGCTGTCATGCATGGAAATAGGGGACCAGGGAGACAAGGACGGCAGAGGATTTGCACAGTTCTTGGACTGGTGAGAAGCAGCACCTCCTTATAACCCAGACACACGAACACACTTCGACACACACACACACAAAATACCAGATACACGCACAGAGGCACGTTCCTGCAAGACAATGAGCACGTATCTATGCAACACCTAACAGACACACAAAAACGTTAGCCTTCTCCCAGCATTACTCAGAATGCGGAGCGTCTTGATTTCATTTGAGGTGAAAATAATGATCATATATTCTTTCTGTTTCAAGATCATTAAAGACAAGGAGACAGACTGCTCTTCCCAAAGTTACCAAAGCTCAGGTATTCGTAAAGAGTACGCTTTATGTAGAATAAGTACGTTATTTGTTTCACTCATCCCTCTTGTTGCTTATATTTCTGAAATCACAGGGCCCGTAGTCGCGTCAAAGGAAGAAAAGACAATGACAATAAGCACATATCTATCATCGATCTATCTATCATTTCTCTTTATTTATCTATCTATTCGTCTATCATCTACCTCTGTATCTCTTCCCTCCTTTTTAGAGTTGCATGACATTTCATATATGCATGCACTTATTTAATTTAAATTCTCTTTTTAAAAATTTTTTAATGCTTATTTATTTTTGAGAGACAGAGACAGACAGAGCATGATCAGGGGAGGGGCAGAGAGAGAGAGACAAATCCGAAGCGGGCTCCAGGCTCTGAGCTGGCAGCATAAAGCCTGACTCAGGGCTTGAACACATGTGCTGTGAGATCATGACCTGAGCTGAAGTCAGACGCTTAACTGACTGAGCTACCTGGATGCCCCAAATGTTCTTTTTCAGACATTTACATTGTTGTCAATTTTCTGAATACCTTCCTCTGTGGACATTTAGAGCATTTATGACTTTATAAACCAAATTTCTAATGACTATCCTTGTGTGTATACACTTGTGTATGAGTGAGAGCATTTCTCCAGAATATTTTCCCAATGGTTGAGTTGTGAATAAAGACTATCCCAAGTTAAAAGCTCGATAGATGTTGCCAATTGCCTTCAAAAGACGTTGCCCCAATTTACACTCCCGTCAGCTGTAAAAAGTAAGTTTCCATGCCCCCCAGTCCCCATTATTAGCACTCTTTTCATTTTTTGCCATCTGTGTTGGCATATGCCGTATCTTTTTGTTTTGATTTGCATGTTTCTGATTATTTAGAATCTTCTCATAGAAATATCAGTCATAGGAATTTCTTTCTGTGTTTGTTTTCCATTTCATATTCTTTTTTAAAAATGTTTATTTATTTTTGAGAGAGCACACATGAGCTGGAGAGGGGGAGCAGAGAGTGAGGGGCAGAGGGCATCCCAAGCAGGCTCCATGCTGATGGCAGACAGCCCAGTTAGGGGCTGGAACTCACAAACTGTGAGATCATGACCTGAGCTGAAGTCGGAAACTTAACTGAGTGAGCCACCCAGGAGCCCCTCCATTTCACATTCTCTGTCCAGTTCTGTACCAGACTGTTTGCCTTTTATTGATTTTTAGGGGCTTTTGATGTATGTATGTATGTATGTATAATTTTCTTTCTGTTCTGTCATTATAATATTGTCTCTTTTTGTGGTGTGGATTCTTCATTATTATCAAGCTTTTAAACATTTTTAAGTCTTGAGATAATTTTAGATTTACAGAAAAGTTGCAAGATAGGACAAAGAGTTCCTTCCTGTATACTCTTCACCCAGCTTCTTCTAATATGAATATCTTATATAATCATTATGTATTTGTCAAAAACTAAGAAATTAACATTGGTACAATAGTATTAGCTAAATTACAGGCTTCATTCAGATTCCACCAGATTTCACACTACTGCCCCTTTCCTGGTCCCAGATCTCATCCAGGACACCCTGATGCATTTGGTAATCATGTATCCTTTGCTGCCTCCAATCTATGACAATTTCTCAGTCTTTGTTTTTCATGACGTTGATACTTCTGGTGAGTGTTTACCTGTATTTTGTAGAATGTTCTCAGTTTGGGTTTCTCTGGCATTTTCTCACAATCTGACTTGGAGGAAGAACACCTTGGAGGTGAAGTGCCCTTGTCACCGCATCATCTCGGGGGTACATATTATCCACATGACCTGCCACTGGTGACGCTAGCCTTCATCACTCACTGAAGATGGTGTCTGCCAGATTTCTCCATTGCAAAGTCATTATTTTTCCCTTTCCATTCTCTGCTTGTTAGAAGCAAATCACTAAATCCAGGTTACACTTTAAGGGGAAGGAAATTAAGCTCCGCCTCCTGGAATAGGGGAAAGAATCTACATTTATTATATGAAATTCTTCTGTTAAGGTTTTCCCCTTCACCACTTATTTCTTTATTCTTCAGTCATTCCTTTGTGTCGATATGGCTTTATGAATATTTTAGTTTTCGGATTATCGTTCAATTTATTACAGAAATTTGAATTTCAGTGTTTTCAAATTTGTCAACCTTTTACATATATCTTATGTGTTTTATACCTTGTGAGGAAGAGCTTCTGCCGCCTTAATAATAATGATACTTCCCTGAAGCTTTATGGAGTTTAAATATTTGATAGTAATTCAATTTTGTGTGTGACATGAGAGAAGGCTGTAAATTTGTTTCTTCCGTATTTACTTTTATTTGCCCTAATGTCACTTTTTATTCTAACATCATTTATTAACATTCTCTCCCATTGGCTTGAACTGCCACCATTATCATGTGTAAAGTGGTGGTCTCTGCTATGTGTGTGTGTGTGTGTGTGTGTGTGTGTGTGTGCGTGCGTGTGTGTGTGAGAGAGAGAGAGAGAGAGAGGGAGAGAGAGAGGGAGGGAGAGATTCATTATTTTCTCTTTCTTTTTTTCTTTCTTTTGTTCTTTCTTTCTGTATAATTTTTTTAAAAAAATGTTTTAAACGTTTATTTATTATTGAGAGACAGAGAGAGACAGAGCATGAACATGGGAGGGGCACAGAGAGGAGGACACAAAGAATCCGAAGCAGGCTCCAGGCTCCCAGCTGTCAGCACAGAGCCCGACGTGGGGCTCGAACTCACAAACCACGAGATCATGACCTGAGCCGAAGTCGGACGCTTAACCGACTGAGCCACCCAGGCGCCCCATCTTTCTTTCTGTATAATTAACATACAGTGTTATATTAGTTTCAGATGTACAATGTAATGATTCAACAATTCTATGCATTCATTACACAGTGCTCATCAAGATAAGTGTACTCTAAATCCTCTTTTTCTGTTTCACCCATTATCCCACACTCCTCCCCTCTGGCAACTAAGGACCTGAATAGACACTTTCCCAAAGAAGACATACAGATGGCCAGTAAACACATGAAAAATTGCTGAACATCACTAATCATCGGGATATGCTTTTCTATGTCTACCAAAATTCTGTGCTGTTTACAGTATGTTTTAATATCAGGCAAAATTCTTCCATTTCTTCTTTTTCAAAAGAAGCCAGGCACAAAAAGGCACTACTGTATGATTCCATTTACAGGGAAATGTCCAGAATAGGCAAATCCGTGGAGAGAGAGTTAGATGAGTGGTTGCCAGGGATGGTTGGAGGAACAGATAGGGAGTGACCGCTAATGGACTTGAGGTTTCTTTCCGGAGTGATGAAAATGTTTTGGAATCAGTGGCAATCTATGAGCAACTTTGTCATGCACTAAAAATCACTGAATTGATAGTTTAAAAAGATGAACTTTATGGTATGTGAATTATATCTCAAGAAAGCTATCATTTTAAAAATGCAACTGAAAATGGAGACCACATTTCTGTTTGGGATGATGAGAGTGTCCTAAACTTAGATTTTGATGATGGTTGCACAGCTCTCTAAATACTAAAAACTGAGCTGTACACTTTAACAAGTTAACCTTATGTTTGTAAATTTCACGTCACTAAAGCTATTCAAAAATATATAGGCAATCTTTGTTAATTTTGTCATCTGAGAAAACAGACCTGGAAAATTACTTTGAGGACTTTGATTAACACTGCATTGAATTAAATCATGGAATAATTTGGAAAGAACGGCTAACATTACATTATCGACTCGTCCCATTGGGATCTTGATGGTCTGCGTCCTTCTGGGTAATTGAATAGTTTCCTTCATACAAGTCTTGCACATATTCAGTGTCATTTGTTAGCTTTGGTTTCCTTTGTGAATCAATCTTTCTCTATTAACATTTTCTGATGTATAGAAAATGATTGAATTTTTAAATTGCTGGTTATGTTTCTGGCTACCTTATTGAATTGTCTTATTGGTTACAATAGCTTTTCATTTGATTCTCCTGAATTTCTAGACATATAGCCATATCAGCTACACGCAGAGTTTAATCTTTTCAGAAGAATATTTGCATCTCATATTCCTATTTCTTGTATTGTTGCAATGACAAAGTTCTATGTTATAATCTTGTATATCAGATGAGCGAACTGGCCTCTTTCCTATTCCTTGTCCTTTCATGTATGTTATTTGATCTTGGTTGCTGTAAATACCTCTCCTAAGCAAAAGTAGTATCCTGTGTCTCCCATTAGAAGGTAAATTTTTCCCTTTGCAAATGAGTAGTTTGTGGAAAGGTAACTTGAAACCATTTGAATATTCTGTTTCCCAATAACTTATCAACAAATGATATCAGCATCCATTGTGAATTCTGGCCTAAATCAGTTATGACACTCAGGTTGCAAGATGGTGATTTTCCTCCCTAATTTCTATTATTTCTTCTCTATCTGTTAGCCAGCTTTCTTGTCTAAAGAAAAGGTCTTTCCTTGTTTATCTCTATTTTGGGGTGTCACTATGGACTTATGGATTTTTTTTTTCCAATTCATGTGTTCTAATCTATTACTGCCATTATTCTGTTTGGTCCTCACATCGTCCCCTATTTGGCCTGGTGTTATCCTCTACCTTAGCTTTTATGTCAACATGGCATGACAAAATGTCAAGGTTTATCCTTCACTCTCCCAGCCCCAGCCCTGGCATCAGCCATTTCTCCAAGGACTTCTGGTTTTCTTCATTAGAAGATGATATTTAGCAACTACAATCTGGGCATCAGATGTATTTACTACTACTGCTGTATCATAGCTTCCAGACTCACAGTGGACAGAGCTAGGAAATGTATGTGTGTACATGTAAATATACACATCTCTTCATCTACATCCATCTATCACCTATCAGTGTAGCTCTATATCAGAAACCACAAGTTTGTGCTGATGCTTTCAGTTCCAATCCAAAACCACAGCTTTGATCGTACCTTCTCCATCCTTAATATATTGACTTATTTGCTCAATCTTAGAATGTATAAAAAGTAGTATTAGAATTGCTAACACAAAATGGTGGGGAAAAAAAGAAATTTACTAACTAGAATTCAATATTTACTTAAGTTTTTTATTAATTTCAGATTGAGGGTATCTAGTCAAAATACTGTGTGGAAAAGTTACATTGGTTATTTCTTTTTTTCCCCTCTTCAGTTTGGTTATGTTATTCATTTGAAGTATAATTAAATACATTTGGTTTTGTTTATTCTATTTTAGGGTTTCCCTTCTTATCCTTGGTAATTTTTCTTTAATTTTACTTGTTGTTTATATGAAACACCACCATGGTTCCAAAAGTCAAAACTATCCAAAACCAAATACACAGAGGAATATGAGTTATTGCCCCCAACCCATCCACCCCATTCACATCCACCTCCTTTAGGTAAACAATCCCATTAGTTTTTGGTTTATCGTTGTCAGTTCACAAACTGGCTCCATACATGGAGGGAAAGGAGAAAGGGTTGGCGATTTAATAAGCAAAGGGAAATTACTTATGATGCTTGTCTCTGGTGGCTACAAGACCAGTAGATCCCCATGCCTCCCCACCAGAATCTTAAAAGTGTATATAGAGGCTTATCAGGATTGAGTCACATATACCTTGCAGATGGTCTCAAAACCACATCACTATCTGAAGACTGTGTCCTTGAAAACGGCTCCCATTGTGGAAAGGCTGGGGAGAGTGTACATTCCAAGGACAGCAGCTGGGGTGAGAAAATTCCAACTGCTCCCCCACCCCCTAGCCCCTGCTCCCTACCCCACCCGTGTCCAGCTTCTGGGTCAACCAGGGGTCACATCCTCTCAATGACTTTCTCCAACAATCCTTCCCGTGTTTCCTTTTGCAAAAATATACAGATACATACATAGTGTTATTATTTCATTATTTCTCTTACACAAAAAGTGGCATACTATATATACTCTTTTCATTTTAAGATGCAAACCATGGGCTCAGTGAAGTTAAGTAACTTTTCTAGGCTCATGAAGCCAATAAGTGGAGGAACCAGGAAAAGAGTTGCACCCTGATACCTTCCATCTTTTTAATAAGCCCTTCTATTATGTTTGTAATTAATTGCTAATTCCCCGTATTAGAGGAATTAGGCAAAATGGATGTTTACATTTTTATTTTCTAGAAATATTACTGCTTCCCAGGAAGCAATCCTAGCTTTGCTCAGACAGGTTGATGATATGTTTAATGGACATTTGGAATAGTTCTAATATTTCCTGTTGTGGCAAAGCTTACTTTCAAATGTATTTTTTTTTTTTTGAGAATTGAAAATACTCTGCAAGATTACTTGCTTCCTTACCATCCCACACTCCTTCTGTTTAGTCCTCCTTTAGGCTTCCCAGCTGAGATGTATATTGCCTTCAAAATCTTTCCAGTTTAATGTAGTAGGCAGTTGACATTAGCATCAAAATCACAGCAAGTAGGGGGGCCTGGCTGACTCAGTGGTAGAGCTTATGACTCTTCATCTCAGAGTTCATGAGTTCAAGCCCCATGTTGGGCACGGAGCCTACTTTAAACAAACAAACAAACAAACAAACAAATAAGAAATCGCAACAACCAAAGCTAGTATACAATTTCTCCTTTTTTCCCTTCTAGCAGTCAGAAAAAAAAACCCACAACAACTTACTTTGGCCCTATTAATAGAAAGGGACACATGTAGCAATACTATATGTCACTAATATGTAAATTAATCTAAAATCTAAAATATCCACCAATCATGGAAATAGTTGGAAAAGGGGAGAGTGGATCAGTCAACTTCAGGCTTCAGATACCTACCTCTCTCAGCACAGTGAATAATTTTCCTGCCATGCAGCATTTTAAGTGAGAATTCACTGCTTTCCTCCCTGCTTAGTTCAAAAGACTCAAATACAACAACATAACGCCACTGTAAGTGTAAAATTTAAAACAAGGGATATAGAAAGAAATCTAGATCAGGAAAAAAATGCCTTCAAGGAAAAAAAATATGATCACTGAATTGTAAAATACAATGGATTCTCTTAAATTCTCAGATATAAAATTACAAGAGCTACATATAGTAATATTTTTGCCTGTGCCTTTCTAATATCCTATGATTTATACCTTTTGTTCTTTCTCTTATCTAATCATATTGGGTATTAGTTATATTACATATATGTGTTATATAGTTACAGTGATAAAAGAATTCTTAAATTTTTCCTGCCTGTAGGATTTTGTCCCTATTTATAAGTGAAATTGATCTACTACTTCCCTCCTTCCTTTTTTTCTTCCTTCCTTCGTGTGCTCTTTGTCAGGTTTGGGTATCTGAGTTATATTGGTTTTTAGAAAAGGAATTTGGAAGTCTGACCTCTTCTACTCTGTTCCAGAGCAGTTTACTTTGGGGCCAATAGTACCTCCTCTGTTTGTGGAAGAGCTAGGTCATATAACACATAAAGATCTTAACATATTTTTTTTAATTTCTTATTTTAGAGAGAGAGTGTGAAAGTAGGGGAGAGGAGCTGGGGGAGATAAAGACAGAGAATCCCAAGCAGCATAGTACCACGACCCTGGGATCACGACCTGAGCCGAAATCAAGGGTCAGCTGCTCAACCAAGTGAGCCAGCCAGGTGTCCCCATATAAAAATCTTAGATCAGTGGCAAGCACAGAGTAAGCACTCAACTAACATTAGCTAGGATGGGACATAGTCACAAGTTTCAGGCAGTTTTTGTTTTTGATATGAGTGACAAATGCACGATTATAGAAGTCAGTATATAGGTGATATATAGATGGATGGTATACGCAACCCTTATCAAAATACCACCAGCATTCTTTACAGAGCTAGCACAAACAATCCTAAAATTTGTATGGAACCAGAAAAGACCCAAATAGCCAAAGCAATCTTGAAAAAGAAAACCAAAGCTGCAAGCATCACGATCCTGACTTCAAGCTGTATCACAAAGCTGCAATCATCAAGATAGTGTGGTACTGGCACAAAAACAGATACTCAGATCAATGCAACGGAATAGAGAACCCAGAAATGGACCCACAAACGTATGACCGCCTAATCTTTGACAAAGCAGGAAAGAATGTCCAATGGAATAAAGACAGTCTTTTCAGCAAATGGTGCTGGGAAAAAATGGACAGCAACATGCCGAAAAGTGACCCTTTCTTACAGCATACACAAAAAGAAACTCAAAATGGGTGAAAGACAGGAAGCCATCAAAATCCTAGAGGAGAAATCAGGCAAAACCTCTTTGACCTTGGCCACAGAAACTTCTTACTCAACACATCTCCAGAGGCAAGGGAAATGAAAGCAAAAATGAACTATTGGGACCTCATCAAAATAAAAAGCTTCTGCACAGAGAAGAAAACAATCAGCAAAATTAAAAGACAACCAATGGAATGGGAGAAGATATTTACAAATGACATATTAGATAAAGGGTTAGTATCCAAAATCTATAAAGAACTTATCAAATCAACACTCACAAAAACAAATAATCCAGTGAAGAAATAGGCAAAATACATGAATAGACACTTTTCCAAAGAGGACATCCAGATGGTCAACAGACACATGAAAAAATGCTCAACATCGCTCATCATCAGGGAAATACAAATGAAAACCACAGTGAGATACCACCTCACACCTGTCAGAATGACTAAAATTAACAACTCAGGCAACAACAGATGTTGGCGAGGATGTGGAGAAAGAGGATCTCTTTTGCATTGTTGGTGGGATTGCAAACTGGCGCAGCCACTCTGGAAAACAGTATGGAAGTTCCTCAAAAATTTATAAATAGAACTACCCTATGAACCAGCAATTGCACTACTAGGTATTTATCTAAGGGATATAGGTGTGCTGTTTCGAAGGGGCGCATGCACCCCCATGTTCATAGCAGCGCTATTGACAATAGCCAAAGTATGGAAAGAGCCCAAATGTCCATCAATGGATGAATGGATAAAGAAGATGTGGTATGCATATGTGGTATATATACAATGGAGTACTACTCAGGAAACAAAAAGAATGAAATCTTGCCACTTGCAACAATGTGGATGGAACTAGGGTATTATGCTAAGTGAAATTAGTCAGTCAGAGAAAGACAAATATCATGTGACTTTACTCATATGAGGACTCTAAGAGACAAAACAGATGAACATAAGGGAAGGGAGGCAAAAATAATATAAAAACAGGGAGGGGGACAAAACAGAAGAGACTCTTCAATATGGAGGACAAACAGAGGGTTACTGGAAGGGGTGTGGGAGGGGGGATGGGCTGAATGCGTCAGGGGCACTAAGGAATCTACTCCTGAAATTATTGTTGCACTATATGCTAACTAACTTGGATGTAAATTTTAAAATAAAAAAATAAAAATAAATTTAAAAAAAAGACGGACGGTATAGGATTCTTCTTATAGCTTTTAATCCATTCATCCAAAGACGTGCAGAAAGGGGGTTGCATAATTACAAATGAGCATGTTGGAGGTTCCAAGACCTAAGTCCTCTTCGGTGCCTCCATTTTGCCAAGTAACTCCATACCCCCGTTTTAACTGCTCTCGATACCCATTTCAGACCCCACTATTCAATTGGTGCCCCCGTCACCTCAGTACTGTAGTACTGAGAAGTGAAGGGTAGAAGTGAGTGTAGACCTCTTATGGTTCACAGCTGTCCCCTCTCCAAAATGATGCCCTCAGCCAGAGGAGAGCTGACTTGCTGCAAGGTGGCAGCCCAGGACGGCCCCACAGCAATGAGTGACTGACAAAGGGATTCAAACACTGGCCTCCTGTCTCAGAGTGGGACCGACTCCTGAGCTCATACTCCTGAGCTCCCCACTGGATCGGGCTGAAGCTGGACCCCAGCTGAGATCATATTCTCTCTCAGCCCCTCTGTCCACCTTATCTGCTTCTCTCTTTCCCTTTCAAGTCTCCCCCTGAGAGCACATACCGAATATGTCCTGTGCACGTGAATCCCTGTCTCAGACTCTACTTCTGGGGACCTCAACTTTACACAGCCATGTAAATGGAGGAGGTTCTGTGGGCCTGGGTGTTGGAAGGTATTAAGAAATAAAGAAAGGGGTGCCTGGGTGGCTCAGTCCGTTAAGCATCCAACTTCGGCTCAAGTCACGATCTTGCAGTCTGTGAGTTCAAGCCACACGTGGGGCTCCAGCTTGGAGCTTGGAGCCTGCTTCAGAGTCCGTGTCTCCCTCTCTGTCTGCCCACCCCCCTCCACTTGCACTCTGTCTGTCTCTGAAAAAAAATAAACATTTAAAAAATGTAAATAAAGAAAGAAAAAAGTAAAAGTTGCTCTGAATGAGGCAAGGGGTGGGATTTGTTATTAGGATCCTGAAAAAAGAGGAGAAAGTATCCTAGGAACCATGGTGGGAGCCAGTGAATCGAGCTGGACTTCTGCCCTTGACACCCTCTTCAAGCTTCGTCCATCCGGCCTGTGACTTCACACTTCAGCCTATTCCTTAATTGCTTTCACTGCACTCCAGCCTCTTTGTCTTAAAGCAGCCTGACTTTTCAAACAACCTGGCCGGTATCCTGAAAACAGATGCTTCGGGTACCCTGCAGGTACCCAGGCGCTTTACGGAAATAGGGATCTCTGCTGGAAAGCCGGTTGTGATTATAGATGTTACGTCCTTGAGGATGCCCTCAACCTCTGTCAGAGACAAGGGTCCTATTCTTCCCATTTTACACGCACAGACATGAACAGTATCTGCCAGAGGTGGGCATGCAGAATGCTTTTCACAGCTGTGTCATATGCACAGTACTGTAATGATCCCAGGAAGCCTCTGTGATTGGGAATAATGTAGGCAAAAACTGCTTTTAAATGATGAAAACATCAGTCTAGTGGCTCAGGTTCCAGTTTCGACCGGAGGATATTCTTGCATATCATTTATTAGACAAGCTTGGTGTAGACACACACAAACCGTGTGTGTGTTCCTTGAAACATAATTGGGTAAGCTGGTTGTAGATCTCCTGGTTTTGAGTCAGTTTTCTTCAAATTCACTCTTTCATCCACTCATTGAACAACCATTTATTGAGCGCCTGCTGTATGCAAAGCTCTGCGAGGGTTCGAAGGAGAAAGGCTTGAGGAACATGGACATAGACTAAACTCACGTAGCTTACCTTGTTAGGGAGAGAGTTAATACCCAAGTAAACACAATAATCTTACATTGTGCGGCGCCTGGGTGGCTCAGTTGGTTAAGCAACCGGCTCTTGCCTTCAGCTCAGGTCATGATCTCCCGGTTCGTGAGATCGAGCCCTGCATTGGACTCCATGCTTACAGCGCACAGCCTGTTTGGGATTCTCTCTCTCTCTCCCTCTCTCTCTGCCCCTCTCCATCACACATGCTCTCTCTCTCAAAATAAATAAATTGGTTTAAAAAAAAAACACCACCAATAATCTTGCATCATGGTAAGTGCTCTGAAGAAACAAACAGCGTGCTCTGAAAGAAAACAACCTGCTCTGGGTTTGTAACCGGGAGAGCTGTAGTTTGGGTTTCCTCAGAAGCGGAACCTGACACAGAGCCTGGAGAACAGGCAGCTTCCTAGCGAAATGAAGAAAACACTGGTGGGTGAGTGGGGAAGTGAGACAGGAAAGGGAAGACAGCCAACCAGGGATGTATCATCAAGCAAAGCTACCACGGGGGGCCCCTGAACCTTAATCCCACAGGGGAAATTTGGAGCCAGCTGGAAACTCAGGCCTCAGCGTTATTCTGCTGGAAGGCAAAGGAGCTATAGGCTGTTTCTACTCCAGCTCAGTCATGGATCAGGGTCTGCTCCTTGCAGATGTTAATTCCTCTGCACTTCTGGGTCACCTCTGTGATTTTTTTTTTTTTTTTTTTGGAGACCAGGGACAGCTCTCAACAAAGAAAGGCAGGTGCTGCCAGTTGGAAGTTGGACAGCCATGCCCTGAGGTAGCAAGAGTGAGCGGGTATGGGAGGGCAGCCCACGCATCTGCTGCAGGCGATGACTTTAAAACCTCAGTGAAATCAACTGGAAATTCCTCTTGAAATGCATTCAAAACAGAAAGTTAAAGAAATCCATCGATAGCCAGAATTATTTTGTTTCTCTTTCAGGGATCGTTCTCAAAGAGGTTTTGAAGCAATGGGCGATATAAATGCAAGATCCCGAATTATTAAATTAATTCTGATTTAGTGGTTGTGAGCACCAGAAGCACTGTCGACGGGAAGGGGGTTGGTGACCGATTGGACCTTTGGACGTCTTCTCTTCCCAGACTCACATGGGAACTGGAAACAGAAAAAGCCTCAGAGTGGGAGAGAAGGAAAACAAAATCAATCCTTGGTTTCTCCTTCCTTGAGTCTTACTAGACAGTGTTCTCTGCAGGGGCCCCAGGTTTCTGAGAAGAGCAAAGGCACATGGTGAAAGTAGGAAGAGAACCCCTGAGCCCCCCGGTTTCATGAAAGGAGTCGCATGAGACCCTAGAGGAGTAAACCTCTGCAAATCCCTTCTTGTGACAAACATCTCTCAGAGCCTAGAAGGTGAGATCTAGGGTGACCAACTTATCCGGGGCTACTCAGCACGATCCCAGTTCTAAAATTGAAAGCCCTGGAACACCTGGGTGACTCAGTCTGTTAAGTGTCCGACTTTGGCTCAGGTCATGATCTCACAGTTCCATGGGATCGAGCCCCACATCGGGCTCTTTGCTGACTGCTCAGAGCCTGGAGCCTGCTTCAGATTCTGTGTCTCCCTCTCTCTGCCCCTCCTCCAATCACACTCTGTCTCTCTATCTCAAAAATCAATAAAAACATTAAAAAAAAAAAGATGTACTCTCTAAGCACTATTCGAATATATAATATAGTATTGTTAATGATGGTCGTCATGCTGTACATGAGACCCCCAGAACTTACTCATCTTACAAGAAGTTTGTACTCTGTGACCAACATCTCCCCATTTCCCCTACTCCCCTCTCCAGGCAACTACCATTCTACCCTCTGTTTCTGTAAGTTCAGCTTTTCTTGTATTCCACATATATTTGTCCCTCCCAGTCTGACTTCCTTCACTTCGCATAATGCCCTCAAGGTCCATCTATGTTGTTGAAAATATTTCCTTTTTTCTCATGGCTGAATAATATCCCATTATACCACATCTTCATTATCCATTCATCCCATTGATGGACACTTAGGTTGTTTCCACATGGTGGCTACAGAGAATAATGTTGCCATGAATATAGGAATGTAAATATGTCTTCCAGATCCTGATTTCATTTTCTTTGGACATGTACCCAAAAGTGTGATTTCTGGGTCATATGGTAGTTGTATTTTAATTTGGAGGGAGTCTCATATTGTTTTTCACTGTGACTGTGCCACTTTTTACAGTATACAAGGGTTCCCTTTTCTCCATATCTTTGCCCACACTTGTTATCTTCTGTCTTTTTGATCATAGCCACTCTGACAAGTGAGGTGGTGTCTCATTGTGGCTTTGATTTGCATTTTCCTGGTGATTAGTAATGCCAAGCATCTTTTCATGTATTTGTTCCATTTGTATCTCTTATTTGGAAAAATGTCTGTTCAATTCATCTGCGCATTTTAATCAGATCACTTTCCCCCCACCCCAGTTCCTCAGCTGTGTGGGTTCCCTGTGTATTTTGTTTTGTTTTGTTTTTAATTTGGGTTTATTTTTTTAATGTTTATTTATTTATTTTGGGAGAGAGAGAGAGAGAGAGAGAGAGAGAGAGAGAGCAGGGGAGGGGCAGAGAGAGAGGAAGAGAGAGAGAATCCCAGGCAGACTCCACGCTGTCAGCACAGAGCCCGACCCAGGGCTTGAACCCTGGAACGGTGAGATCATGACCTGAGCCAAACCAAGTGTTGGATGTTTAACTGACTGAGCCACCCAGGCGCCCCTCCTTGTGTATTTTGGATATTAACTTCTTATCAGCTATATAGTTTGTAAACATGTTCTCTCATTCATAGGTTGCCTTTTCATTTTGTTGACTATTTGTTTGCTCTACAGAAATTTTTTTTAGTTTGATTTAGCCCTGCTCATTCATTTTTGCTTTCATTGCGTGTACTTCTTGTGTCATATCCAAAAAATCATTGTGAAGGCCAAAATCAAGGAGTTTTTTCCCCTAGGTATTCTCCTAGGAGTTTTACAGTTTCAGTCTTACATTTATGTCTTTAGTCCATTTCAAGTTAGTTTTTGTGAGTGGTGTAAGATAGGGGCCCAATTTCATTCTTTTGCATGCGAATATCCAGTTTTCCCAGCATGATTTATCGAAGAAACTATCTTTTCTCTATTGAGTATTCTTGGTTCCCTTGTCAAATATTAGTTGACCATAAATGTGGGGGCTATTTCTGGGCTTCCTATTCTGTTCCATTGGTTTATGTGCCAGTTTTATTCCAATACCATACTGTTTTGATTACTATAGCTTTGTGGGGAGGGGGGTGGTCTTTTTGTTGTTTTGTGTTGTTTTTTGTTCTCAAGTTAGTTAACACACAGTGCATTATTGGTTTCAGGAGTAGAACCCAGTGATTTATCTCTTACATAGGACATCCAGGGGTCGTCCCAAAGAGTGCCCTAAATATGGTTTAGAATCAGGAGATGTCATGTCTCCAGCTGTGTTCTTCTCTCTTAAGATTGTTTGGCTATTTGGGAGTATTTCGTGGTTCCATACAAATCTTTAGGGTTGTTTTTGCTATTTCTGTGGAAAATGCCATTGGAATCTTGATAGGAACTGCGTTGAATCTATAGCCCACTCTGGGTAGTATGGACATTTTAACAGCGTTAATTTTTCTGATTCATACACACGTGATATAATTCCATTTGTGTGTTTTTCAACTTCTTTCATCAATACCTTACAGTTAGCAGTGTATTGGATCTTCCACCCCTAGGTTAAATGTACTCATAAGCATTTTTTTTTTTTTTTGCTTTTGATCCTTTGTGAATGGCAAGTTTTCTCTATGATGCAAGGCATAGGTCAGATTTATTTATTTGCACGTGGATGTTCTATTGATCCAGCACTGTTTTTTGAAATGACTGTCCTTTCTCCACTGAATTATCTTTGAACCTTTGTCAAAAATCAATTGATCATATTCATGTGTCTATTTCTAGAGTCTTAATTTTATTCCAATGATCTATGTGTCCATCCTTTCACCAATATTACTTTGTATCAGTTCCTGTGACTTTATAATAAATCTTAGAATCAGTTAATCTGAGTCCTACAAATTTGTTCTTAGGACCCTCACTTTTACCACTTTATTTTCCCTGAATATCCTTAAAGTTCCTACCCAGTCTCTGCTTTCCTCTTGGAAGGCAAACTTCTCAAAATATTCATTACCATTCACTCTTTGTCTTATCTTCTTCCACAGTATTGCCACCCAAGTCTCATATTTTTATCCCTTCAGGTCTACAAGACTTCCCCAAAATGTATTGGCTTCTCTGCTTGTTAACAGTAGCTCTCTGGCATGGAAGCCACTCAGATTCCCAAGTCTTCTTCCTGATCCTAGAAAAGGCAAATGCCCCAAGGCAAAACCAACTGTAGGGTGCTGGCCCACCTCTTCAGGATTTCCTTTTCCAGAATACTGGCCCTGAAGTCCTGGGAGTCCCAGAATCTGTATTATGCCTTCCAATATATTTTTTAAATAACCGATCTGGCTAGTTTTGGTCTGTTACGAGCTATTCCATCATGATTGGAAGAAGTCAATTGTGATCTTTACATTGTAGAGTTTGATGCAGGTTTTGTGAGATCTTCTATTATTTGACTTGTCTGTTGATTTGACAGGTAACTACCACATCCTTTTAATGCTCTATTCTCTTTTGATTTAAGTAATTGGTTGGGATTTCCTTTTTTCTTTATCCTTTCTCTCCCACCCCATATTTTACCTGGTCCAGATGGAGGTCTGTCTCTGGTAAGACAAAGTAAGGAGATAGAAATATTCTTGCTATAATAATGCTTAAAGGTATGCCACAGGAGATGGCTAATATAAGCATGAAAAAGATATGTTCACCTTGAAGATAGCACTCTCAAGGATCGGAAGGGCTTCGAGCTACAATCTGTTGCCTCTACCTCCCATCCCCCTACTCCTAAGGTCAGAGCATCAAGATCTGCTGTCATGGACCAGGAACCTTGTGTGTCTACTTCACAAATGAGCTCCCTGAAGGAAGGATAGGAGTGTAGAAGAGGCAAATGAATCCTGGGGAAGGGGAGAAGGAGGAGGAAGATCGGGGGAAAAGGGCTCATATGTGTTTGACAGAAGTCTCCATATGGACCAATAGATAGCATTCATCAAAATTATAAAGCTGCATGTAACTTTCTCAGGATTCTATAAGCATGTTCTCTTTTCTCCATGTCCATCTTTCTAGATTCTGGTTCCATAATGTCCATGGATTCATTCCCCATTGATGTCACTGGATGCTTTCTATTCCCTTTGTGGGGCTCTTCTTACTCATCCTTTAAATATGTCTTTCTCCAGAGACACCTTTAGATTCTTCTCATTCCATACTTTCTTCTTGTGGAAACTCCTATGTTGATTCTTACTCCTTTGGCCCTAGTGACCACCTGTATACTCGTTACTTACATATTTGTATCCCCAGAACTGATTACTTTACTGAGTAGGACCAGTGACAGAATTTGTGGGGCCCAATGCACAATAAAATTATCATGGGGCGCCTGGGTGGCTCAGTCGGTTAAGCAGCCAACCTCGGCTCAGATCATGACCTCACAGTCTGTGAGTTCGAGCCCCACGTGGGGCTGTGCTGACAGCTCGGAGCCTGTAGCCTGCTTCAGATTCTGTGTCTCCCTCTCTCTGACTCTCCCTGTTCATGCTCTGTCTCTCCCTGCCTCAAAAATAAACATTAAGAAAAATAAATTTTAAAAACTTATCATGAATTTCAAGATGGCAACAGCAGAACATTAAGCCCAGCAGGGGGTTATTCTGAACTCGGGGCCCTGTGTGACTGCCACATGCTGCACACCCACGGGACCTGCTCTGCTATGAGATACAGACCAAAATATCAACTGTCTCTGAGACACCTCCACTTGGTTGTCCCACAGGTACATCTCCAACTCAAGGTGTCCAAAACTCATCTCTATGCCTCTATTATGTCAAAACCTCTCCTTCTCCTTTGTCTTGGGAAGCAGCAAATGGCATTGCATCCCCTTAAATAGCCAAGTCAGAAATCAGAATGTCATTCTTACCTCCTTGGTTTTCTCATCATCTGCAGTCCCAGCGACCCAGGGTGATTCTGCATCCTTCACACTCCTTCCTCGCTACGTCTCTGGTTTCAGACCCCACTGACTCTCGTATAGATGACCCCTGAATCTTCTCAGCTAGTCTCCCTGCTCCCAATCCTTCTCTTTTGTTAATCTATTTTTTTCCTACCATGATGAAAAAGATCATTCTGTGGTCTAAATTCAATCCAATACCTTCCAGCTTATAAACCTTCAATGGTTTCCTGCTGCCTTCAACATAATGTAAGTTGGGTAGCTTGGCAGATAAATGTCCTCATGATCCAGCACTGGCCCCCACCCATGGCCATGCATATTGGACCACAGGACATTCCACAGCCCTTTCAGCAAAGAACTACATTGCCAAATAAAATTGTTTTAACCAGATTTCCATGTTTAGTATCCCTGACTCTCTCAATCCCCTTTCCTAATTCTTCTTGTTCTAAAGGCACACCAAGGGCAGGGGAATCTCTCCAGAGGTGGTAGCTAGCTGTCTCTGATTGGTCTCCTTATATGGCTATTATTTCTGTTGAGCAGGGAGGTCCTGGCCATAGGTCAATTCACCCATGCCCATAGTTAAATTTGATTATGAGAACAGGTTAAATTAACTTCTGGCTTTCAATGTCTGTGATTGTTAAATCACTATCACTGACACTTATCATTCATGTG
The DNA here is from genome assembly GCF_022837055.1 of Prionailurus viverrinus. Lineage (NCBI taxonomy): Eukaryota > Metazoa > Chordata > Mammalia > Carnivora > Felidae > Prionailurus > Prionailurus viverrinus. The sequence continues at coordinate 7,604,017 of NC_062569.1, read as the reverse complement.
GAACAAGAAATGACTTCCATACACCTATTCTGTGATCCAACAATTCCATGCCTATATATTTCAATAAAAATAGAAACACTTATTTCAAAAGGATAAAAATCTTCCCACAATGGAACACCACTCAGCAAAAAAAAAAAAAAAAAAAAAAAAAAATGGATGTGCTACTGATACATGCAGAAACAAAGATAAATCTCAATGACATTATGTTAATAAATTTTTGAAAAGCTGCAAAATAGGGGCACCTGGGTTGCTCAGTTGGTTGAGCATCCAACTTAGGCTCAGGTCATGATCTCACAGTTTTTGAGTTCAAGCCCCACATCAAGCTCACTGCTGTCCACACAGAGTCTGCTTCAGATCCTCTGTCCCCCTCTCTCTGCCCCTGCCCTGCTTGAACTCTCTCAAAAGTAAATCAAATGCTTAAAAAAAAAAAAAAAGGAAAAGAGCATCTATTTACATGAAGTTCAAGGACAGACCAAACAAGTCTACGATGACAGAAATCAGAATAGTGGTTACCTTCTGGCTCCCTCTGAATGGGAGGAGGATGAGGAAGTTCCCCGGGTGGATTAACATGTCAAATTAATCAAACCGTTTGTTGAATCATATTATTTTTAAAAAAAAATTTTTTTCAACGTTTATTTATTTTTGGGACAGAGAGAGACAGAGCATGAACGGGGGAGGGGCAGAGAGAGAGGGAGACACAGAATCAGAAACAGGCTCCAGGCTCTTAGCCATCAGCCCTGAGCCTGACACGGGGCTCGAACTCACGGACCACGAGATTGTGACCTGGCTGAAGTCGGACGCTTAACCGACTGCGCCACCCAGGCGCCCCATGTTGAATCATATTATATTGTGCACTTGAAATTAATATGTTTAACTGTAATTTAATTATATGTGCATTTAATAATAAAAAATAATCACAGTGTACACAATATTTGTTCAGTTTATTATAGGCTCAATTTTTAAAAAGTGAACATTGGGAAAAATGAAAAATTAACTAGATAAAATACTAGGAGTGTTTATCAGATCACTTAGATTTTTCTTGTGAGGTTAAGTAACACTTATGGAAAACCATTTTTTAATTAAGATTTTGTTTTAATTCCAGTGTAGTTAACATACAATGTTATGTTAGTTTCAGGTGCACAAGATAGCAATTCAACAATTCCATATATCACCCAGTGCTCAGCAGGACACATTCACTCCCCAGTCCCCATCACCTATTCCCCCATTCCCTCACCTCCCCTCTGATGACCATCAGTTTGTTCTCTAGTTAAGAGTCTGTTTCTTGGTTTCTCTCTCTCTCTCTCTTTTATCCTTTGCTCATTTGTTTCTTAAATTCTACATATGAGTGAAATCACATGGTATTTGTATTTTTCTGACTGATTTATGGAAAACCATTTAAAAACACATCAAAATATGTAGATGAGCAAAGTTCATGCATCATAAGTGTATGGAAGGAAGATATGTCTTAAAGACATCAGGTAGTAAAGCATCCAAGTGGTTCAGGCATTAAAAAGCTGGAAGCAGAAGCAGTCACATTAACTACATTCCACTAAAAGTTAGAGTTTTGGGGTGTAAAAATGACATGTTGAATGCCGTCTGAGCAGCCTTTTGCATAGTCCCAGTAACATACTACACTCCTGTCAATGCCCCAAAGTAGACAGACTGCCAGGATCAAGGAGATTTTCACTAGTTTTATCACTCTGGTGAGAATCTAGAATAGCAACTGATGTCTGTATCGGCCACAGCAGTTCCCAGGTGGAAAGCACTGGGCATGGTGAGGAAAGTGACACAAGCACACGCTTTCCTCCCAGGGCTAATCTTTGAGTTAGAGCTCTAGGAATCTTAACAATTGAAAAACCTGGAATCATCATGGCTTGTTGAAGGATTCCCTACCCCTATCACCATGATATCTTTTAGGAATTCTTTCTGTGAATCCCCTCAAATGGCAACTCCCTCCCCTTGCTCACCACCAACCACAAAAAAAGGGAATGGAGCTCAGGCAAGGTAGGCAGGAGTGGAGATCGACCAAAAAAGCCCTGATATCCATGAGTGCTAGGGAGTTTTCCTTCTAGCACATACATGCTCTAACGAGGATGCTGTGGTACCTGGTCAGGGCAGGACAAGAAGATCTGCCTTTGTTCCTGGGAAACCACCTTTGGATTAAGACCCACTAGGAAGATGGCAATGTAGGACGACACTGGGCTCACCTCATCCTGCTGATCACTTGGATTCTACCCACACCTGCCTAAATAACCCAGAAAACCACCAGAAGACTAGCAGAATGGACTCTGCAGAGCCCAGCATAGACAAGAGGCCCACAGAAGAGGGTAGGAAGGGTGGAGAGGGGGTGTGCGCTACACGGACTGGCAGGAGGGAGCTGGGGCAGTGGAGGGGCAGCCTGCCCGGCGAGGCAGAACCCCCGAGTCAGACTTGCAAAAGTGGAGGGGCCAGACTCCATGAGTTCTGACAGCCAGTGGGACTTAACATCTGGAATGTTAAAAGTCAACAGCTCTGCTTGGAGATCAGGAGGGCAAGAGGACACCAGGAGGGAGAGGTGTTGAGCCCCGGAAAAGAGAGCTCAGCTTGGTGGGGAACAAAGGCGCTGGCCAGTGCCATCTCCCTCGCCCATCCCCCAGCAGAAACCCCAAAGGGAACCAGTTCACCGAACTTGCTTGCACTGTGCAAACACCCAACACAGTGCTTCTGTGGATCCATCCCTCCGACGGGTCTGCCTGCCTCCCTCCCGGTGCTGCAGGGACCCTCCCACAGGGGGCCACCGACAGCAAAGTGAGCTGAGCCTGCCCCTCCCACCCATGTGCACCTTGAAGATCCACCCCAGCTAATACGCCAGATCCCATTGAAGCAGCACCACAAGTCTGGCAGTATGCAAGTAGCCCAGACAGGGGCCACACCACTCCACAGTGAGTCTCGCTCCTGAGAGAGGGGAAGATAAGGTACACACCAGTCTGACTGTGGCCCCCGATGTGGGCTGGGGGCAGACATCGGGTCTGACTGAGGCCCTGCCCACCAACACAAGTTACTCCAGACAGCACAGGGGAAGCACCCTGCGGTTTGGAGCCACTTCAGGGACTACCCAAAATGACGAAATGGAAGAATTCTCCTCAAAGGAAACTCCAGGAAGTAGATCAAAAACGATTTAAGCAGTATAACGGAACAAGAAGGTAGAATAATAGTCATAAAATTAATCGCTGGGCTTGAAAAAAACATAGAGGACAGCAGAGAATCTATTGTTACAGAGATCAGGGGACAAGAAATAGTCATGAGAGGCTAAAAAATGCTATAAGTGAGGTGCAAAATAAAATGGAGGCGGCCATAGCACGGACTGAAGAGGCAGAGGAGAGAATAGGTGAATTAGAAGATAAAATTATGGAAAAAGAGGAAACTGAGAAAAAGAGAGTTAAAAAAAAATCCAGGAGTATGAGGCAAGAATTAGAGAACTAAGTGATGCAATCAAACGGAACAATATCCGTATCATAGGAATTCCTGAAGAGGAAGAGAGAGAGAAAGGGGCTGAAGGTGCACTTGAACAAATCATAGCTGAGAACTTCCCTGATCTGGGGAAGGAAAAAGGCATTGAAATCCAAGAGGCACAGAGAACTCCCTTCAGATGTCACTTGAATCGATCTTCTGCACAACATATCATAGTGAAACTGGCAAAATACAAGGATAAAGAGAAAATTCTGAAAGAAGCTAGAGATAAACAGGCTCTAACTTACAAAGGGAGACCCGTAAGGCTAGTGGAAGACCTATCTACTGAAACTTGGCAGGCCAGAAAGGAATGTCAGGAAATCTTCAATGTGATGAACAGAAAAAATATGCAGCCGAGAATCCTTTATCCAGCAAGTTTGTCATTCAGAATAGAAGGAGAGATAAAGGTCTTCCCAAGCAAACAAAAACTGAAGCAATTCATCACCACTAAACCAGCCCTACAAGAGATCCTAAGGGGGATTCTGTGAGTGATATGTTGCAAGGACCACAAAGTACCAGAGACATCACTACAAGCATGAAATCTACAAACATCACAATGACTCTAAATCCATATCTTTCAATAATAACACTGAATGTAAATGGACTAAATGCTCCAACCAAAAGACATAGGGTTTCAGAATGGATAAAAAAAACAAGACCCATCTTTTTTCTGCCTACAAGAGACTCATTTTAGACCTGAGGACACCTTCAGATTGAAAGTGAGGGGATGGAGAACTATCTATCATGCTACCGGAAGTCAAAAGAAAGCTGGAGTAGTCATACTTATATCAGACAAACTAGACTTTAAATTAAAGGTGGTAACAAGAAATGAAGAAGGGCATTATATAATAATTACAGAGTCTATCCATCAGAAAGAGTTAATAATTATAAATGTCTATGTGCCAAATACGGGAGCCCCCAAATATATAAAACTATTAATCACAAACATAAGCAACCTTATTGATAAGAATGTGGTAATTTCAGGGGACTTTCATACTCCACTTACAACAATGGATAGATCATCTAGACACATGGTCAATAAAGAAACAAGGGCCCTGAATGATCCATTGGATCAGATGGACTTGACAGATAATATTTAGAACTCTGCATCCCAAAGCAACAGAATATACTTTCTTCTTGAGTGCACATGGAACATTCTCCAAGATAGATCACATACTGGGTCACAAAACAGCCCTTCATAAGTATAAAAGAATTGAGATCATACCACACACACTTTCAGACCACAATGCTATGAAACTTGAAATCAACCACAGGAAAAAGTCTGGGAAACCTCCAAAAGCATGGAGGTAAAGAACACCCTACTAAAGAATGAATGAGTCAACCAGGCAATTAGAGAAGAAATTTAAAAATATATGGAAACAAATGAAAATGAAAATACAACAATCCAAATTCTTTGGGATACAGCAAAGGCAGTCCTGAGAGGAAAATACATTGCAAACCAGGCCTATCTCAAGAAACAAGAAAAATCCCAAATACAAAATCTAACAGCACACCAAAAGGAAATAGAAACAGAACAGCAAAGACACCCCAAACCCAGGAGAAGAAGAGAAATAATAAAGATCAGAGCAGAAATAAACAATATAGAATCTAAAAAAACTGTAGAGCAGATCAATGAAATGAGTTGGTTTTTTTGAAAAAATAAACAAAATTGATAAACCTCTAGCCAGGCTTCTCAAAAAGAAAAGGGAGATGAACCAAATAGATAAAATCGTGAATGAAAATGAAATTATTACAACCAATCCCTCAGAAATACAAGCAATTATCAGGGAATACTATGAAAAATTATATGCCAACAAACTGGACAACCTGGAAGAAATGGACAAATTCCTTAGCACCCACACACTTCCAAAACTCAAACAGGAAGAAATAGAAAACTTGAACAGACCCATAACCAGCAAAGAAATTGAATCAGTTATCAAAAATCTCCCAACATGTAAGAGTCCAGGACCAGATGGCTTCCCTGGGGAATTCTACCAGACATTTAAAGCAGAGATAATACCTATCCTTCTCAAGCTGTTCCAAAAAATAGAAAGGGAAGGAAAACTTCCAGACTCATTCTATGAAGCCAACATTACTTTGATTCCTAAACCACACAGAGACCCAGAAAAAAAGAGAACTACAACCCAATATCCCTGATGAATATGGATGCAGAAACACTCAATAAGAATGTAGCAAATCGAATTCAACAGCATATAAAAATAATTATTCACCATGATCAAGTGGGATTCATTCCTGGGCTGCAGGGCTGGTTCAACATTCACAAATCAATCAATGTGATACATCACATTAATAAAAGAAAAGATAAGAACCATATGATACTGTCAATCAATGCAGAAAAAGCATTTGACAAAATTCGGCATCCTTTCTTAAAAACCCTTGAGAAAGTCAGGATAGAAGGAACATACTTAAACGTCATAAAAGCCATTTATGAAAATCCCACAGCTAATATCATCCTCAATGGGGAAAAACTGAGAGCTTTCTCCCTGAGATCAGGAACACGACAGGGGTGTCCACTTTCACCGCTGTTGTTTAACATAGTGTTGGGAGTTCTAGCATCAGCAATCAGACAACAAAAGGAAATCAAAGGCATCAAAACTGGCAAAGACGAAGTCAAGCTTTCACTTTTTGCAGATGACATGATATTATACATGGAAAATCCGATAGACTCCACCAAAAGTCTGCTAGAACTGACACATGAATTCAGCAAAGTTGCAGGATACAAAATCAATGTACAGAAATCAGTTGCATTCTTATACACTAATAATGAAGCGTCAGAAAGACAAATAAAGAAACTGATCCCATTCACAATTGCACCAAGAATCATAAAATACCTAGGAATAAACCTAACCAAAGATGTAAAATATCTGTATGCTGAAAACTATAGAAACCTTATGATGGAAATTGAAGAAGATATAATGAAATGGAAAAAACATTCCATGCTCATGGATTGGAAGAATAAATGTTGTTAAAATGTCAATACTACCCAAAGCTATCTACACATTCAATGCAGTCCCAACCAAAATTGGACCAGCATTCTTCTTGAAGCTAGAACAAGCAATCCTAAAATTTGTATGGAACCACAAAAGACCCCGAATAGCCAAAGCAATTTTGAAGAAGACCAAAGCAGGAGGCATCACAATCCCAGACTTTAGCTTCTACTACAAAGCTGTAATCATCCAGACAGCATGGTATTGGCACAAAAACAGACACATAGACCAATGGAATCTAATAGAGACTCCAGAATTGGACCTACAAAAGTATAGCCAACTAATCTTTGACAAAGCAAGAAAGAATATCCAATGGAAAAAACACAGTCTCTTTAACAAATGGTGCTGGGAGACTGGACAGCAACATGCAGAAGAATGAAACTAGACCACTTTCTTACAACGTTCACAAAAATAAACTCAAAATGGATAAAGGACCTGAATGTGAGACAGGAAATCATCAAAACCCTAGAGGAGAAAGCAGGAAAAAATTTCTCTGACCTCAGCCGTAGCAATTTCATACTTGACACATCTCCAAAGGCAAGAGACTTAAAAGCAAAAATGAACTATTCAGACCTCATGGAGATAAAAAGCTTCTGCACTGCAAAGGAAACAATCAGCAAAACTAAAAGGCAACCAACAGAATGGGAAGAGGTATTTGCAAATGACATATCAGACAAAGGGCTAGTATCCAGAATCTAGAAAGAACTCAACAAACTCCACACCTGAAAAACAAATAATCCAGTGAAGAAATGGGCAGAAAACATGAATAGACACTTCTCTAAAGAAGACATCCAGATGGCCAACAGGCACATGGAAAGATGCTCAACATTGCTCCTCATCAGGGAAATACAAATCAAAACCACACTGAGATACCACCTCACGCCAGTCAGAGTGGCTAAAATGAACATATCAGGAGACTCTAGATGCTGGCGAGGATGTGGAGAAATGGGAACCCTCTTGCACTGTTGGTGGGAATGCAAACTGGTGCAGCCACTCTGGAAAACAGTGTGGAGGTCCCTCAAAAAATTAAAAATAGATCTATCCAGCAATAGCACTGCTAGGAATTTACCCAAGGGATACAGGAGTGCTGATGCTTAGGGGCACTTGTACCCCAATGTTTATAGCAGCACTTTCAACAATAGCCAAATTATGGAAAGAGCCTAAATGTCCATCATTTAGGATGATGAATGGATAAAGAAATTGTGGTTTAAATGCACAATGGAACACTACGTGGCAATGAGAAAGAATGAAATATGGCCTTTTGTAGCAATGTGGATGGAACTAGAGAGTGTTATGCTAAATGAAATAAGTCATACAGAGAAAGACAGATACCATATGTTTTCACTCTTATGTAGATCCTGAGAAACTTAACAGAAGACCATGGGGGAGGGGAAGGAAAAAAAAAGTTAGAGAGGGAGGGAACCAAACCATAAGAGACTCTTCAAAACTGAGAATAAACTGAGGTTTGATGGGGGGTAGGAGGGAGGTAAGGGTGGGTGATGGGCATTGAGGAGGGCACCTGTTGGGATGAGCACTGGGTGTTGTATGGAAACCAATTTGACAATAAATTTCATATTTGAAAAAAATACATATAAACATAAAAAAAAAAGACCCACTGGACCATGAAAATGGCACTAGGATGAGGCACATTGCCCAGTTTCCACCAGTCGCATTCTTAGAAGGGAATGTCACAGTAGCTAAGTATGTGGGTAGTGGTCCAAGAGAACCCTTTCCAACACTCCTAATCTTTTCAGAAACACTGTGTCCAGATGGAGCTCTTCTTTGATCTTCTCGATCAAAATCAAGACCTTGATTTCATCATTTATGTGTGATTTTTAGAGATGTTAGGCAAAACCATGTATTCAAGTGGCCATCATGATACAATCTTTGCTTTCCTCGGGTGCCTCATGGCTCAGTCAATTGAACATCGGACTCTAGTTTTTGGCTTCGGTCATTATCCCAGGGTCATGGGATCGAGCCCTGCATCAAGCTCTGTGCTGAGCATGGAGCCTGCATAGGATTTTCTTTCTCCCTCAGCCTCTCCTGGTTCGCATGCTTTTTCTCTCTCTCTAAACACACACACACGCACACACACACACACACACACACACACAAGCACAAAAAAAAAATCTTTGCTTTCCTTAAAATGCAATTTGCATCAATTTTGTGCAAGTTGTTTTTTGCTTGTGATTATTGTATTGCAATAATAACTTTTCATGGTTATAAGTGGAAAGGAAAGAGTTTTAGTTTAAGTAGAAGATGTTTTGGAATATACTTGAAAAACCCAATTTCTACATATTATAACAACGCCAGAGTGATATCCACTTACAGGCTACCGGCCTTGCGAAATGAGCATCTATTCCCAAGTTATTCTGCCTTTATTCTCTCTAACAACTTTTGTTATACAAAATGCTATCTCTGAATGTGCCAGTTAATACCCTGAAGAATGGTCCATGTCTCTCTTGTTAATCTCTGTGCAGGTTGTTGCCTCGTCCTTTAAAGATCCAGTAAGTGGGTCTTTCTTTGGACCAGAAAAGTTCAAGAATAACTAAATCTTTTGGAACTGTCTTCTATTCAGAGAGAATAATCGGTCTTTATTTCTGCACAATTGCAATTACATTAAGATGCTTCTTAAGCTCCAGACATGTGCGTTTTTAAGATCCTGATTGCCGTCTTTTTCACTGAAAGTGGCCCAGGTGGGACTGGACTGAGAAGTGTTAATGAAGAGGAGGGACAGGAAAGCTTTGGATCATACCTTTAGCAAACCAGGAGGCTCCTGCATGTGCCAGGTGCCGTCTCAGGATACAAAGATGGAAGAAGTCCTGGTTCCAACCCTCAAGGGCCTCTTGGTCTCAAGGTGGAGAAGGACACAATAAACACATTAACATACCCCAGGGCTACAGAGGAGGTATGAATAGAGAGGGGGGAAAGCCAAGGGCCCTGGGCGGTCCTAAAGAAAGGACCTTCTGTAGAAGGAAAATGTCAATTTCTTCCACTTGCTATCTGCACACAAGGGAAAGAAACTCCTTGATTCTGTGAAGTTCCCGTAGAGAGTGATCCTATTGGAGTCCAGATCCCTTTTATCAGGCAGGTGCTCCCATAAGCAGCTTCTGTGAATGTCAGATAGCTGTCTCTTTATCCCAAGATATGCCCTTGGTCTGTTGGGAATCACTTCTGGAAATGCCTATCTATTACGCCCTTTCCACCAGTGGCATACCAGTCACTGACTGACACAGGGTACAGAAGGCTGACCCCCTGGCCTCAGGGAAGGAACCCTGTGAAGTCAGGCTGAGGCTAGACTTCAGCTGACTCACATCTTTGCCTGGCTTCTTTCCCTCTCCTGCCTGCTCTCCTCCCTCTCATGGGAATTGAGATCATTCCCTCCATTATTTGCAAATAAGCCATCTCAGGTTCTGCTTTTAGAGAATCCACACAAGATAGTTTTCTATGTTTACTCTCAGATTGTTGGTGGTATGGCTCTCATGAAAGAAGGAAAGAAAGAAAGAAAGAAAGAAAGAAAGAAAGAAAGAAAGAAAGAGGAAGGAAGGAAAGAAGGAAATAAAGAAAAAAAGGGAGAGAAAAAGGAAGGAAGGAAGGAAGGAAGGAAGGAAGGAAGGAAGGAAGGAAGAGAGGGAGGGAGGGAGGGAGGGAGGAAGGAAGGAAGGAAGGGAGGAATATTATCAGGGAGAGAGGGAGAAAAGGAAGGGAGAGAGGAGGGTCAGGGAATAATCTTATCAGGGCATGTCTCAGCTCCATACCCCTCTTCTAAGTGAAAGGACCACTGTTATAAGGAGCAAGGTGGCATGGAGGGAGGATCTGGGAGGGAGGGCGTATACACGGAAGGCTGGCCTCCTTCAAGAATCTTAGAGACCCTCAGCCTATTCTAAAAGTTAAATTGAGAATTGATTGAAGTTAGGAGTGAAATCACTTGGATGCTCGAGGTTTCAAAATTCACTTCCATGGCAATAAAAAAATATATATCCTGGAGGAAATTGAACTCATAATCAATTTGTTTATGATGTTCTTTGGCTTTAACTTCTGACATTCACAACGGATTTAAATCCACCCAGGACAGTCCCTGAATTCCTCATAGACCAAAGCCCTCCTTCACTGGGACAGCTGGGGCTTGCCCCAGGGATCAGCTGGAACAGAAGTTGTACTTTCTAAGGAACGTCCTGGCTACCTAGGCAGGCAGTGCAGACAGCTGAGTCCACTCAGGAGAGAACATTTATCCAGAAGAGCTTTCATTCTGAGCACAAGCCCTGGAGGAGGCACTTGGAAATTTTCTTGGATAAAGTGTTTTTGTATGCATTAGCAGTTTTTCATTAAGAAGATTGGAGCAATTAATGTTATCTTGATTAATGAAGCCAAATTAGCTTTCTCATTTCTAATGCTTCTTCCTTCTTGCTAGGCAAGAATTTGGAACTGACTTAATGCAGCCCACCAGGCAGACTTTTACACAATGCTGGAAATTGGCTGTAGCTGCTTTTCAGTGAAGTAATCGGCAAAGTCAGGCCTGATCTACTTGTGTACAAAATTAGGCAAATAGAGAATAGATTTTAAGCATCCCAGACCTGAGTGCAAGTTCTTGCCTGGTCACCACCAAGCTTCAGTTTATTAAATGAAAAATGGACATCACCCTAACACCATCCTCAAAGTTGCTCTAGATTGATGGTTCTCATAGTACAGTCTTCAGACCAGCAAAATCAGTGGTCCCTTGGGGCCTTGTACGAAATGCAAAATTGTGGTCCCCACCCCAGATCTACTGAATCATCAACTCTCAGAGGGAAGCCCAGAAATCCTTTTTACTGACCCTCGGGGGCATTCTGATGCACTCTGGTCTAGAAACCACTGTCATAAGCCATGGTGCTTCACTCTGGTTGTGTTCATTACAAGTACCCAGTGAGTTTTTAAAATGTACTAATGCCATGTTCCAACCCCAAGCAAGTCCAATATACTGATCCCAAGTGGACCCACCAAGTGTTCTTTTTTTAAAAAAAATTTTTAATTTTTATTTATTATTTTTTATTTTATTCTTTATATTAAACATAACTTATTGTCAAATTGGTTTCCATAAAATACCCAGTGCTCATCCCAACAGGTGCCCTCCTCAATGCTCATCACCCACTTTCCCCTCTCCCCCACCCCCCATCCACCCTCAGTTTGTTCTCAGTATTTAATAGGTCTCTTATGGTTTGTTTGCCTCCCTCCCTCCCTGTAAGTGTTTCCCCCCTCCTGCTCCCCCCTGGTCTTCTGTTAAGTTTCTCAGGATCCACAGATGAGTGAAAACGTATGGTATCTGTCTTTCTCTGTATGACTTATTTCACTTAGCATAACACCCTCCAGTTCCATCCACGTTGCTACAAAGGGCCATATTTCATTCTTTCTCATTGCCACGTAGTATTCCATTGTGTATATAAACCACTATTTCTTTATCCATTCATCAGTTGATGGACATTTAGGCTCTTTCCATAATTTGGCTATTGTTGAAAGCGCTGCTATAAACATTGGGGTACAAGTGCCCCTATGCATCAGCACTCCTGTATCCCTTGGGTAAATTCCTAGCAGTGCTATTGCTGGATAGATCTATTTTTAATTTTCTGAGGAACCTCCACACAGTTTTCCAGAGTGGCTGCACCAATTTGCATTCCCACCAACAGTGCAAGAGGGTTCCCGTTTCTCCACATCCTCGCCAGCATCTATAGTCTCCTGATTTGTTCATTTTAGCCAGCAAGTGTTCATATAGTTAAAAGCTCCCAGGTAATTCTAAAGTGTTATCACAGTTGCTCTGACGATTAAGTGACAGGCACAGTGCATAGCATGTAGTAATTTCCCAAATGCTATTTATCATTCACTTATCGTTAATAATATAGACGAAGGTATTGCGGGTGACACTTGAGTAACTGCATTTACTGGGTTTTTCTCACCTCTGCAGGGAGTTGTACCATGAACCCCCACACCCACCCACCCAGGCTGTCTGCTAAGTACAACTGTTGCATTGGGTTGCAAAGTAGAAAAGATACTGGTTTTGGAGGAAGTCGGACCTGGTTTGAATGTGAGCATTGCCTGGCCATGCTGGCTAAATCACCATAGGGAAGCCACTTAATGTCTCTGTGCTTAAGGGACATCACCACAAAATTAAGATGAGACCATCTCACCGGCTGGCAACAGGAAGCACTGTGACCCACCTGTCTATTCTTTCTTCCTCCCTTTTCCTTCCTCTTCGTCCTTCCCCCAGACTTTTACCACTCTCTCTCTCTCTTCCTTGAGTGCCAATACAAGTGGCACTCCAGTCATGGGTGCATTTCATTCTGAGTTTGCTCTTTTCCCTGGATACCTGTATATATCCCTATGTTTGAGAGTCACCCTTTTCATTTTGTGAAGTTTCCAGGAAGAACCTCTGACCTCTTTCCTTTCTGTGGCCCAACGTACCAACACAAGAGGAAGCATAGGAATGACCATCAAGTCTGAAGATGATGTAAATCCAGAAAGAATAGGAAATAAATAAACTGAGCAAATACATGGGTTGTGTTCCACATTACTCTAAATTGAACAGAGCAACATGAATGAGGAAGACTTTAAAGTTCCAGGACTCAAGATTCAAAGACAGTGGTACCAAACACTTCCTGAGACTAGGGACAAGACATCCGACACACCCTTTTACATTTTTTGATGCGCTTCTTTTCTAAGATCTGGGTTCTGTCTGAATATTGACTCTTAGGCACAAAACCTGGTGTTGCAGAGAACAACAGATGCTGTCAGTGGCTCTCTGCATATTCCCTTGGGCCTTAACATTTTAGTGCCCACTGGCCAACATCCAGCTATCACATCTGCATTCTCTGGACGCTGAGGTCTTCTGCCTGTGTGCAGAGCACGTCACAAGCACGTGTCAAGAATTAACATAATACTCCTCCTTCCTAAGAGGCAGCAACCCCAGGTGGGTTAACCCAGTGTGTTCTATGCTGGTTCCCAGAGCCCCCCAGTGGAATGCACCTGCAGTTACCCACACAGCCACTAGCTTGATAACGAACCCTTTATCGGCTGCCTGCCCCGTTTCCCCATGCCTCTCAGTGTCTCTTGGCATCATCTCTCAAGTAAACGGCTTGCCTCAAATCCTTGCCTCTGGGTCTGCTTCTGGGGAACCTGAACTAAGACACAGAAGAATCCCACAGTTGCACTGTGGTTACTACCTTCAGTAGGGATGTGGGGCCAGGGGCCGCTCTACTGAACTTATCACCACAGCTTAAATCTAAAGCCTGAGGCTGCTCAGGGGACAGCCTTATTCTTCCAGCCTACAAAGAGTTAATTTTCTTCTAGTCTACAATCTTCCAGGGCACACAAAACAAATTGAGCCCTTGGAACAGGCATAGTAGAGATAAATTTATTAGTGCCCATTGAATTAGGAAGGAAGTTGACTGCTTGTCCTGTTTCCCTCTGCCTCTGTTCTGGGTGATGACTCATGTCCTAAGTGTCCTCCCTTGGGATGGATGTGACTAACAATGGCTCAGATAGCAAGTGGCTCCTGAATTTCCAGTTCTGAGGAAGGCTGAGGGACAGAGAGGTGGTCTCAAAGATTGGTCATTCAACTGTGATGAGTGTTATGGAATATGGGGTTGGGTTATTTATAGAAGTTGGACATTGCCCAACTATGGGAAAAGCAGGGGGAGTGAAGTTCTGAAAGAGATCATGAGCTCAGAGAAGCCCTCACCAGACGTCCTGAAGCACAAGTCAGGTGGACAAGTCAGAGGCTGCAGGGATCTCTGAGAAGCCAAGCGTGTCTGGTTCCCCAAGCAGGTCTGTTATGGAGACAAAGCTGTTGTCTCTGAGCTACCTCTCTGCCCCTCCACAGTCACATTTCTGGTGGTGAACTGGGGTCGTTGTCGGTCAGCAGGACCAGCTGTCGGGAAGAAGCAGACAAGGAGTGGAAGAGAATGAGGACAAGCTGGAGTTGGCTGTGTGTCTGCCCCCAGACCCTGAACGCCTTCTGAGAGTGATGGCTGGTGCCTCACTCTGGCCTCCCAGATTCGATGCAGTTTCCTCTGTTGACCAGCCCTGTCTGAAGCCACTCAGGGATGGGGCTTCTGAGAAATCTAGTTCCAGCTTACAAAGTTGACAGCAGAAAGACCCAGCACAGCCAACTCAGGGAGACGTCCTCATGCTGAAAGACCCACCCTGCGCGCTGACCAAGTCTTGGGCTGCCTTTGTTACTGTTTTCGCTTGTTTGTTTTTATCTATTCTCTTCTCAAAAGTGGGGGACTGTTTGCTATTGATTTATCTACTCCAAATGCTATGTGATTCTAAGATGAATTCACTAGAACAGTGATTCTCCGTGGGAGGTGATTTTGCCTACCAGGGGACATTTGACAGTGTCTGGAGACATTTTGGATGTCATGACTAGGAGGTTAGTAGACCTGAGGGATGTGGCTAAGTATTCTACAGTGCACAGGACAGATCCCCACAACAAAGAATTACCCCACTCAAAATGTCGATAGTGTTTAAAACCCTGAACCAGAAGTAAATGCCTACCTCTGATTTATTCACTTCCTTTATTTTGCTTCATCAAGCACATTTAGAAATACTAACAGAATACAAAAGCGTCTACTGATAACTATGGTGTCTTAGCTCCTTCCTTTACCCAAAGCCATGCATCCCAGATCTAAACTTTGGTAATAATCTCAGGACGTTCCCCTTGTCTTTTCCTAACTGGGTATCATAATGACATCATTCTTCAGTACATCTTCCCTGAGATGTAAAGTTATCCGCAACCAACCCAGATCCCCATTAGTGACTCTTATGATGTCCTGAATGCTTCCTTTTCATCATTCATCACAACGACAACAAACGCTCACCAGTACGATCATGGTTTGCTGGATGCCCGCCCCACCACAATGTAACTGTGATCTCACAACAATCCTACGAGGAACACGTTCTTATCCCATTTTACAGATGAGGAGACCGAGATTTAGAAAGGTTGAATGCTCTGTCTAAGCTCACCCAGATAGCCTATGGAGGAATCCAGTATGTGCTGTAGTAAACAGTCCCGAGAACAAATAAAATATTACTAACACAAAAAGCAAGATGGAATATCTGCTTCATAAGTGTTTTCCCGTAAGTATTTAAATGATGCTCTGCTAAAATCCCTTCTGCCTGCAGGTCTGTGGATAGAGGCAGACCCAGCTCCCAGAATCATTAGCCAGCATGTCTAAGCTCTTCTCAACATGGCTGTTCGTAACAAAAATGCAAATGAGGGTGCCCAACTGCAAATTGCTCCCGCCCCATTTTGAGACCTTCTGCGTGACTGGGCCAAAACTTCCTCCTAAGCAGACAGATGTGCTGGCTTCTCTGTTCTGGAGCTTAGCTGTTTCCTTGGCAGGGAACCAAGCCTGTGGCAGAATGACATTGCCGTGCCCACTGAAGGACATCTGAAGAGTGTGGTCCCTGCTGGAATCCACCCACCGAGGGCACAGCTGTGAACAGAGCCCCTCCACGTGTGCTAAGAATGCAGGACCTAGAGCCTGGGCTTCGCTTTCAATTATAAACCGTTATGTTCCCATGTTAAATGGTAGTCAGTGAGAATAGTATCAACACATATTAAGACATAACGCGTTTAGACACACGCACACGCACAGGCACGTGTATACAGGAGGATGTATAACTATATGGTATGGAAGTGACTAGAAAAGTCAAGCCTTTCCAAAAAGGAAAGTACAATGCCTGGAAGATAACCTTTCTTTCAAATCTCGCCCACTTACAAGGCAACAATGTCTGGTGTCTTGGTGTTCCTGCAGGACTTTCCCATGTTAAGTTAAACCAAATGAAATTGACGTTTTCGTAGGTTAAAAAAATATATATATGGATAATATGGTTTAACCGAATATGTAGTGAGCACCCAGCAGGGTGGAGTTAAGAGGAGCCCTTCTCCAGGAGGCCCAGCAAGTGGGAGGACCCCAAGCGAGGAGGAAATGGCGAGGCTGCTTGGCCGGAACCTAGTGAGAGCTTCATTAAACCACAGCTGAAAGAAAGCGCCCAGCCTCCAAGGACCAGGATCAGCCAAAAGGGCTGCTCGGGGACAGGGGTCAGAGAAAGTGGCATTGAGAGGGCTGGCTGGGCCCCGCCCTGGAGCTCCTGGCACGGTGACCCTCAGGAAGGACCACCTCTGCCCCCTATAGGCTGAAGGCAGGAAAAATGTCAGCTGCAGATGGGAAAGCATTACAGGGAGAGATGGATCAGATGCTGAGTTCTTCCAGAAGCAAGTGGTGATGGGGTGGAGGCAGAGGTGAGATGGGGAAGCCGAGTGGCCTCTGGACGAGAACGTGTGCAGGAGAACCAGACAAACTGTGCTCGTCAGTGGGTACCACAGAGATTGCATAGGGCAATCAGGAAACCTATTCTCATTTCAGACTTGCTCTCAGCTAGCTGTGCTCTTTGGCAGACGGCTCTGAGCCTCGGTTTCTTCATCTAAAATGGGAGCACAGTTCAGTTTCTGGGTCCAGGTTACCCAGCAGAGGACTGGTGGCTGGTCAGAAAGCGGCTCACTGATTCCAGAGTATTTTCATTTATCTCACCGAGGTGTAATTCCAGAAAACGGAGTCATGGCACCCAAGCATATTTTAATCTAAGTAGATTTCTTAGAATCCTAATTTTTGAATCTGACTGCCATCACATTTGCTGAGATTTCTTTTGTTTGTTGCCGGTTGTTATGAAAAACAGGCCCGTGATTTAAAGAACATGTCCAGGACTCTCTCTTATGGGGACATTTGTATGGCCACAGATGAAAGTAAAAGTTCCCTTTTCATAGAGAAGAGATGTCTTAAACCGTGGCCCCCTCCCCCAGGGAAAAGCTGAAGCACACTTCAACTTGGGACTCAGTTGGAGTCATAATGGCATAATGCAGATTGCCATAGTTGGTGCTAACAGTTAATTTCTAAGAGGCATTTATGCAACTTTGGATTTATGTGTACTAATAAATTAAAGCCTAAAGGGATACATGGAAAAACTAAAAAATTCTCTTCATTAAAGCATTTTTTGGTATACATAATTTGATTATAATTTCCAAAATATTTAAGTATCGGCATGTAGTTATATATGCTCATAATTTTCCAACTTATGAAAGAATTAATTTAATGCAGAAAGCTTGAGGACACACAAGCAAAAGTGCACCTCCTGGCCCCACCATCCAAAGTTAAGTATTATTAAAATTTTGGTATGTAAATTTCCAGTCTTTCATTCATTCCATAAATATTTATTGAGTGACTACTAGAGCCAGGCACTCACTGTGTTGTGTGCTAAGAAGGAAATGATACGATGGGTTCCATTTCTCTTTTGTTGCATGTTTCACACCCCTCTTTCCCATGCAAGTTTGTACCGGAATAAGAACAGGGCAATATGGCGCTGTGGCTGGAGGCAGGCGCTGGCCCCACTCCAGCCTTACACATTTGTTGCAGGGATTATGATGAATAACCGTAAGGAACCTGGCAGAGAGCCTCCCAGAGCCCCAGACTCAGCGGGTGCTCAATCAACAATAACTGTTATTACTTTTTATTACTGTTATTTTTATGTGAAGGTTCTTATTACCAATTGCAGCTAATTTTAGGTCTGATTCTAAGATTTTCCAGATGTAGTTTTAAGTGCTGAGTCTCCTCCATGGAGTGTCCTTCCATGCCGTCTCCAAAGTTCTTGCTGCTGGTTATTTATTTCCCCCAGAAATGGCTTTTCTTGCCATTGTGGTATGTGTGTGTGTGTGTGGGGGGGGGGGTGGTTAGCTTTTATTATTATTTTTTTGTTTCAAGTTTTTATTTAAATTCTGGTTGATGAACATAGAGTGTAACATTGGTTTCAGGAACAGAATTTAGTGATTCATCACTTACAACACCCAGTGCTCATCACAAGTGCCCTCCTTAATGCCCATCACCCCACCCACTCCCTCCATCGAAACTCAGTTTGTTCTGTATAGTTAAGAGTCTCTCGCTTTGGTTTTATACTCTATGCTGTTTGCTCAGCCAGTTGTCTGCCTGCTCCCCATTGTGGAGGTAAGGGTCAATGCTGATGTTACACCTCACCCCTTTGGGCAAAAGAATGACCCCAGGTAGGTCATTCAGTTAAGTGGTGAAGGATGGTCCTCTGGGGAAGAAGCAATGTCGTTTTTATATTTCCTATAGTCCACTGCTCAGACCTCTCTAGTTTAAACAACTCAGTAGTTTAACCACATATGAATCAATCATGGGGATGCAAAGGACACAACCTCCCGGGCATTTCCAGAAAGAGCTCTCCTTGGCCAAAAACAGTTCTTCTCCAGGGAAGGGGACAGTGGAGAGCCATGTGAGGGCACACACCCGCTAGGGGATGGGTCCATTGGCTCCATTAAGGGGTTCTGGGACAGGAAACACCAACATTGACTATACCAGCCTAAAGCACAGCTCTCTTTCCCCAAAGAATGAATGTAAAGAACTCTGAATATTCCTACATGCCACTTGATATAACTCAACTGTATATACAATTGTAGCAATAGTTATTTCTGTATTCCACTTAAGGAACTGGGTCCGCCTCATGGAAAGAGGGGAGAGTCAGGGACTTGGGGTTGGGCAGAATCATGCTTTATTAAAAAGGGAATAAATTTGGTGTTACTCTAGAAAAGAAAGGAATGAAAGAGAAAACAGTTAATGATTTTCATAGAATGTTGCCAGATACCACAGCCCCCTGTCCCAACCACTTGGAAGATTATTTGAAACATTGGGTAAGCACTATCTAAATAACATAGAGTACTACATTTATTTATATATAACATCTCTATATTACATATACACATAATAGTATATATACGTAGTATTATATAACACAACACACAAATATATATATTTTATATATATTATTTACATATATAC
The DNA here is from genome assembly GCF_022837055.1 of Prionailurus viverrinus. Taxonomy (NCBI): domain Eukaryota; kingdom Metazoa; phylum Chordata; class Mammalia; order Carnivora; family Felidae; genus Prionailurus; species Prionailurus viverrinus. The sequence continues at coordinate 7,584,639 of NC_062569.1, read as the reverse complement.
ACACAACACATATAAAACATTAAGCATGCAGTTTGAAAAGAGCCACTGGGAATTTCTGGGTGACAAAAGCATGCAAAATTTACTTACCTCACCTCTCCGTAGGGCCCCATTCAGATCCTCAGCTGTCCATGAGCACAGAATTCTATCATGTCACTCAGTTTGGTCCCCCCTGTGACCAGATGGCTTTTGTCACTATCTTTTTCTCTCTCTGTCTTGCTCTTAGCCATGGTTGCTAATTTTTCCAGTTCTCTGGGTCCTAGTATCATGCAGGCTTTTTATGGTTTTTCTTCCACTTCAGGTCCCATGCCAATAGCCCCTTCCTCCTGTCCCAAGAAGGCTGCAAAGGAAGTGACTCCATTTCGCTTCCCCTTTCCATTTCATTGGTCAGAAGGATGCCTTGGACACTGGAAATACTCATCAGGCCTTGTTTCTTACAAGAATCCAAACATTCTTCTTTACATTTTGGCTAGGATAACCTGATTCTGATTTTTCCTGGAGCCATTCCAATCTCACATTATGAATCAGTGTCCCGAAATTATTTATCAAACCATATGTCTTCATGTTGAAGTTATAATGCTGTCATTGTAGTTGGCCTGATTTCAAATACAGTCTCCTTTACCTCTTGGATCCTGAGTCTATTAGAGATGCCGTCCCCATTATGGATGACTTGGGACATCGAAATACTGTTTGCTGTGCCTGGCAACCAATTAATTAAACAAACCATTAGTCTAGGAGCAAAATGGTCAACATTATTAATTTCCTTATCATTGTCACTCCGTAGCTAGACACAGTAGTGGTCCAGCAACTGAAAAATGAAAGGTACAGATGTGTAGCTCAGCTGCCAAGGCAAAGACAGACTAGGTATTTCAACCTCCTTACCCCAACTTTGGGGCGCTTTTTAAAGTGGAAAAAATTAGAATGTAACAAATGAAACCAACATATCATTCTATTTTTAGCAGGAGAGGAGAGAGCCTGTATTACATACACTTCTTGGATTCCCTGTGCTGATCACGTCATCAAGCACAGAGTAGGCTACTAGAAAAATAAAATGATTAATTGTTTCCCATTGCATGAGCATTTACTAGGAAATGGGTGGGAAAAGTAGAGAAAAATGGAAACAAATCAATGGAAATTGTTTGCAGAACGACTTCTTTCTAAGCTATCTGATCATACCTGGTAGCAACCCGTGGTGGCAATGCCGGATGGCACAGGTGGTGAGGTTGCTTGCCTCTCCAACACTCCAAGGTAACTCAACATTCAAAACCGTGCCTTTTTCTTTTAGACTACACTAATTTCATTTTCATTCTAATAGTGCATGTGATTTTAATAGGTATGCCATGTTGTTAAAAGTTTTTAATTACAGTAATATATTTCGACCGGGCTTAAGTCCGGAGTATTCACTCTGGATCAAGTAGGACAGTCCAGAAGAATAATGAAGTCCATTCGACAGTTATTCAGTAAGGATTTATTGAGCGCTTACTATGTGGTAGTACTTGTTTACGCACTGGAGTGTATGTATGGAGTGTGTGTATGAAGCGAACACTGCGGTGTTTGCAGCCGCTACCGCTGTGCCTTCCTTGGCTCGCTAACACCCGCGCCCCCTCCGGCTCAGATCGCTGCTGTCCAAGGAGGAGAATCAAGGAAGGGGTCTCTACACCATGCTGACTGCCCGCAACTCCGCCGGTGGTAAAGCACAGAGGAAGCAACCGGCTACAAAAGCTGCTGGCCAAAGTGTGCCCTCTCCTGGAGGGGTGAAGAAACCGCGTGGTCACGGGCCTGATCCCGCAGGACGTCTGATTCGCAAACTTCCTTCCCAGCGCCTGGCGCGAGAACTTGCTCGGGACTTCAAAACGCCTCTGCCCTTCCAGAGTACAGCTCGGTGCTTTGCAGGAGGCAAGCGAGGCCTATCTGGTGGGGCTGTTTGAAGACACCAGCCTGTGGGCTGTCCATGCCGAACGTGCAATAATTACGCCAAAAGACACCCAGCTAGCGCACTGCACAGAGGAACGCGTGCTTAAGATGGTGCTGTGATGGGGGCGCCTGGGTGGCGCAGTCGGTTAAGCGTCCGACTTCAGCCAGGTCACGATCTCGCGGTCCAGGAGTTCGAGCCCCGCGTCAGGCTCTGGGCTGATGGCTCGGAGCCTGGAGCCTGTTTCCGATTCTGTGTCTCCCTCTCTCTCTCTGCCCCTCCCCCGTTCATGCTCTGTCTCTCTCTGTCCCAAAAATAAATAAAAAACGTTGAAAAAAAAATTTTTAAAAAGATGGTGCTATGATGGAAATCGTTTCGTTCCTAGAAATAGATAGATAGATAGATAGATAGATAAATCTCTTCTTCCTGTTATTGATAGTTCCACACATTAGATATTTTTCCCCATGGGGCCAAAGGGTACCTAAGTACACGATTGCGAGTGGAAAAACAGGGGACACAAGTCAGGTATTGGCAGTTTTTCCATTTTCATTTGTGGGTGAATTTTTAATATAAATGCGGGGACAGAAAGCATTAATGCAAGTCAAAATGCTTCTGTGAACAAGTTCAACTGTATAACAATTATAAATAAACCTGTTAAATTTTTCTAGAAAAAAAAAAGTAAGGTGAACATTGCTTCTGCCTGCGTGGAATTTACAGCCTAGTGGGAGAAGTGCCAAGGACGAGATCCCAAATGCGTACAAAGCAGCAAATCATTCTAAGTGCAATGAAGCCGTAGTAGGGGTGCTGAGAGAAAGTATAGGGGAGAACATTTCCTACTTGGGGTGGTGGGCTCGGGGCAGGTTATCTCTGAGGAGGACCTTTAGGTGGACCCCTGAAACATGAATAGGAGGTAAGCAGGTGGGGAGTGAAGGGAAGAGCATCTCACATAGAGGGAACAGCGTGTCTGAAGGCAAATTTTAGGAAGGCTTTATGAAATAGTGACTAGAACGAGGAGAAGAAAGGACGGAGTTACAGGGGAAGAGGCTAGAGTTGTAGGGCCTCGTGAGCCAGGATGAGAACTTTGAATTTCACTGTGAACAATGAGCAAATGAATGGAGAGTAGGGCTGCAATTAGTTTCGAGCCCTTATTTTTCAAAAAAAAAAAAGTTGATTTCTTTTTGAGGGAGAGACAAAGCACGAACAGGGGAGGGGCAGAGAGAGAGGGAGACACAGAATCCGAAGCAGGCTCCGGGCTCTGAGCTGTCAGCGCAGAGCCTGACGTGGGGCTGGAACTCATGAACTGTGAGATCATGACCTGAGCCAAAGTCGGACACTCAACTGCCTGAGCCACCCAGGTGCCCCAGGTTCAAGCCCTTATTATAATTAGAACATATCCACCACGAGCTCTTCTCCAGGTATTACTAGAAGATATTCCACAGCTGTTGTCTCAAAGGCCAAAGGGGGGAAACATCCCAAAGAAAAGAGAAGGAATTTCCCAAGAAAAATGCTTGGGACTCATCACTGCCTTGTTGTCTCATAACAAAAGATGAAGTCTAGGGGCACCTGGGTGGCTCAGTCGGTTAAGCGTCCGACTTCGGCTCAGGTCATGATCTCGCGTGATCTCGCGTGAGTTCAAGCCCGCGTCAGGCGCTGTGCTGACAGCTCGGAGCCTGGAGCCTGTTTCCGATTCTGTGTCTCCCTCTCTCTCTGCCCCTCCCCCGTTCATGCTCTGTCTCTCTCTGTCCCAAAAATAAATAAACGTTGAAAAAAAAAATTAAAAAAAAAAAAAGATGAAGTCTAAGAAAACTATTGTTCAAATTCTCGACGGAAGGACTTTTATTTAAGCCACAAAATGAGACTCACAAATCTCATTAAAACATTATCAGAAGAAGTTTGATGGCCCTTGAGCTATTCTGATCTCCTCTCTTGTTCCATTTCTCTTAAAACTCAGCTCTTTGCAAAATGTTGATGACAGGGGCAGAAATGTTTTGTTGAAAAGGTCCTAGCCTTCTCACCTCCTCCCCCTCTCCCCCTGCCCTGTTCTCCATTCATGAGAGAGGGCTCAAGGAGCTTGATTTGAAAAGATTATTGTCCAGGTGATATCCTTATACCCAGGCCGTCCTTATTTCTTAGAACACATAAGCAAACATAGCTCACCTCTGGCCGTGGAAGTATTGACCAGCTGACAGGGTCTTTCTGCTCCGAAAAGTACATTGGCCTGAGGTCACTGCTAGGTAGTACTGGGATGGAAACATCAAATTCTCTTTCTGTCTCTATGGAGATTATCATAGGACTTTTCTTCTTGAGTCTGTTAACATGGTAAATGGTATTGATTCTTCAGTGTTGACCCAACCTTGCATTTCCATAATAAACTTCACTTCAATGTGATGCAGTATCCTTTTTCCGTAGAGCCGAATTTGATTTGCTAATATTTGGAGGGGGGTTGTATCTATATTCACGAGGGATATTGACCTGCAGATTTCTTTCTTCTGTCTTTGAGAAGTTTGCTTTTCTTCTATATTCTCAAACAGTTGCGTAGAATTAGTATTATTTCTTCTTTAAATGTTTGGTATAATTTGCCAGTGAAATCTTCTGGGCCTGGAGTCTTCTTTATTGCTTTAAAACAATATTAGCAATAATTTATTCAATTTCTTCAATAAATTCAGCAATATTCAAGTTATCTGCCCTTCTTCTTGAATGAATTTTGATAGTTTGTGTCTTTCAAAGAATTGATCCATTTCATCTAGGTTGTCAGATTTATAGACATAGTGTTTTTATAATATTCCCTTATAATCTTTTTATCTTTTGTAATATTCCCATATCTTTTTAGTTCCCTCAATGTCATCTTTATGACAGATGAATTAAGTATCTTTTTAGTGTTTTGTCATATCTGTAGCAGTGGCCTCTCTTTTATTCCTTCTGTTGTTAAATTGTATCTTCACTTTTTTTTCTTAGTACATCTGGCTAGAGATTTACCAATTTTTTTTTTTTTAATTTACATCCAAGTTAGTTAGCATATAGTGCAATAATGATTTCAGGAGTAGAATCCAGTGATTCATCCCCTACATATAACACCCAGTGCTCATCCCAACAAGCGTCTTCCTTAATGCCCATTACCCACTTAGCCTATCCCCCCACCCACAACCCCTCCAGCAATCCTCAGTGTGTTCTCTGTATTTAAGAATATTTTATGTTTTGTCCCCCTCCCTGTTTTTATATTATTTTTGCTTCCCTTCCCTTATGTTCATCTGTTTTGTGTCTTAAATTCCACATATGAGTGAAGCCATATGATATTTGTCTTTCTCTGACTAATTTTGCTTAGCAAGATACAGTCTAGTTCCATCCATGTAGTTACAGATGGCAAGATTTCATTCTTTTTGATTCCTGAGTAATACTCCATTGTATATATACCACATCTTCTTTATCCATTCATCCGTCAGTGGACATTTGGGCTCTTTCCATACTTTGGCTATTGCCGATAGCGCTGCTATAAACATTGGGGTGCATGTGCCCCTTCGAAGCAGGACACCTGTATCCTTTGGATAAACAGCTGGTAGTGCAATTGTTACACTGTAGGGTATTTTTAATTTTTTGAGGGACCTCCATACTGTTTTCCAGAGTGGCTGCACCAGTTTGCATTCCCACCAGCAGCGCAAAAGGGTTCCTCTTTCTCTGCATCCTAGCCAACATCTTTGCTGCCTGAGTTGTTAATTTTAACCATTCTGACACGTGTGAGGTGGTATCTCACTGTGGTTTTAATTTGTATTTCCCTGATGATGAGTGATGTTGAGCATCTTTTCATGTGTCCGTTGGCCATCTGGATGTCTTCTTTGGAAAAGTGTCTATTCATGTCTTTTGCCCATTTCTTCACTGGATTACTTGGTCTTTTGGGGTGTTGAGTTTGATGAGTTCTTTATAGATTTTGGGCACTAGCCCTTTATCAGATATGTCATTTACAAATATCTTCTCCCATTCCGTTGGTTGCCTTTAGTTTTGCTGATTGTTTCCTTCACCATGCAGAAGCTTTTTATTTCAATGAGGTCCCAATAGTTTATTTTTGCTTTTGTTGAGATTTACCAATTTTATTAATGCTTTTCAGTAACCAGCCTTTGGTTTCATTTGATTTTTTTCTACTCTATTTTTATTTTCAATTTCATTGATTTCTCCTTGTATGTCAATAAATTCCTTCGTTCTGCTTGCTTGGGATATAATTTGCTCTTTTTTTTAGATCCTTGTTTTGGAAGACTCGATGCTTGATTTTAGAACTTTCTTTTTCTAAGATAAGCATTTAAGCTATACGTTTTCTACAAGCACTGCTTTCGCTTCAGCTTACAGAATGTTGGTGGGATGTGGCAGAACTGGAACTCTCGTACAGTGCTGATGGGAATATAAAATGGCACAACCACTCCGGAAAAGAGTTTGTCAGCCTCTTAAAATATTAAACATAACTTACCATGTGATCTGCTCATGCCACTTCGAGATATCTATGCAAGAGTAAAGAACATTAACTGTTATTTCATATTAGATACTTACTAAAACATGTGTCCCTACAAAACCTTGTACACGAATGTTCATAACATCTTTATTTATAATAGCCTGAAACAACATAAACGCACATTCACAGCTGGTGGATAAGTAAACTGTAGTATATCCATAGGATCAAGCACTGTTCATTAATAAAAAGAAGTGAACTGTTGATATATGCAACAACACGGATGAATTTCAAAGGTATTATGCTGAGCAAAAGAAGTCAGACTGAAAACAGCACATTTATATGAAACTCTAGGAAGCACAAAATAATGTTTAAGTAGATTGCAATAGAATGTCTTTTCTATAACAATGTTAGTTATTTAGACTTCTATGTTATAAGTCAAAAATCACATTCACTAGTGTGAAACAATTTTTTAAGCAACCCAGCAGCTTACCATTTAGGTTATTAAAGACAACAGATGCTGTTTGTCAGCATCTGATCTCCAAACTGATCACTCCAAAGTGATCACTTCCCTGATCTCCAAAAGTGTTTTTACTGTCTTTAGGGTCACTTTTTCAATCCTGACACCATTATTCTGAATTGTGCCAGAGATATTTACACCAAGGGCAATCTTGTACAGTAGTAGTTTTCTGGGTGGGTAAGAAGTGGACCTTGATTTCTTCAAGTGGGATAAGGGTGATCATTAAATGGGAATTTGGAAAGAAAAACCCACCAAGCAAACTAGTTCTAATAAATAGTGCATATGTTCAGGATATAGGAATTGATTCCCATGAAACTTGCCCATTTATCTCCCTAAAGAATCTTTGTATACTCCTGAGGTAAGTGTATCTTATATTGAAGACTGCTGGAATAAAATATTTATGTAATATTTCAAAAATAATTATAAGAACAAAATGTTTGAACTATTTTTCTATTGCTTTTAAGCATAAAGGTTTGACAGAATGGGCACCTGCGTGGCTCAATCAGTTAAGCATCCGACTCTTGATTTACACTCAGGTCCTGATCTCATGGTTCGTGGTATCGAGCCCCATATCAGGCTCTGTGCTGAGCATGTAGCCTGCTTGGGATTCTCTATGTCCCCCTCTCTCTCTGCCCCTCCCCCACTCATGATCTCCTCTCTCTGTCTCTCTCTGTCTCTCTCTGTCTGTCTCTGTCTCTCTCTCTCTCTCTGTCTCTCTCTCTTTCTCTCTTCCATTTTTAGGAAAAAGTTGTAACTTTTTCCTAAAGTCTATAGAGGTTTCTTCATTGTGCTTTGGGGTCTAGTATTTTCTTCCAGGGAGATGCGAGGCCAGTCGGATTTCCATTCCTAGTTTTTCCCCCTTTATTCAATGCTCATAGAAATTTCTGTCCTCCCTGTCTCTCATCTATTTGTCTGCCTATCTATCTACCTACCTTTCATTCTTTAAATACAAAATTTACCCAGGATGCATTTTGTGTTGCTGTGCATACCCTGGTGTTCTTTTTAGTTCAGAAATTTTTTTCTTCAACTATTAAAATGACAAATATTGATTCAGCGAGTACTATGTGGCAAACATTCTAATGTGCTCATGAAGAAGGCAGAGTGACTCTCATTTCATAATGCTAGCTTTCCCCTTCCGTTTCATAAAACATGACAATTTCTTAAGTTTTATTGTATTGTCTATACAAGTCATTTTCTCAAAGACGATTCTTTCTTCTAATCTTCAACAGACGCTTCTCCTGTTACTTGTAATTTTTAATTACTACATATTAGCTTTTTAAGGTTTTATGCATCTTAAGAAGGAGGGAGCTGGCGACTTTGTGCAAGAAGAGACACTTAGAATAGTTAAATTCGTTATTCACAGTACACAAGATGTGTAATAGCATAATTGTGGGGGTGGAGAGAACTTCTCCCTTATACATATATATGTAGGATCAAGTGAACTTTAACATTTTTCATGGCAACTTAGGTCAAGCAACTTTGGGTGGAAATTGCAGGTGTGGATGGTGTGTACTAAAATGCTGTAGAGCAAATTCTGAAAGTTCTATGTGACACGGTTGCTTGCTGCTGGCATATTCGCAGTTCCTAAAATGAGAGAATTGTCTCCATTTCCATAACGAACGCCGAGATGAGATATACCTACATAAAATAAAATTACATGGAAGTGGCCTAGAAAGATGTGGTATGTGTCCATTAGCAGAGCAGACATTTATTTTAGGGATGCAAAATCCCCTGTAGCTGATTATTTTACTATTGACTGAATAATAACAACTTCATTGGAAAACTCTGCTGCCTGTTAAGAGGAAACATTATCTCAGATAACTTACTTTTGAAAGTTAATGAAATTTTTAAAGAGATTGGATGGATCATTTTTTAAAAAATCCACTATTCCTCCCTCTTTGAATTCCATTTCATTGACTACATAAAGGGATTTGAATTTTACTTTATTGCTTTGCATATCTTAATTAAAATTTTGTATTTAATCTTGAAGAAAAGGAAGTTTTACATCACCGAAGACACACTTGTACTTATAAGAGCTCTTTGAATAATGAAAGTACAAATCATTAGTAAATTATTTTTATGAGAAATTACATTGACTAAAATAATTACAAGATTAAATTGGGTAGGCATGCAAATCAGCATTGGTTTATTGGCCTGGAGCCTGGATATATTTGTGTTGAACCTAAATAGTTACTATCTAGTGATTAAAAAAAAAAAAAAAAAATTTCTCCTCAAAGGTCAGCAAAACATTTTTTTTTATAATTTTTTTTCAACGTTTATTTATTTTTGGGACAGAGAGAGACAGAGCATGAACGGGGGAGGGGCAGAGAGAGAGGGAGACACAGAATCGGAAACAGGCTCCAGGCTCTGAGCCATCAGCCCAGAGCCTGACGCGGGGCTCGAACTCCCGGACCGCGAGATCGTGACCTGGCTGAAGTCGGATGTTTAACCGACTGTGCCACCCAGGTGCCCCAAAGGTCAGCAAAACATTAAGAAGCCAGAAGCCTACATCCTAGAAAGGTAGGACTTTACAGGCAATTCGATTTACTTTCTCTAAGTTAATGAATGCATTAGGAAATAAAAAAGGCTGAAGACCAAAGGGTCAAGGACATTGTCACAGTTAGATACAGCATCTCATATAGTCATATTTGAATCTAAGTTGTGAGTGTAGAGGAAAGGGAGAGGTGATAAATGTGCAATGGATTTTCAACCAGTATACTCTGGTATAGCTGTCCTGGTTATTTATGGGCGTCATTCCTTCTGGATGTTTTTCCCTGAGTATATTCCTTACAGTATCAGTATCAGACTCTCTGGTGCAGCCTTTCCTAAGATGCTCTGAGGCTGTCCTTCTTTGTGTTACTTTCAGAAGCTGGAGGTTCTGGTCTGTAACTCATAGTAGGCCCTCAGGCAAAGTGAGAGGAGAGCAGAGAGACCTCCTACTGATGACAAAACAAAATGAATGTTTAATCTGTTGCAGTGACAAACAAGATTTAAAAATGGAGGATGATAGAATTCTTTGACTCATAAACACACACACACACACAAAGGTATGGCCAACTAATCTTTGACAAAGCAGGAAAGAATATCCAATGGAAAAAAGACAGTCTCTTTAACAAATGGTGCTGGGAGAACTGGAGAGCAACATGCAGAATGAAACTAGACCACTTTCTTACAACGTTCACAAAAATAAACTCAAAATGGATAAAGGACCTGAATGTGAGACAGCAAACCATCAAAACCCTAGAGGAGAAAGCAGGAAAAAACCTCTCTGACCTCAGCTGCAGCAATTTCTTACTTGACACATCTTCAAAGGCAAGGGAATTAAAAGCAAAAATGAACTATTGGGACCTCATGAAGATAAAAAGTTTCTGCACTGCAAAGGAAACCATCAACAAAACTAAAAGGCAACCGACAGAATGGGAAAAAATATTTGCAAATGACATATCAGACAAAGGGCTAGTATCCAGAATCTAGAAAGAACTCAACAAACTCCACACCCAAAAAACAAATAATCCAGTGAAGAAATGGGCAGAAAACATGAATAGACACTTCTCTAAAGAAGACATCAAGATGGCCAACAGGCACATGAAAAAATGTTCAACACCACTCCTCATCAGGGAAATACAAATCAAAACCACTGTAAGATATCACCTCACACCAGTCAGAGTGGCAAAATGAACAAATCAAGAGACTATAGATGCTGGCAAGGATGTGGAGAAAAGGGAACCCTCTTGCACTGTTGGTGGGACTCTTGCACTGTTGGTGGGAATGCAAACTGGTGCAGCCACTCTGGAAAACATTGTGGAGGCCGCTCAAAAAATTAAAATTAGGTCTACCCTATGACCCAGCAATAGCACTGCTAGGAATTTACCCAAGGGATACAGGAGTGCTGATGCATAGGGGCACTTGTACCCCAATGTTTATAGCAGCACTTTCAACAATAGCCAAATTGTGGAAAGAGCCTAAATGTCCTTCAACTGATGAATGGATAAAGAAATTGTGGTTTATATGCACAATGGAATACTACGTGGCAATGAGAAAGAATGAAATATGGCCCTTTGTAGCAACGTGGATGGAACTGGAGAGTGTTATGCTAAGTATACATGCACATATATATTTTTTAAATAAGTCAGGCTGAATTATTACCCTGAAGGTAAGAACATATTGTAGCTGTGGAGAGCCTTTACAAATCTCTCCAGGGGCTTCCAATCCATCCTGTTAACTGGGCGCAACATTAAAAAAAAGTTGTTGCTCTCTGAAAAGACACATATATAAAAGATGTTTCTAAAGGTAATAAAGTTGCATTATATCCAGAAAAAAAAAATTGTTGCAGGAGATTGGCCTCTTCATTAGGATAGGAGCATAGGAGCCTGAGAATAAAAAATGCTAATAGCTTGGGTCCCTTATTAACCAGAGTGGCAATGCAACAATTTAAAATAGGTACAGCAGGGGCGCCTGGGTGGCTCAGTCGGTTGAGCATCTGACTCTTGATTTTGGCTCAGGTCATGATCTTGCAGTTCATGAGATTGAGCCCTGTGTCTGACAGTGCAGAGCCTGCTTGGGATTCTCTCTCTCCCTCTCTCTCTGCCTCTCCCCTACTCGTGTTTTCTCTCCCCCTTCTCTCAAAATAAATAAAGTTTAAAAAAATAAAATAAAATAGACATCACAGAAGGTAACCTGGGAGCTTTAACATTTTAGACAAAGGAATTTTTGATGTTTGCTTATAAAGTAATTCAAGAGCATGGCAAAAGTCAGCACAAAGACACAAAGTTATCCAGCACTCAAGTGAGAATTGGGGGGGTGGGGGAGACAAGAAATGTCTGATTTGGGGGCAGGTTAAACAAAGTGGAGAGAACAGCTCTTTATGACCTCTTATTAAGAGCTAACTAAATTCTCCAAACATCAGGTTTAAGCTACTAGTTCCCTCTTTTTCATCATTCATAGGCTTCCTTTGTTCATTAATTATAATATACTTATATAGGTATATGGAAATATACACACTAAACAAATAGTGTGTGTATTATTTAAAGCTTTCAACTTTAATTTTAAAATAAAATTAACTTTATCTACATGTTACAAATCATGGTGTATAGTTACTGATTTTAGCATCTTATTTTTTTCTTCCAAATTTTTATTTAAATTCTAGTTAGTTAACATATAGTATAATATTAGTTTCAGAAGTAGAATTCAGTGATCTGTCACTTACATACAACACCCAGTGCTCATCATAACAAGTGCCCTCTTAATATCCATCACCGGGGCGCCTGGGTGGCGCAGTCAGTTAAGCGTCCAACTTCAGCCAGGTCACGATCTTGCGGTCCGGGAGTTCGAGCCCCACGTCGGGCTCTGGGCTGATGGCTCGGAGCCTGGAGCCTGTTTCCGATTCTGTGTCTCCCTCTCTCTCTGCTCCTCTCCCGTTCATGCTCTGTCTCTCTCTGTCCCAAAAATAAATAAAAACGTTGAAAAAAAAAATACCCATCACCCATCTAGCCCATGCCCCACCCAACTCCCTCCAGCAACCCTCGGTTTGTTCTCTATCATTAAGGGTCTCTTATAGTTTGCTTCCTTTCCTCTCTCTTTTTTCCTTTTTCCCTTCATTTTGATTGAGAGGTCAACTTTAAGTTAGAAATAGGAAAACCTCAATATGTTAATCATTTCTAAAACACCAAATTACAAGGAACTCTCCTAAAAATAGAAGTAGATTTTAAAAAAGGAAGTAAATGTTTGCAGGGTTTTTTTTTTTTTTTTAAATAGGAATAATAACCCACCGTTGTAGCCCAGAACGAAATCTGGGAGGAAGGTTATTTCAGAACCATTAGAAAACTAGGTTTGAAACGTGTTCGTGAACTGATGTGCCCAAGAGCAGAGACGGATTCACTAGAAATAACTCACTGCCCAGTATAAGGTATAGAAATCCAGTGATAGCAAAAAGTGCGAGAACAGATACTTGCTTACCTGCAGTCACTTATGACCACTGTGAGCTCTTCAAGACAGCGACATGTTGGCCCACCTCCAGCACCCAGCAAAACTTGTGGAGCTGAGTGAGGCAGCAGTTAAGAATGAGGTGCAGAATCCCTGGGGAGTGAAGTCAAGGCTGAGGTATAGGGGGTATTCCTTTCCCTGGACCCAGGGACCAGGCTGAGACTTTATCCTTCTTTAGCTCTCTCTCCCTTCCTATTCTGGTTCCCTTCCTCACCTACAGGTTTTTCCTGAAGAGCACTCCATCAATAAATTCCATAACCTGGAGTCTCTCATGGGCTCTGTTCTAAGAAACCCAGCTCAAGACAGATGAGCACAAGTCTGATAACACGGCCGCACTGATATGGAAGATTTTCTGACACTTCTCATTACTGGTTACCAAGAGGCTAGGCTTGCTGGGTTATTATCTCCCTTCCCTTCTCCCTGCAGCCATTAGTCTTTCATGATTCCTCTTATTAGGGTTAAAGGAAACTTCTCTTTAGCTCTAAGATCTTGGGAATAAACTTATGCTCAAAGAGCCTGACCCTGTTCCCTAAAGGGTTATTACATGCCTATCTTCTCCCTTGTGGGGGAAAACACCCTAATAGGAGGCCAGCCAGTGCAGAGTCTGCTCTAAGAGACTGTGCAGAATCTATCTCAAGATACAAACCATTCCCCACTTCAGCTTCAAAGGTGATACAAAGTCAAGACAGGAGAAAGCCTCAGAACAGACGTTAAGGTCCTCTTTCCCCACAGCTCCCAACCCTGGCCTGAGCCCTCTTGGCTCTGACCCAGGGAGGAACACCACAACACTTAAAGTTCCGGATCAGGCTCGACTTCCAAGGAGCTTTTTCGATATCATTGCTGTCCCATCTCTTCTTCCAGGGAAAAGGTCTCAGGATACCTAGGCGGGGAGCCTCAGTGAGCCTTTGCAAAGCCAGAGAGAAACATACGCAACACACTGTTCCCTGCTTCTGGCTTGCTTATGCAGCAAGTAAAGGCCAGCTGGAGCCCTGACCTCTATGCAGTGGCTGCAGCTGAGTCCCACTGTTGAGAGTGAGGATAGAAAGGCTGACAGATGGGCAGGGAACTAGAAGGGCCTGGTGGTGCCCCTCAAGACTCCAGAAACAGCTGCAAAGACTACACACAGTTTGCAGGAGATGATTAGGAGGACACGAGTGTATGGCATCTACCTAAATGAGGCCACCCAGACTGTGTCTGAAGATAAAGGGACAGATGTTAATGCAAATGTGTCATCACTGCTCCTCTCAAGGGCTTATGAACCAGTTCACCTCAGCAGCTCTGTGTCTGTGGAAAAGAGGGAGATGGTGGGATGGTGGCAGACCTGATTTATAATCAGCCAAGGATATGTCAATCCAGCAAAGATATCTGACAAGGGGTAAGAAAGTTCTGGAGGAACCACCAAAAGTTGCCTCACTAACTCTCTCTATTCTTAAGATGCATCCAGCCTGTCAAACCATCCTCGGCCCATATGTACTACCACTGCTCCCTCACCCTTCCCAACATATTCTCCTAGTAGCTTTCATCCATAATCTTTCTATCATTGTGATTACCAAACATTAATTTGCACAAAAATTAGCTGCTGGTGTTTTTGAGAAATGCAGACTCTTAGGTTCTTATCCCGGGTCAGAGGGAGGGAGCTGATTCTTGCTTGTATCTCAACTTCAGGATCTTCAGTAGTTGGCAGGAAGAAATGATCAACATTTGCACATAAAATGGCGAGAAACCAATACATCCTTCCATTGTAGTTGCCTCTCCACGACAAATGCCAGGTCTTGGATCTTCACAGTCGTAAGACTGAGCCTCTTGTATAATTCATTCTCGCTAAAGAGAAAAGTGGATGAGGTACTGGGAAGCTAGGAAAGATCATGGTGGGAGACGGTGAGATGCTAGGAAGCTTGCTGTCATCTCTACAGTTTTGTGCAAAACCTCACGAAAACCTATCTTTCTCCACATCATGGCAGGACACAGGTTGATAAAAAGAAAAGGATATTAGAATAAGTGCCTACAGAAATGGAGTTCTTTGACTCTGGTCCACATTGTCATTGTCCTGCCATGTATTATAGATCTTTGCTGGACACAAACTCTTAACTGTTTAAAAACTATTTCGGGAGCAAATAAAATACTGGCTCTTCCACCTAACTCTGGGTCAAGTATGAGGCCTCTCCTGGGGAGGTCTTGATCCTCCCACCAGATCTCTAGCATTAGACATGGGAATTACAGTCCCATGGGTCCTTACAGTGGCCTCATACAGATGAATGGTCTGTCAAAGGTCTTTCCCAGCCTCTTCAATTTGTAGATGAAGAAGCCTCTCCAGGAACAAACGTTTCCATGAGATGTTCATTCTAAAGACATGTTCATTCTAAAGATTTCAGGAGTCACTCTCTAAGAAGTCTCTCTATCCTCCTGGACAAGATGGGTTTTAATCAGCCCTGATTACCCTGCTTCCTTCTGCATTAAGTATTCACCATATTCCACTGTCTTTAAAATGGTTGGTTATCCATTTGCTGGTTGCTTATTCATCAAATGGTTGACGAATCATTTGCTTGCTTGGTTCAAACAAAAATCTCTGTGTTCAGAAACAATACCTTTGACAATGCTGTCAGTGGTTTTGTGGAGCCATGCAAACTTGAACATGGAAACAGAGAGAGAACTACATTGCTCTGCATATGAATTGAGAGGAGAAGACGAGGAGCCTACAGGAAGATGGCTGGAGGAGAGCAAGGAAATTCTGCGACTGCAAGTCCCAGAAGAGAGAATTAGAAGATATCTAGGAATTTTTGAGTGAAACACATCTATCGTGCTATGTAAAGTACTTCCTCCACCCCTCTTACAAATTCTTTAGTAAAATCTACATTTGCAGATAGGATTTGGAATTGGGGAAACAAGTCAATAGTGTTGTGAGGCTGGCTTTGGGGTGAGACCAGAGGCCGGGAACCCACGGCAGGTGGAATGACAAGATGCAGTGCATACATTACACTAAGAATTAAAAGTGCGAGGCTCTTGAATTATCAGTTACACTTGAAATAATGATAGTACTTAGAAAGACTAGAAGGCCTTTGACCCTGGGAAGCACTCCTAAAAGAGAAAGACCAAAGACATTGTCATGGACTGCCCCACTCACAACGAAAAGGTAAAGCTCTATAAGAAACAACTACAGTTATGCAGACTGACCTACTTGGGGCTGGTAATTGGTAAACTGCCCCTTAGCTGGGAGACCCTACAGAGTAGTGGTTAGAGAGGGTGGTTCCGAACTCAGACGCGGCTGGCTTTAAACCTTGGCTGGCTCCAGCTCTGTCTTGGACATGTCACTTAATTTATCCTCATTCTCCCCATGAAGCTTCTTATTAATCCAATTTTTATTTTGGAGACAGTCCAACCAACTCTCAAAATTCTTTTCTCTAGGACAGCAGTTTTACTAGAACACTAGTCCAGCATGAACTGGAAGTAAATGAGGTATAGAGGATTGTGTTCTAAACCATTTTGGTGGCACTTCCTGTCCAACCCAAGAATTTGGAGCCTCTCTCCACTGCACCTGGAGAAGGCTTCTCAAGTCCCTTAAAAAAAAAAAGAGGTATTCGATGAGCTGGTTTTAAAATAAAAAATAGTTAAAGAGTATTGAGGGAGATGGAAAGAGGGAAGAGAAGGAGAAAGAGAGATGGAGAATCAATGGGGCTGGGGAGAGATGAGGCTCAGTGGCAGATGATGGGAGAAGGTAAGAGCACTCCTCAGCAAGTGTGTGGTAGAAACTATTCACAAAGCTGCCCCATCTGGGCAGTGTACCCGAGACTCTTAGTCCTTTAACTGAGAGTACTATGACATGAAAAAAATGATGCATGGTGGGTATATCATTCCATGGGGCCATCACACCTATCTTTTCTTTTCTTTTTTTTTTAATGTTTATTTTTGAGAGAGAGAGAGAGAGAGAGAGAGACAGAGCACAAGTGGGGGAGGGGCAGAGAGAGGGAGACACAGAATCCGAAGCAGGCTCCAGGTTCCAAGCTGAGACAGAACCCCACGCGGGGCTCGAACTTATGAACCATGAGATCATGACCTGAGCCAAAGTTGGACGCTCAACTGACTAAGCTACCCAGGCATACCACCCCACCCCCCAACAGCCACACACACATCTCTCTTTTCTGCACTCTAAGCCCCTATATTGACAGTCAGTTCTTACTTATTACTACAGATTGATTCTCTGGGCACCGTTTCTTTCTCTTTTTCGTATTTATTTGCCCTGAACACACAGCTCATAGTCTGGGCCACTCTTCAAAGCTACGTTAAAAAAAGAGAGAGAGAGAGAGAGAGAGAGAGACTGGGAGTGCGAATCAACATACAAATTGTCTTCTGGAAACTTGCAGTGATCACAAGACTTTATAAGTGGTGTCATGTGGCTTGAAGATCTCTAATGAATTAAGATTTGTTCTAGCTTTTCCATTGATATGATAGGAGATTTAAATGAAATAATGCACGTAAAGCACTTAGACTATGCCTGGCACATGGTGAGCACTACAGAAAAAGTACCTGTTGTTTCAAAATTACTGCCGTCACTACTGCTTGAGGGTTAGGTAATAAGCAGCAAGCGCAAATTCTCACAAAGTGATACCCACTGGACTCCGATGTTTCCCCGGCCCACATTTCAGAGGGCCTGTGGGAGAGTGGCAGGTGTCAAGGCTACGTCCTTTGACCTGAGCCCGGAGGGAACACAGTGCGCGTGGCAGTTCTGTTCCCCGGCTCTTCCCGTGCAAAACTTATCGAACCTTTCCTCAGCCATAACAAGTTCGAAAACTAGTGGAGAGATGTGTAACAAAGGAAAAAGGATCTCTGAATGGCTTTAAATTCTTCCCTTTATTTTTGGACCTCAGGTTTCTTATTTTAGAGAACTAAAGTCGTAAAGAATGCAGGAAAAATAATTTCATAGTTTACTCATTTAAGTGTTATATAACAATTCTTCCCATATGTCTTCAACATCTTCTAAATCCTTCTCAAACAACTTAGCAACTGAATGACAAAAAATACCTTTACATATCAAAATGTTGTAGCATACTATCAGGCAGCATTGGCATTCTTA
Organism: Prionailurus viverrinus; assembly: GCF_022837055.1. Lineage (NCBI taxonomy): Eukaryota > Metazoa > Chordata > Mammalia > Carnivora > Felidae > Prionailurus > Prionailurus viverrinus. Next base: position 7,566,728 of record NC_062569.1, on the reverse strand, counting down.
GAGTAAAAAGGCGATTAATCTCTTCTGTGAACCTATTGATTTAAAGGTGTAACACTTTTTATCATTGTTATATCAAAATGCCAAATGAGGGGAAGAAACTCTGGTTAATTTAGGAATATGACAACGATTTCACCTTTCGTTTTCCTTTACTTTTTAAAAATAACACTTTTTTCCTCTTCTTTTTTTGAGATAGAGTTAACCTAGAACATGGTCATTGTGAAATGATCACCACAGAAAGTCTAGTTAACATCCATCACTATGCATAGTTACAAAAATTTTTTTTCTTCTGATGAGAACTTTTAAGATCTACTCTTCAGTAACTTCTGTTGGGGGAAGTCACTGACAGGATGTGACGGCCAGTTGACCCATAAGACCTAAGCTGGGCATTTGAGGCTCCTCACCCCCTCCCCAGTCCTTGGAATGTGGGTTTGGCTTGCCTTTCCCGCTCTCGGAGCCTACTCCAAGGACACAGCCTTAACATAATGGTGTGATGTTGAGAATAGTTGCATGGCATATGTGAATAAACCCAGTTAAGGACTCTCTATAAACTTTTAAGATTTGGCGGGTGAGTACAAGGACCCACTTGACATACTGCTGGCCCAGGCAAACCTGGTACATAAGAAACCTGCCACCTACCACTCTGGAGTGGTCTGCCTCCTTCTTCACCTCTCCCTGCCCTCCAGTATGGGGGCCAGTTTCAGATTTTACCCTGGAAGCTCCCGAGGGGGTTGTGAACAAAGAACTTTCATATACACAATACAGCATTGCTAACTATAGTCACCATACTTTCCCATCATCGATCTATTTTATAGCTGGAAGTCCTACTTTCTACGTTATTTATGGAAAGAGTCCCCCTCCTGTTGGGAATATGACAACCTACCCATCATTCCATTCCATGCAGAATGCTACTGCAGTTACAGCACCACCTGATATGATCCCATCTTCTAATTACACCACCCATCTCCATGGATTTTGAACCAACTGAGAGGTTGGAATTGAATCATAGTATCCACTTTATTGTTAGTGAAATTACAGAATATGATTCAGACCTGAGGCCAAACTCTGTTTTCAAAGACCTCTTCCACCCCCCACCCAACTTAAATGTAGACCTTGCTACTACACAAAGGGTCAAGGGTAGGGGGGAAATCATCTGCACAGGGGACTCCTATAGTCATGTGGATGATGGATCTGGAATGTACCTCAAGCCCCATCAGATGGGTGGACAAGGGGCCCAACCCAGATGTACTTGCCATTAGAAGGAGAGGGAGACAGAAGAAAATAACAGCCTGTGTCCATGAGGCTCAGCCAGAGAGAGGGCCATGTCTTTTAATCTCGCCCATCAGGTAAGTCACTTCTCCTGCCATGGAAAGTGTGTAAGGGCAAAGGGTCTTCCCAATGGAAGTACTTCCCAATGGAAGTACCGACAGATCCTATCCCATGGATCAAATCAGTATCTCTTACTCTACAGGCACATCATCTGTGAGGAAACGTCGCAAATGAAGCTATAAAATTTGTTCCAAGTTCAGAACAATCAGATTATTATATATTTTTGGAGAGCCCAAACAGTAGAAATTATTTTTCCGACCTCTGGGCCTTCCTAACCAGTCCTAAACATTCAAGTCAAAAGCGTCTATGTCTATGTATATGTCATTGCAAATGTCTAAATCATCTCACAGGTCTTGGGGACACACAGCATATTCTTTTTTACTTTTCATTTTGAAACGAAGGAAAGAATCATTGCTATTTTTTACAGCTTTATGGAGAGATAATTGACACAATAAAGGACATATATTTAAAAAGTACAATTTGGGGCGCCTGGGTGGCTCAGTTGGTTGAGTGTCCGACTTCAGCTCAGGTCATGATCTCGCGGTCCGTGAGTTTGAGCCCCATGTTGGGCTCTGTGCTGACAGCTTAGAGCCTGGAGCCTGTTTCAGATTCTGTGTCTCCCTCTCTCTCTGCCCCTCCCCCATTCATGCTCTCTCTCTGTATCAAAAATAAACGTTAAAAATTTAAAAAAAAAATAAATAAATGAATAAATAAAAAGTACAATTTGATGACATCCATATAACAATCACCACAATTAAGGCCATTGTCCCAAAAGTTTTCTCATGCCTTTGGTAGCCCATACCTCATCCCCAGCAACAAGTGATCTGCTTTCTGCCAGTATAGATGAGTTTTTATTTTATATAAATGGTTGCATACCATTTACAATCTCATTTTGTCTGGCTTTTTTCATTTAGCGTAATTATTTTTTTACCCCTCTGTGTAGTTGCATGTATCAGCTGTTCATCTTTATTGCTGAGTAGCTTTCCATTATATGCATGTGTCACAGTTTGCTTATTCAGTCATCTGTTGCTGGACATTTGGATTGCTTCCAGTTTGTGGCTCTTACAAATGAAACCACTGTGACCACTCAACGTTCAAGTCCTTGTGTGAACATATGCTTTTGTTGCTTTTGGGAAAATACCTAGGATCGGCTGGATCATTATATGACAAGCATATGTTTAACATTTAAAGAAACCGTCAAACTGTTTTCAAAATTGGCTGGTTTTTTCTTTTCATTTGGACAAATGGAAAGAAATCCTTGGTGTTTTGCATTTCACAATGGAGCCTTCTTTGCATTTTTTTTCTTATATTCCCTAGGAAATGTTTGTCTTCATTTGTTGTAAGTCTTCTGATTTCCTGGGATTTTTGTTTCAGTTATTACATTCTGGCCCTTCTACTGGCCTGTTTATCGTCTGAAAAATAGGGGAAAGTCACTGACCTGGGGATCTTTGGTTCAGAGACTTACTGTGAACATTAATGGAGATTTCAGGAAGTTTTCAAACAAAACACCTCACCTGTGGTGGGCCTAGATTTACTACCTATGTTTGTGAGCGGGGGTGGGATTACCTTGTTTGAAAGTCAGGGATGGGACCCTGGCACGGGAGAAAAACAAAACAAAAGAAGAAGCTCTGTGCCTTTCAGCTGCACTGCGATCTCCTGAGCCCACGCACGTTTGTTCCAAGTCTCTTAGATGTCAAGCACAGGAAAATTTATTATGCTCCTCAAAGCCCTCAGTGACTTGTAGCAAGAGAAAGGAGACATTTTTTAAAGCTTAAAAACACTCTCATGAAATGGGGAGAACAGCTTTACAGGACGACTCAGGAACTGGAAGGGGGAGGAGCCAACCGCCCACCGGAAGGAGCAGCCATCATGGGACCTCAGTTTCTGACCCAGCTTGAGCTGTTTGAAGGCACAGAGGCCTTCCTAAGTTTAGTTTACCCTGACTTCCGAGAAAATTACAACACGAATTCACCAGGAAGATGGATGTCTGAATTACAAGCTTCAAACAGACATGGCCCCTCCGTCCCAGTGCTCTTACTGTTGGGAAGAAAAACTCATTTACCAAAGTCTCTGAAGTGTGAAGGCAAGCTTCTGGCCTCTCTCCCCTGCTTGGCCTCTTCCCTCCAGGCCTTCGACAGGGCAGCCTGCTTGGGAAAGCAAGGAAAATGAAGTCTGATGCCTGGAGTGTGAAGGAAGGTTGTCCAAGGCCTGGGGAGATCAGTCAGCAACCAGGATGGGGCCTCTCTGCCAGAGGGGAACGGAGTTTGGACGGCTGGCTGGAAAGAGGAGAAAAGGACTTTATATTTACTCTGGCTGTCACTCACAATCAGTGACTCAGAGATGAAGGGAACAGTCAGGAGGAGACAGAGCCTCTCAGCAAAGGGAGCCCTGGGAGCTGAGTCACCCGTCCCCCTCCCCCACGCACTCCTCACTGAATCCCTCTCCCCAGCCACCCTGCCTCTGCAAGCCAACTTCACACAGCCTTGAAATGATCTGGGAGTCTGGCTTCAAGTGGAAGCGTGTGTTTGCCAAATTCATTCTACTTCTGCCCAGTTAGTTTGAAAATTTTGCCTGATGTGAGCAGAAGCCCCCAAATGGTAAAGACAGGAGAAGCCCATTTTGTTTATCTGAAGGCATTTGCTCTTTCTCTGCCCATCCCCCACCTTATAACAACTACAAAATAATGAAAAACCCCATCTTCCCCATTTTCAATCTGATCCTTGTAGGAATCCTAATATCAGTTTTGCAATTCTTATTATCACTGCACACACATTATTCCATGTGATATTACATTGCCATTAGAGGTAGCGAGCAGGCAAGAATGTCCCAGAAACATATGTAAGGACACATATATCAAAGCAATGACAATATTTCGTTATTTAATCTACCACAGGCTGGCTGGCCTAGAGTTGGGAATTCCGTTATATCCAGTAGACACATATTTGAATATACACATACATTATGAATAAACATTCCGTGTGCCTACCTATCTATACATCTATCTAGACTACATATTGATATAGATATTGTGGTGGGTAGAATTTGGAGATGGGCTGAGCTTCCCAGCTCCCTGGTGTGCATGCACTTTATAGCCCCAGCACTGTGAACATGGTGGGTTTCGCTATGTGATTAGGTTAAGTTATGGGGGACAGTTGTCTTTAAGGGAAGATTTCCCAGATGGGCCTGACCTGTTCACAGGAGCCCTTCAAACCTGGGTCTAGAGGTTGGAGTTCAAAGTCAGGAAGATTCAAGGCATGACAGAGATTCCGAGTGAGGAGGGATTTTCTGTTGCAGATAGAGAGGATCATGTGGGGAGGAATGTAGACAGCCCCTCGGAATGAGAGTGACCCCAGCTGACAGCCAGTAAGGTTCAGTCCTATGACTCCTACCAGAACCTGAGTCCTACCAGACTTCCGACCTACAGACTGTGTGTTATTAAATGGGTGTTATATTTAAAGCTGCTAAATGTGTGCTGATTTGTTATACAGCAGGAGAAAAATATATACATATATAAATATAAATATATACTCTATTTTTAATTTCAGCCGTGTCCCTGGGATATAGTTCCCAAAGATAAAGTGGTTCTGGTTTCTCTTTAAACTCACCAATATATGATCTCATTTTATTTCTCTACTTCGATGGGCAGAAGTTGGTATTTATTAAGCAAGTTCTTGGGAAAACCTTCAGGTTATATAACTATTCATATCCAATGACATTGAAAAATCCCTTCCTGTTAACACAGCCTCTGAGAACTAGCATAATTGGGTTCTGTGCACTTTTCTAACTTCTAATGCTACCCTAGCTATATCAGTCAGGATTCGACCAGAGGAGAGCTCATGAGCAGGCCCCAAGCTTGTGCCCAAGCTGTTAGCCACAGAGGGAACTTTTTTTTCTCGCTGGCTCTCTCTCAGAAGCTTCAGCCCTGTTTTTAAGGATGTCCAACTGATTAAGTCAGGCTGACTCAAATTATCCAGGATAATCTTCCTTACTTAAATACAACTGATTAGGGTCATTAATTACATCTTCAGAATCCCCATACATCAACACCTAGATTGGCATTTGAATAACTGGGGGTTATAGCATGGAAAAATTGACCCAGCAAAAGCCATCACTCCCTTAGCTCAGATATCAGCCTCCTGAATTTTATTTTTCTCTTCTTAAAACATCTTTATCTGTTGTTCTAAGTGCTGGCCTCAAAAATGAGTTGGGAAGTGTTCCTTCCTTTTTTATTCTCTTAAAGAGCTGTGTGATACTGGTATTATTTCTTCCTCAAATGGTGGCTAGAAGTCACTGGTAAAGCCATCTGGGCCTGGCGTTTTCCTTGTGAGAAGCTCTTTTTAAATTTTGAATTCAATGTATTTAATAGACACAAGGCTCTTCAGACTTTTAACTTCTTTTAGTGTCACTATGAGTAATTATGTCTTCCAAGGAATTATGGATTTCATCTAAGTTGCCACATTTTTTGGCATAAAATAATTCATAGTATTCCTTGGTAACTTTTTAGTATCTGTATGTTCTGTAGCAATATCCCTTCTTTCATTTCTGATAGTACTTTCTCTTCCACTCATTCCTATGAGAAGTCCATTAGGATAGATAGGATTCGTCAATTTTATGGATCTTTTCAAATAACCTACTCTTGGTTTCTTTGCTTTTCTCTATTGTGTGACTGTCTTCCATTTCACTGATTTCACTTTACTATTTCTTTCCTTTTGCCTTTTTAAAGTTTAATTGCTCTTATTTTCTATCCTTTTTAAAAGATGAAATTCTAGGGGTGCCTGGGTGGCGCAGTCGGTTAAGCGTCCGACTTCAGCCAGGTCACGATCTCGCGGTCCGTGAATTCGAGCCCCGCGTCAGGCTCTGGGCTGATGGCTCAGAGCCTGGAGCCTGTTTCCGATTCTGGGTCTCCCTCTCTCTCTCTGCCCCTCCCCCGTTCATGCTCTGTCTCTCTCTGTCCCAAAAATAAATAAATGTTGAAGAAAAAAAAAAAGATGAAATTCTACCTCACTGATTTTGTAGCATTCTTTTCCAGAGCTGGGACTCCACCTAAGGACTTCTTTGGCTGGTATATTAGGTTTTAATGATCATTAGTTCAGCTCTTCCACAAGAAGAGCTTTTAGATCTTTTTTTAGATCTTCTTTTAGATTTTTTTTTTTGACTTGGGGGTCATATAGAAGTGTGTTGTTTAATTTCTGAATATGTGGGTACTTCCCATGTATCATTTTATTGTTGAACTTTTAGTTTAGTTCCATTGTGGTCAGATAACATATTCCATACGATTTCAGTCCCTTTCAATTTATTGAGATATTTAGGGGTCCAGCATATGGTGTCTATTGGTGAACGGTCCCTATGCACTTCTGAGGACTGTGTATTATTCAGTGCTGGGGTGAAGTTTTCTCTAAATGTGTAGTTGGTTAAATTATGTGATAGGATTGCAAATTCTCTACACATTATTTTTTATTTAAGTGTCCAAACAGTAACTAGATAAGAGGCATAAATTCTCCAACTATAACTATAGATTCATCCATTCCTTTTTTTAGTTCTGTGATTTTGCTTCATGTATTTTGAATTTTTGTTCATAGAAACAATGATTTAGGACCCCTATGTCTTTTTATGAACTGAAAGATCTCTCTTGAACTGTACTTTGAATATTAATACAGAGACTTTGACTTTCTTATGGCTGCTATTTACATATCTGTAACTACTCACAGTGTACCTTGCTTTAATATAATAATTCGTTATATCTAATCTAAGAATCTTATAACAAAATATTTTCATTTACCCTCTTCCAGTCACCTGTTTTGTTTCCACATAAGTTTTTACCCTACAATACATTATTATTGCTCTTTTTTTTTTAAACATTATCAATGAGAAAAAGCTTTGTGGTTTACCCACATATTCACCGTTTCTAGCTATCTCTGTTCCCTTGTGTAAATCCGGGTTGCACTCTGGCATTATTTCATTTTTGCCCTTCTCTCTGAATGACTTCCTTTAGTGCAGGTCTGCTGGCAGTAAATTCCCTCAGCTTTCGTTGATCTGAAAAGTCCATATTTCATCCTAATTTTTAAAAGATACTCATGCTGGATATATAGTTCTAAGCTGACTGTTTTATTCTTTCAGCACATGAAAGATGCTGTTACATTGGCTTCTGGTAGCATTGTGTTTGATAAGACATAAGTAGAGATTCTTATCATTAGTGTCTATGTGTATTTTTCCCCCTGCTTCTTTCAAGACTTACTCTTCATCTTGCTTTTTATCAGCTTGAATATGATGTGTTTATGTGGGGCTTTCCTTGTGTGTAACCAGCATGGATTTGTGTAGCTTCCTGAACTTCTGGATTGATTTTTTTTTTAAATCAAAACTAGAAAATTTTCAGACATTTCTTCAAACATTTTTTTTGCACAATCTCTTTCCTCTTCTTCTAGGATTCCAATTATTCACATATCAGACCACTTGCTGTTGTTCCCCAAGTCACCAAAGATGTGTATTTTTCCAATGGCTTCTTCTTTCTGTTTAATTTGCATAGTGTCTATTGATCTATTTTTAAGTTCGCTGATCATTTCTTTTTCAGTGTCTGCCTTGTGTTAAGCTCATCCAGGGAATTTCAAATATTGTACTTTTCAGTTCCTCAATTTCTCTTTAGTTGTTTTAGAAAATAGTTTCCATCTCTTCCCTGAGATTATCCATCTGTTCATTCATTCAGTCTGTCTTTTTCTTTATTTTCCTAAATTTATCTACATAAAATTTTAAGGTCCTTGTCAGCTAATTCCAGCATGTGTATTTTCCATGGATGTGTTTCTCTTTACTTTTTCTCCCTCCTGGTAATAGCTCACATTTTCCTGCCTTTTTGTATGTTTCAAAAATGTCTATGTTCTGAACATTGTGGCTGTTATGTAGTTGAGAGTTTGCATTACGTTAGCTTTAAAAAAAAATGTTGAGCTTTGTTTTGGCCAACAATTCCTTTACTGGAGACTTAGCTTGATCTTATCAAATCTTGATTTTAACTTTTATTTGGAGGGGTATAGAGTATCTCCCCCCTTATTTTGTGGCCTTTATAGGATCTCAGCAGAATTTTTAGGTGCACAATGAGATCATTCCACTCTGACTGATTGGAATTCTAAACCGTATCTATCTTTGTCATCTCTAAAATCTGTTCATCTCAAAGGTGAATAGAATCTCTGTTCACCTTACAGCCGAGTAGCTGTTCTCTGCCAAGCCTTTTGGAGTCTTGTTCTGCTTATGTCCATTTTAGTATTTGACCAGACTTCAAGGGGTTCCTATGCATATTTCTTGGGTTCCTTCTCTGTACACTCCCTCTTCTCTGCTTCCCTGCTCAGCAAATTCCAGCTGCCTCCAAAGCTCTGATTTTCAGTATGTGTTTCCTTTGCTCAGGCAGATAACTGATCTCTGCTTGTGCTCTCTTCCCTACGCTACCATTTTGGAAGTGCCCTCAAGATGCCTCAGATGCCAGGATGTATGTGGGGTTCACTTCATGTGGTTTTTTTCCTTTTTCTAAAGGATCACAGATCTGTGTTGTCTGTGGCCCAAAGTCTTAAATATTTCTTCACATATTTTGTCCGGTTTTAGAGATGTTCATACCAGGAGTGTAAGTCTGACGCCCATTGTTCTATCATGGTCAGAATCAGAAGTTTTCTTTAATTATCTTAAACACTTAAAATGTGTAGTTTCTGTCAGATTATTATATCATATATGTAGTTTTTTCATCATGGTGAATTATTTCCTCCTGTGTCTTGTAATTTGGGATTGTGAGCTAATCATTAACAGAACTTTATCTGTGAGAATTCTATAGAGTACAAGCTCAGGACATATTCTTCGGAGTAATTTATTTTCTTTTCTTCCAATGGCCAAGAGTATTACTGTAAATTTACACATTACTTTCTTGTATCATTTAGTTAAAACATTTTTTTTTAACCTAAAGCCCAGGTCAGGGACAGGCCCACATTCTTAGTCTCAGTTGAGGGACTTTCTTTTTATCCCCCACACCCAATGCTAGTGAGGGGATAAAATTGATTTTTTCCCCTAGGTTGCCTTTTCAGTTAAGGCAGATAGTGGAGCCTATCAAAGATTCTAGCTTTATTCTAGGATCTTGGTTCTGCCTTTCATGGGCCTGCACTTTATCTCCCTTCCCTACCTTTCCATCACAGCCCAATTCTTTAGGTCAGTCCCTAGGCGAAACTAACTACTCTTCTCACCACCAGACATCTGTGGAAGCCACAAACATAAATTCGTGAAGTTACATCTCTGGTATCTAGTTTTCTTAGTTTCTGACAGTTGACAATTTCCAAAATGCTTAGTAGTACAATTCAAAGATGTTATTTTGCCATCATTTCTTAATGTTTTTAGTAGGAGGAGTTTTAGACTTCTCATTCCACAACATTGCTGAAACTAGAACTTTCTTTTATATATTCTTTAAAAATTAAATATGGCTTAAAAAAATTAAATATGTAAGTTACTTGCATGGCCTGGGCCATGTTAATGATCTCAACATGCTCAGTCTTCTGTGATTATTCAAATTTATTGCCAATTGCCTTCTTTTAAGCTTAGGAGAATAATTTATTACTAACATTTGCCCCAATCCAACCAAAGAAAAAATACTTACGATTTTACCGTGCATGCAATCCCTCTGAACATAGCCAACTTGCAGCCTCATTGCAGAGACACTGAATCTCAAAGGAAATATCCATCTCATCCATTTAATGGGTGCCTGGAGTCTTTGGTTTTTGAATAGCATAACTAGGTATTATAGGACTAGGAATAAAAATAGGAAACTAAGAATAAGGAAACTAGGAATGCTGAATAGGCTTTTTTCCTTCCCTGTATTTAAGCAAAGCTGATCTTAAATGAATTCAGAAGTTTGAATTCCCTCTCCATCCAGCATCATTATTTCATTACTTAATATACACTTGTGGCATAGATTAGATTCCTGGTACTTCTCTACCAGATTCAATATTTCACTGGAAAATGTATTTTGAAAACACTATTTGTTTTTATTTTGTATATTCATAATTATGAAATATCAAAAAAGGAAACTCGAAATATAGGATAAGAAACAAGAACTAAGGGCAGCTGGGTGGCTCAGCTGGTTAAGCATCCAACTCTGGGTTTCAGCTCAGGTCACGATCTCATGGTTCATGAGTTTGAGCCCCACATCAGTCTCCATGCTGGCAGTGCTGGACCTGCTTGGGATTCTCTCTCTCCCTCTTTGCCCCTCCACCACTCATGCTCTCTCTCTCTCTCTCTCTCTCTCTAAATAAATAGACTTAAAAAAAACCAATAACTTACTTAAAGCATAAACATTGGTAGGAAATGTCTTTCCCTGTAGTTCTAAACACGTGGCACATAAAATCATGCCTCTCACTCCCCCCCGCCACAAACTATTTGATATGCTATTACAATGCATTTTATAAAAATCTTAGTCTAATAAATGGACTACAATATTACTTACCATTTTTGGTAGTTGGGAGTTTGAGTTTCTATCCGTTAGGATTGCCTTGAGCTGCCCAACAATAAGTTGGGAGATACAGGGTCTGAGAGGGACACAGCAGCTCAATTTTTCTGTCAGGAGTCCAAGTTCCTTCTATGTCCCTGCTCTATCATCCTTAACATATGCTTCTTGTCTCCATATTTACATGTCCACTATTTGCTTAAAATGGCTTTTAATGTGAAATTACTGGGCCCAAGGGCATGAATTTTTTAAGGCTCTTTTTATATTCTTTCATAAAGTTTATACTACATCTTTTTTACTAATATACAGTGCTATCGGATTCACATTTAAGATTCTGTTTACTTCAGCTTCTCCAATGTGGCATATCATAATTATGGTTACTAGATGTAGATGTTGTGGCCTTAAATTAGCTCCACTGTGCACAATGCAAGTACAATACATTGTTTTATTTTTATGAGACACATTCAATTGGGCCCCAAGCTCCCACTTGCTATACTGGTGATGATCCAATATCACTCATTCTGGAGGAATTTTATCACTTCCTGGAGTTACACAAGAGTCTTAGAGGCTTAACTGACCAGTAGGTGGAGGGCCAGTACTTGAACTCAGGCAGACAGGTTCTAGCACCAAAGCTTTTAAACATTATACTATGTCACAGTTCCGAAGACAAAAAGTAAGTAACATATATCGTCTGGGTAGAGTTATTGACACGGACAATGCACAATCAGTATCTTCATTAAGATAAAAGGATAGATTAGTAATATGATGCAGAACAAGTAGTCACATGAAAGAAGCAAGTGGACGTATGACTCAAAATAAAGAACACAACAATTAGGACAAAGAAGAAATGGAGAGGCAAAGAACAAACAAATAATCTAGAACTAAAGGTGACAAACTATGGCCCATGGATCAAGTCTAGTCCACCAACAGACATTTTATTGGAAAAACTGGCAAGCACAAGAAAAGATGTCCTATGTCATTAGTCCTTAGGGAAATGTGAAATCATGGGAAATCCATGGGAAATCCATGGGAAATCCATGGGAAATGGAATCATGATAAGACAATATATTATCTACATACTTATTAGAATAACTAAAATAAAAAATATGATGTGATGGAATGACTTCCTTACCCCTCCCCGAGCTGGACATGGGGTAAGTGGACAGAGGCCTCCAAACAGGGGCCTCACCATGCCTCACCTCTGAATTCATTTGTTCCACATCCCTGCCTCTCCAGTGTCTTCTTCTCCCACTTCTCCTCTCTCTGTGCCTCAGTCTCTTGCCAGAAGAAATGGGTTGAACACTCAGGAAGGCTATCTGAGGAGGGGAGAGGGCTTAGAGGGGAGTTCTGTCCACTCCACACCCCTAGCCACAGGGGCTCCAGCCAGCCAGGGCCTGGGGAAGGAAGGAGGTGGCTCTGTGCTGTTTCACTTTAGCCACCCTTCCTGTCCCCTCTTTCTTTACCACTGCTGTTCACAGTGAGTAGGAGGGAGGTGCAGTGTCCAACCCCTGCTCCCAGGTCTGTGTTTACTTGGGTTTTAAATGACTGGTTGGGATAAAAAAAAAACCCTAAAGAAATAAAAGTTACAATAGACACCAGAGGGAAAAGCCTCATTATCACATCATGCCACACTATCACACAACACATTGAGGGGATGGTCCCAAATGCTGGCAAGGATGTGGAGAACTGGATTCCTCAGATATTCCTGGTGAGAACATAGAATGATACAGTCACTCTGGAAAACAGTTTGACAGTTTCTGAAAAAACAAAATACATATTTACCATATGACCCAGCAACCATACTCATGAGCGTTTCCTCCAAAGAAATGAAAGCTTATGTCCATGCAAAACCTTGTATATGAATATACACAGCAGATTCATTGGTAAAAGCTAAAAATTGGAAACAACTCAAATGTCCTTAAATGAGCCAATCGTTAAACACACTGTGGTACTGCTGTAGCCAAAAGGAGCAAACCATTGGTACATGTAATAAGTTGAATGCATCTCAAGGGCATTGTGCTGAGTGATAAAAGCCAATCTCTTAAAGTTGCATACGATGTGATTCCATTATAGAACATCCTTGAAATTACAAATTAGAGATTGAGAACAGATTAGTGGTTGGTAGGGGATGAATTTGGCTATAACGGGGTAGCCCAGGGATCTTTGTGGTGCTGGAATACTTCTGTATCTTAACTGTGGTAGTGATTACATGATATACACACGTGAAATAATTGCATGGAACTACACACACACATGTGCACACAATGAGTACACATAAGATGTGAAATGGGAATAAACTCTGAATTGAATCAATGTCCACTTCCTGGTTAGTTATTCCACCACAGTTTGGTCAGATGCTACCTTTGTGGGAAATCAGTGGGAGTATACGGACCCTCTCTGCACTATTTTGCAACTTTCTATGGATCTATGATTCTTTCAAAATTAAAGGTTAAGAAGTTTCTTAAGATTCAAAAAAAAAGCCATTAACTAGAAAAAGAAATTGATGGATTAACTTTCATTAAGCATCAATATGAGAGTAAAAAGGCAACCTACAGATTAGGAGAAGATAGTTGCCATGCATACAACTCACAAAGTTCCCATGTCCAAAATATATAAAGAACTTCCATAAATCAGTTAGAAAAAGGCATGCCTGAGTGGCTCAGTGGTTAAGTGTCTGACTTCGGCCCAGGTCATGATCTCACGATTCATGGGTTTGAGCCCCACATCGAGCTCTGTGCTGACAGCTCAGAGCCTGGAACCTGCTTTGGATTCTGTGTCTCCCTCTCTATCTCTTTCTGCCCCCCCACCCCACTTGTGCTCTGTCTCTCAAAAATAAACATTAGACAATTTTAAAAAAAAAAAAAAGAAAGAAAGAGGCAAACTACCCAACAAAACATAGGCAAAATAACTGAGCTGCCACTTTACAAAATAAGAAATCCAAATAACATCAAGCATATGAAAAGCAGCACAACATTAGCAGCATACAGGGAAATGCAAAGGAAAACTTCAGCAAGAAAACTCTGTGCTTACCAGAATGGCTAAAATTAGAGAGACTGATTAGAACCAAGAGTTGTTAGGAACGTGAAACAACTTTCTTGCTGCAGTGTAATTGGCACAATCAACTTAGATAACTGGTTGTCATTATCTCATAAAGCTAAATGCCTGCCTACCCAATGACTCAGCAGTTCCACTCCAGGGGTATGTTTAGGAGAAATGAATGCATACGTCTACCATAAAACAATAGACGGATAATGAAATTGTGGTCTATTCGTACAATGAAATAATATAGAATAATGAGAACAAATGAATCACTGCTACATGAAACATCATGGGTGAATCCCAGACAAATAACACTGAGTGAAAGAAGCCAGTCATAAGACAGCATATACCAAATTTTTCCATTTTTATGAAATTCAAATAGTCATAAAAGTTGGAATAGAAGTTATCTCTGGGGGCGCCTGGGTGGCTCAGTTGGTTAAGCATCTGACTTTTGGTTTTGGCTCAGGTCATAAGCTCATGGTTTGTGAGATCGAGCCCCGTATCTCCCCTGATAGCACAAAGCCTGCTTGGGATTCTCTCTCTTCCTCTCTCTCTCTCTGCCCCTTCCCCACCTATGTGCATGCTTTCTCTCTCTCCCAAAATAAATAAACAAACTTCAAAAAAAAAAGTTACCTCTGGGACCAGGGGTAGGGGTAGGAGTTGACCATACTGAGGCATGAGAAGTCTTCTGTGACGTTGGACGTGTTCTACATCTTGATCTCAGTAGTGGCCACACAGATACATTATACACACGTAAAAATTCATCCAGCTGTATTCTTGAGATGAATGTTAAACCTCAATACAAATTTTTTTTTCTAAGTAGGTATTATGTAACAATCTGAGAAATAAAATCTATCTTTGGAAATACAAATTCAACCATTTTAGTGTAACCCTGAATGTGAAATGAAAATGTCTTAAAATTCCTCTTCACGTTTGTTAATTACAGGATGAAACTTCTCGGAAAAACAAAGCAAAAAACAAATTCATCCAAACAGAGCACCACAAACACTTTTAGGCCACTCCCAAAAGTTTATATTTAGGGCTTTTTCAGACTGCAGGAACTAAATTCCATTACATACTTGAAAGTCTTTCCTCTGCCAGATGCAGGATCTTCCTGTTTGCCACTGTTAACTTAAAGGTGCTAAATTCAGATGCTTTCAAACTGTGTTTCTCTAGAGATCACCCTTCTTTCTATAGATGGGCAAATAAAACAACTTCTTTTCTTCTGCCACTAGCCCATAGATATCATAGTTGAGAATGTAAGGGGTTTGGAAACAGGATATTTAACGGGGTCAGGGAAAGCATGTCTTTCACTAGGAATTCTGCTAAATTCCATTTATGCTAGATGAAAGATTCATTGTTGAGTTTCGCTGGGATCAGTGATATTTGATGGTGTTTTACCTTTTTGTGGTATACCATACAGCATGACTCCAAGGATTCCTCAGTATAATTTTAACCAGGATCCATTCTTGAAAGTTTTTGTGTGTTCTTATTTAAAAAAAAAAAAAAGAAAAGCCAAAGTTTTTTTTCCATATCAATCACACCCAAAATAGCTCTGTATCCAAAAGTGAGAATTAATTTTATATTGAAAAGGAATGGTGAACTTTGCCACAGTGGACACCTATGGCTTTGTCTTCACATCATGCCCATTCTTCTGAGATCGGCTCTTCCACTACTGCCCTGAGGTTCCCATCCACGATCTGCCCACGATTCTGCCCTCTTGGTGACATTTGCTTGTTCCAGGGATAGCATCTGAGTATTTATTTGTGTGTATGTTTGTTTGTTATAGTTATTTTTGCATTGGGATCTAGAGAGTTAATGTTTCTTCCCAGTGGTACAATTAATAAGAAATAATCCTCGAGAGTTGTCGGTGGCCATATTTCCCATCAAAGGGCATATAAAGATGAGCATATGCCTGAGATCTTGGAACAGCCCTTCCTCATCAGGACCAGAAGACTTCAGGACCATCACCATGTGCTAAAACTTTTATCATCTGGGAAAATGGGATAGTAAGTTGTCAATAGGAGAGCAGGGTACAGCAATGCCTGGGTCGCTCCTCTTTTCTGAGATCAATTTTGTGTTATGAGAAAGGAAAAGAATAAATGAATGAATGTGATACTCTTGCACCACTGCATAAAATTTTTGCCCACTTACTACTTTGAAATACCTCTTCAGAGAGTAGGCAAAGCCTTGGCCTCAGGGTGCCTGGGTGGCCCAGTTGGTTGAGCGTCCAACTCATGATTTCAGCTCAGGTCATGATGCCAAGCAAGCCCCAAGTCAGGCTCCATGTTGGGCGTGGAGCCTGTTTGGGATTCTCACTCTCTTTCCCTCTTGTTCCTCTCCCCTGCTTGTGGGTACACACTCTCAATCTCTGTTTCAAATTAATTAAAAAAATAAATAAGCAAGCCAGAATAAGCTTTATCATCATCAGTCATCATGGACATAAAGGAGGGAGGCAGGCTATCCTGAGGGAGAACCACTGACCAGTTCATGTCAATGGCGCTTCATAATAGATGAACTTTTTATTTGTCTCCTCCTAAGACTGCAGGGAGGGTGACCCTGGGTGATCCCAGGGCAGGTATGATTGCCCTTTGAAACAATTAAAGGATGGTTGCATCACCAGAAGAGAATAGAGAAAAAATGGAAGGTATCCTCAGATTTTTACCCAATGGTATCTTGAGTAGGAAAAGTACTGAATTCTGTCCAAATCCTTGCTGATTGATGTCTCTAAAGTTCCAAACGTTCTCCTTGTGACCTTCTTAAAGGAACCCGTTAGTTCATTTGGTACCTAGCTAAGGGAAAGGATTCTTCTCTGGCCTTTAGCCAAAAATTTCCCTGAAATATTGTGATGTCATCTGCTGGAAGTCTCTGGAATTCAGAATTCTTATAGACAGGCACTATGAAGAAGAGAAAGCAAGTTGAGTACTTGTGAGACCTGCAGGAATGCATGTTTGTTGCTGAATCCCCAATATCTGGGTCAGTATCTGGTGGGCAGTAGGTACTTAATAAACATTTGTTGAATGGATGAATGAATGGGTTCATGCTGAAACATGGACCAGTAGTCTGGTTATTTATTAGTTTTTTTGTTTTTCTTTGCTTTTTCTTTCTTACGTTGTTCGCATTTGGTGATCTACGTGATGTTTTAAATATGCAGTGGTTTGAAAGTTTTTCTAAAAGTCATAAGAAGGGCTCCTGGGTGGCTCAGTCGGTTAAGCGGCCGACTTCGCCTCAGGTCATGATCTCGCAGTCCGTGGGTTCGAGCCCCGCGTCGGGCTCTGTGCTAACATCTCAGAGCCTGGAGCCTGCTTCAGATTCTGTGTCTCCCTCTCTCTGACCCTCCCCTGTTCATGCTCTGTCTCCCCCTGTCTCAAAAATAAATAAAAAACGTTAAAAAATTTAAAAATAAATAAATAAAAGTCATAAGAAAAAGTCCACTTTTGCCCATTAAATGGAAGATGAGAGTGGCATCCTCTAGGACCTTACAGTTAAAATTCTTGCACCCCCTAATGGCCATCCGTGGGATCACACTTCAGACTTAGAAATTAACCAAGTTAGAAATAAGACCATATTTTCAAGGAAAAAAAATTATATTCTGGACACTGGATCCAGCCAAGCACAGTCAAAGGGCACTCTTTGGCAGGACTTGTATGTTTTTTGATTACCACCAAGAAGTGACAGATTATTTCTGAACATGCTCTCTGTAAATTTAAAGCGTGAGGTCAACATTCACAACACGAATTAATAGAAGCAATCTTTCCTAGCTCACCTTTGAAAATAGGAAAGTCTAGAATAGAAGAAAACCCCATTCCAATGGTTTTTGGAAGGAGCTTATTTTTAGTTTGGATTCTGAGATGGGAGATGGGGTACTGTCAGCTCCAGCAATCTTTCCAGAAAAAGATGTTGGCATGGACAGGGCAGGTGTGCCCTGGGATGGCCCCTCCATCCCAGACTTCGCCCTTCCCGTTCTCCCTGGATCTTTATTTGAAGGTTAAAAATAAAATCATATATTTTCTGTAATCCACCTCAGATTCTCTGGATAATTACTATGCATGTGAGCAAGGAGCCTGTGGAGGAAGATCCACTAACATACAAAACTCTGAAAAGTCTGGGCTGGAAATACACCAGGCTGAACCCAAGCATGCATGTCTATTCCCTGACAAACCCATTAAAGCGAAAGGTAAAGAATAAAAAGTCCATCAGTTCGTAAGAACAAAGAGAACAGGAGTTCAGTCCAACAAAACTGGAGATGACATAAATTCCCATAAATTCCCAAAGGCTAAAAGTGAAATGGTTACCTGGTAACTGGCTTAGCTAACCGGGTGAACCTTGAACCGGGTGCTGCCAATGGTGAAGGCAGCAAGAAACAAGTGAACTTCCATCCCAGAATCAAAGGAGATGCAGAAGCTACACACACCAGTTACCTGGGAGGGTTGTGGGAGGCGGGAGGGCGTCTGTGGTGCGACGCTGAAGAGAATTTGCTGATGGCGTCAACGTGGAGGTGATCGAACCCACCCATCAGATCTGTCCCCTACCCTCGGCGGCCTAGGAACGTACTGGCAGGAGGATTCTGGAGATTCACTCTCAGCTGAGGATATGGTGAGATGTGGAGCAGAGGAGCTGAGCCCGTGTCCTGGGTGATGGCACCTCATGCGCCTCTTCCCCATCTGACATAGTAATTCTGGTGTCAGACATACGCATCTTGGGAAAGAGACTGGAAGACTCCTTTCTGGGGACATTGATCTTTACATTTATGTAAGCGTAATACTTGGATTCAAGCAAAATTCAACTAAAGGAGAGTTGGGGGTGGGGGCTCACCAGGAAGTTCAGCTCGACTCATGATTTACAGCAGGCCTCCCGGACACTCACATGTCCGTGGCTGAGAAGGTCATGAGATGCTATGAGAGGACAGCCGGCTTAGGCTGGGGGCTCCAGGGGTCCCGAGTGAGGACAGTCCCCTGAATATGCTTCTGTGAAAATTTGAACTCACACTGGGTTAATATTTTAGGTGGTAGGAGTAAGGAGTTTATGATAGCCCACATTTGGGGGTAAAGAGGAACACTTCCGGTCATATGCAACCCAAGAGGAAGGGATTGGATATTTATAAAGGAAAAGCCTCCAAACTCTTAGCTACCCTCAGAGAAGTAAAAGGCAGGAGTCCTGAGTGGCCCTGTAATTTGCTTTTTAGTGACATGGAGGAAATTGGCCTCTTATTGTCTCTCTCAGAGATTCATATCCCACTCTCTTAATAGCTTTAGTGACGGCGGGGTATGATGAACCCTGCTGATGCCCTCCTGAATTCTCTTTACCACCTGGCATACCCATCCCCCACCACTACAATCGCTGCAGCTAGAGGCTGATGTGGGCGAACTCCCTAGATTGCCCTCGCTGGTGGAAGCTGCCTCACCATGTAGCAGTCTGAGAAATTAAACCCCCAGTTCCCGGGAATGGGATCTAGCGGGCTCTACATCTTTCCTCTTGGAAACACTTGGCTTTTTCCCTGGAACTTTTCCATCAAGTCTCCTTAAATATAGAATTACTCAAAGGAGAAACCACTCCTTACTCTGGATTCAGGCATAACTTTTGCTATAAGATTTATGGACCTCTTATCTTGGTATTCTCTATTTTGGCTTGGTTTCCAGACTTTGAACTTTCCAAGTTGACCACATGCCAAGGCTTTTGCCCTGCTGACAGTGATGTCTGAGAGTTCAGCCCTTACCTGTGTTCATCAATTTCTTTAAATTTTAAAATTTTGTTAATTAACTCGTAGGCTTATTGAAGACTTGAGGTTTTGAAATTCCCAAATCCGCGAGGACACTCTGAACAGAATGGGCAACCTACCATACAAATGGCACAGGAAACTGGCTATGAGAGCCTTTATCTTCAACCAAGTCACTGCGCTTTCTTCTGCAATAGCTCTGTGTCTTAGGTTTGGATAACTAGAAGCGGAGTCTGGGAAAGGAATTTGGATGCATGCAGTTTATTGGGGAAGAGTTAGGAGAAGGGGCTGGAGGGAAGCAAAAAGAGGCAGGGGACATAGCTGAGCAAGAATATACTCCCAGGTGAAGTCCAGCCATGGCCTGAACCTCAGCCAGCCTCTGGAGCGTATATTTTATCCCAACATTGTCCCACCTTGAGGCAAGGGGATAGTGTTTTATAGCCTTATGTTAATAATTGACCCCCTGGGAGTGGCAATTAACCTTCCAGTCATCTCCAAGTAAGGAGGCCTTATCAGTCAAGGGTAATTCTGAGAAGATCATAGAGAGAAAATTCCTGAGAAGGAGTTTGGTGAGTAGAGGGCCTGTGGACCTGGAGCTTGACAAGAGAAGAGAGATGATATGTGGCATGTGGGACATTCAGGATGTGATTCCATGTGAGATGGGCATCATTGGATGGCTATGGGCAGGTGAGATAAATTTTGGAAGGCTCACATCTGGGACTGCTAGGAAGGCAAGAACAGAAGCAGGAAGCCCACCTGAAGACTCTAGGAGAGAAATGATCATGGCTTATGATCACGGTGTGACGACTGGGGAGTCATGAGAAATGTCTGGAACCAAAATTTTGAAAAGAAATTGATATTTTGAGAGAAGCATGTTTTGAAAGCAGAGTCAACTTGATTTGCTCGTAGGGCATATCTGAGAGAACGAAGGCAGTTAAAGTTGACTACAACAGTTTTGTTCTGAGCAAAGATGGGGAGGGGCGGGCTTGACGGAGAAAAAGAGAGGACGTGGAAAGAAGAGTGCGGTGTATTTGATAGTTCTTCCCTTCTTGTCACTCAGTAGTGTTCCATTGGGTGGCTACACCACAGCAGGTCTATTCGTTCACCCACTGATGGACACTTGAGTAGTTTCCAGCTCGGGGCTATTATAAACTAATGGTCTAAAAGTATTCTTATACAGGTCTTCAGAAAATATATGGGCGAAATTCTGCTCAGTATATATTTAGGAGTAGAATTCTTGGATCAGAGGGTAATTTCATTTTTTAATTCTAAGATTTCCACTTGATTCTCACTTACATATTACAGTTCTCTTGTGAAATGCTCTTTTCTTCAACATGTTATTTATAAAAATTTCAAAGTCACTGCCTGTTATCTCCAACAGCTGTCTCATCTGTGAATGTGCTTCTATTGTTTGTTTTTCTCTTGGTAGAGTTTCTTAGGAAGGCTTTGCAATTTCTTCCTGAGTGCTATGTATTGTGTGCCAAATTGTAGCAACTCTGAGCAGTATTTTCTTTATCTAAGAAGGCTCAATCTATCCTCTGGCAAGCAGATCATTGAAGTGATGGATTACCTTAATCCAATCAGGGACTGAGCTAATTCAAGGTTGGACTGCACTTTTGGCACAGTCGACCTCTGATTCCACTTGCTTCCGAGGTTGTGGTCCTTTGGGGTTCCTGACTGAGCTCCAAGATTGTTAACTAGCCCTATCTCCTATGATCAGTCTTGAACTCAAATTTTTATTTTCTCAGTACCATGAGCAAAAAAATATGCTTTGTCCTTTGTCTTTCTTCCCAGTATCTTAAAATTTTTTAGTGTTTATTTTTGAGGGGGGGGGGGGGAGAGGGAGAGAGCAGATGCAAGGGAGGGGCAGAGAAAGAGGGAGACACAGAATCCAAAGCAGGCTCCAGGCTGTAAACTGTCAGCACAGAGCCTGACACGGCGGTCAAACTCACAAGCTGTGAGATCATGACCTGAGCCGAAGTCGGACGCTAACCAACTGAGCCACACAGGTGCCCCTCTTCCCGGTGTCTTATATTTCTTTCCTGTACTGTTTAAGAATTTGACAAATGTCTCCAGAAAAACCAACAGCATCAGACTCGCTTCCAACTACCAGCTGCTCCTGTTGGGGTCTCTTGTGGCTTTTTGGTCAACCCCAAACTCCCCTTTACCTCCCCAGATATGTGAGATTGCTAGAATTTCTACTGGCTTCTTGGCTCTAAGCAATGAATCTCTTCCTTTCTCTGCCTTCTGCCTGGGTTGGTGCCAAGAATTGGAGAATTCCCTGAGGGCAGAGCAACCCCAGAATGTCTACTCACCAATCTGCCTTCTTCTCATCTCTCTCCAGAATCGTGGCCCCCAGAGTACTCCCCAGTTCTCTGTGGTCTCCAGATGGAATTTTGTATTTTATCCAGCTTCCCTAGTCAATCTTGGGGGAGCATCAGGCTGTTGTAACTTACTCTATCGTATTCTCTCATTAAAGTTTAATAATTTCTTATCATATAGCACATGTCTTTTCATTTTTATCCAAATTTACTATTTTTTAATTTCCATGTTATCTATCACTTTTCATCATTATTTTGAAAACCTTAGTTATTAAAAAAAAATGGGATTCAGCCAACAATGCGTCAAGAAGACAATCCAGAAGCATGCACATTTTCATGTTAAACAAAAGCAAATAAGGAAATTACATTAATAAACATTTGACTCGCAAAGTTAGAATGAACAAATCTGAAAAAGAGCAGGAGAATTACATCAAGGTTAAAGAAGATATTAATGAGTTGGAAAAACAAATATATTAAGAGAATGAAAGACAAGCAGGAGACTGGGTGAAAAATCTTTGCAAAACACATATCTGATAAAGGACTGGTATCCAAAACACACAAAGAACACTTAAAACTAAGCAGTAAGAAAATGAGCAACCCAATTTAAAAATGGGCAAGAAATCTGAACAGATGCCTCACCAAAGAAGATAAACAGATGGCAAATAAGCACATGAAAAGATGTTCAATGTCATATATCATCAGGGAATTGCAAATAACGCAACAATTAGATACCACTATATACCTAGTAGAATGGCCAAAATTCAAAACACTGACAACAGCAAATGCCAGCAAGGATAGGGAGCAACAGGAACTCTTATTTATTACTGATGGGAATTCATAATGGATAGCCAGTTTGGAAGACAGTTTGGCAGTTTCTTAGAAAACTAAACATACTCTTACCATACAATCAAGCAATCGTGCTTCTTGGTATTTACCCCCAATGAGCTGGAAACATATGTTCACACAGAGGCTTTCACATGAATGTGTACAGCAGATTTATTCATAATTGCCCAAACTTGGAAACAACCAAGATGTAATTTGGCAGGTTAATGGACAAACTGGTACATCTAGACAATGGAGTATTATTCAGTGATAAAAGGAAATGAGCTATCAGGACACAAAAATACATGGGAGAAATTTACATGCATACCAGTAAGTGAAAGAAGATTATCTGAAAAGCCTACAGACTGTATGATTCCAGCTATATGACATTCTTGAAAAGGCAGAACTCTGGAGGCAGTAAAAAGATCAGTGATTGCCAGTGGTTCGGGGGAAGGAACAGATGGATAAGCACCACAGAGGACTTTTAGGGCAATGAAACTATTCTATATGCTATTATAATAGACATGAATCATTGGAGATTTGTCAAAACCCAATTAATGTACAATACGAAAAGTGAACTCTAATGTACGTTATGGACTTTCATTAATAATAACATATCAATATTGGGTCATCAGTTGTATCAAATGTACCACATTAATGCAAAATGTTAAGAATAGGGGAAACTATGTGCATATTGTGGGGGCCAATATGGAAACTCTGTACGTTCCATTATATTTTTCTGTGAACCTAAAATGCCATTAAAATAAACTATATATATATATATATATATACACACTTTATTATATAGTAGATATATATACTATATTTTAATGTACATATATAAAATATATATTATATAGTCTATAGTAGATAAACATATCTACTATATTTTAATATATATAATACATATATCTACTATTATGTATATATACATAATACCCTCAGATACATAGTATTTTACATATATATATATACATACTATGTTTTAATGAAACAACAAAATAGAACTGATAAATTAGGTCATGTACTGGTTTTTTGGGGGGGAGGGTTAATAATAAACATGACTAAATAATTCTGCTACAGTAAAGAAAGAAAGAAAAATAGCCAACACTTATTACCCAGCAACACCGTTCTCAGCACCTCACAGCAACCCAATGATATCGAGCTATTATATTCCCATTTTAGAGGTAAACAACCAGGGCAGGTTTGGACAACTCATCCCAGCTTACATGACTTGACTGAGGGTCACACAGCAAGTGGCGAGGCTGCGTTTAACTCCGTTCATGGTGTTCCAGTGTCTGTCCTCTTAGTATCAGCATATACTGCCAGAACATTTTAAGTAGTCAATAACTGTTACCTACTATTTGATAAAGAAAGCCCAACTAAATACACAGCATTAGAAATTATAATAGTCATATAATAAGAAATAGATTTTGTTCATGACAAAATATTACCGTAGGAATAAAGTTGAAAATCTGGGCGAAATGGACATGTGACCGTGTGACAGCCACTGTCCTGTCTGGGATCCCTGTCAGCCCCTCATCTATATAGATTTCTGGGAAGCGTCTAGTTTTCACTGTGCTACACCACCTGGCAGTCAATCCTAGTGTCCCCCCAGCCCCACCCCCTGACAGCTACTAATCTACTTTCTATCACCATAGATTTGTCTTTTCTGGACATCTCGTATAAATGGAATCCTACCATATTTGGTCTGCTGTGCTTGGCTTCTTCACTTAGCGTCGTGTTTTCAAGGTTCATTCATGTTGTAGAATGTATCAGTACTTCATTCCTTTTTATTGTCAGATGATATTCCAAGGTGCAGATATATCACATTTCATGTATCCATTTATTATCTGGCGGATTGTTCCCACTTTCTTACTATTATGAACAATTCTGCTATGACCATCCTGTACAAGTTGTTGGGTAGACATATGTTTTCATGTTCTTGGAGTATCTACCTAGGAACGGAAGCACTAGGTAATACGGCAGCTCTTTGTTTAACCATTTGAGGGACTGCCGGGGTGCTTTCTAAAGTTGTCTGCACCATTTTACATTCCCACCAGCAGTGAATTAGGGTTCCGATTTTTCCACATCCTCGCCAGTACTTTTTATTGTCTGTCTTTTTGATTATAGCCAGTCAAATATGCGGTAAGTGGTATCTCATTGTGGTTCTGATTAGCATTTCCCTGATAGTTCATAATGTTGAACATCTTTTTATGTGCTTTTTAGCCATATATACAGGTTTTTTTTTTTTACTGCAGCATTATTTACAATTGCCAAATTATGGAAACAGCCCAAGTGTCCCTTGATCAATGAATGGATAAAGGAGATGTGGTATATACAATGGAGTACTACTTGGCAATGAGAACGAATGAAATCTGGCCTTTTGTAGCAACATGGATGGAACTGGAGAGTGTTATGCTAAGTGAAATAAGTCAGGCAGAGAAAGGCAGATACCATATGTTTTCAATCTTATGTGGATCCTGAGAAACTTAACAGAAGACCATGGGGGAGGGGAAGGAAAAAAAAAAGTTAGAGAGGGAAAGAGCCAAACCATAAGAAACTCTTAAAAACTGAGAATAAACTGAGGGTTGATGGGGGGGTGGGGGGGTGGGTGGTGGGCATTGAGGAGGGCACCTGTTGGGATGAGCACTGGGTGTTGTATGGAACCCAATTTGACAATACATTTCATATATATAAAAAAAGAAGATGAGGTATATATACACAATAAAATACTACTCACTCATAAAAAAGAATGTTGTCATTTGCAAAAAAACGTGGATGGATACAGAGAGTATAATGCTAAGCGAAATAAGTCAGTCAGAGCCCGGGGTAAGAGAGGAGCAGAGAAAGCCAGTGAGCAGAGGGGTGCCCCCCTGAGCTGGCGTTTCACGTAAGGCTGGAAGTATCAGCCCAAGCTTGTGGGTGAAGCAGCTTGAATCAGGTCTCCCTCTAGTTACCTCCAGCTGTGTGACTTTTTGCAAGTTGTTGTGTAACCTCTCTGATCTTGTTTGATGGGAATCATTCCTATCTGACAGGATTGATATGAGAATGAAAGGAGATACAGAAATAAAATGCCCAGAACAGTGCTTTGCCTCTAGTAGCCACCCCAAATATTTGGGAGAAAATAAAAGTCAACATGTCGCCATGGTGCCCATCCTTGCCTCTGGCTCTCCCGCCTCACCTCTGTGGCAGTCCTGGTCCCCTGCGTCCTAGAAGCCCTTGACCCCCGTCACTATTTCCTCTACTTAAGTCACAACTTTCTTCCTCCAGTGTATGTAGCTTTTGCTCCATTATCTTCTAGTGTTTTCTTTTGGGGACACCAATAGGGAAACTTTTTAAAGTACTACATTTCATATTTACTAAGAAGATGTTAATAATTCTTTCCTTCTAAATATAAATACACTATCTCCTTGTGGTAGAAAATTTTGAAAGTAAAGACAAGGCTATGGACTCTCTCTCTCTCTATTTGTACATTCATCACATCTTTATTGAACAGCTACTAGATGCCAGGCCTTGTTCTGAGCACTGGGTACACACGGTCAAAAAAGCAGACACCATCACTGCCTTTATGGAACTTGGGCTCCAGTGGGGGATGACTAACATTTGTCACCAACACTCAGGATCTTGGTTTTATCAGGACCTGGGCTGAGGCATTTCCTGAAGTTTCTACAACTTGCTTGCAGACGTCTTCTTGCACTGATGTTGGCAGACATCGCTGCAGGGCATGTGAATTATTCTCGTACATGTAAAGCTCATCAGAGTCTTTGCTGTTTCATCACTGTGGGCTTTTGTTTACAACATAGAATTTCCTGATACAAGAAATGACGGGCGTGCTCTGCCTGACAACTTCAGCCATACTAGAATGTGACAACTTTCTGGTTTTAGCAAGCATAATTCCTCCCTAACTATGACTCTAGCATTCTACCAAGTCAGCCATATAAAACTCAGTTTTATCAGATGTTCACACCCACTATACCCACATATTCAAAGAAGATGTTGCTTTTTTATTTCCTGTGACTGATCTAATGTCCCCCTTCTGTCCCCACCCACTGGGTTGCAAGGAAAAATAAACCTTGAATGTTCCAGTGTAGGGTGTCTCAGTCCCTTCTGGCTAAAACCATTTTCTTTGGATCTCTGAGTCTTTTTAGGGTGGCTATTCAGGGAATTTGAATATCATCTCTTTATCACAGAAATCCCTCTCTTCTATCTCCTTCGCAGTGTGGCAAATGGGTGTAAGGGGACCCTTAGAAATCTACCTTTCGTGGGAGAGGAGAGGCCTCTTGGCGTCCTGCATACTAGGTTTTCATGGTCTCCAGTTAAGATATTGGATCTTTCTTATCTCTGAGAAAGAGCCTCTGGCCTCCCTGGGGCCACTGGCAATGTCAGTTGTTTTATCCATCCCTTGGGCAGGTAAGAAAGTTCTTTAAGTTCATTGGAGGCCAAGTCTCCTTCAAGTTTTCTTTTCTGCTGTCCTAAAGGATAATCCAAGAAATCTGTTGGAGTACCAGTCTCCTTGTCTACATTCCAGTCAGGGGAAAGGAGAAAAGGGGAAAGGAGCTGCAATCCCCTCCCTTTAAAGATGGCTCATTACACATACTAGTTCCATTTATATTCCACTGGCCAGACTTAATCACATGAGTATACATAGTGCAAGTCAAGTTGCCCAAAACTAATAGCTATTCTGGGTGGCCATGGGCTCAGATAACATACGGAGATTCTACTGCAGAGGAAGAAGGTGCTCATGCCGAGGGTACTGGCAAACCATTTTCTGTCTGTTAAGGTAGACGACCCTGAAATTGTGCTCAAAGGGGCTTTTCATGAGGCCACTCCTGATACCAACGCCTGTATCGATCAAGGTCCTAAGGAACCACTCTAAATATTTTAAACAGAGGAAATTTAATGCAGGATATTGGCTGCACCGATGATGAAATGCTAAGAAGCCAAACAGGAAATTTCCAGGTGACCTAGAAATCAACCTCCATACAAAACTACTTCCAAACCATTTCATAGCAGAAACCCAATTTCCCGTTACTTACCAGAACAAATCACCCTAGACAGTTACTAACCCCATTGCAATGACTGTTTCAACTAACCTTGTCTCAATGCCTGTTGTTTCAGTGGTATGAAGAACCCAACCTGGCCAGGTACAGCCTGTGTTTCAAATTTGATGCGGCCATTCTTTGTCCCGTGGGAATGAAGACCTTTAGATCAAGAGATCTCCGGGTTCTGGGATGGGAAGCAAAAGCTGTATCATTAAGAGTAATAATGAGAGGGGTCATTAAACTTTGTACTAGTGTTCTAAAGCTCTACATACCAGCTGCAGGTTGAGAATATATATACCACATTCCGAGAGATAGCACCCTGATCACCCAGCGGTTTGTTTTCCATTTAGCAACATAACCATTTTAGGTGGCCAGCTCCTTCTCAGTGATAGAGTAGATGGTGAGTCCTGAGAACTCCAGAGGTGAGAGCCAAGTGCCATACTTTTCATGCCGTGAACTGGGTTGCTCAGTCTGAATCTATGTGGTGTGGGTTATGTAATGAATTCTAAGGCATTCAAGAAATCCATAGATGGTGGGGCTGGTGCCAGCAGAGAAGGCAAATCCATTCTCTAAACAAGAACCTATTCCAGTGAGGACAAATCACTGCCACTTCCGTGATGAAATGGGTTCAATGTCACCAACTTGATGTTGCCCAGTTTTTCATCGAAATTTTCACTGTTGAAAAAGGAAAACTGCAAAAAAAATTATTATCAATCATTCTAGAAGAAAGACATTCATCTACTGTGTGGTGTGTGCGTGTGTGTGTGTGTGTGCGCGCGTGCGCGTGTGTGTGTGTGTGTGTGTGTACATGCATGCTTATTTGCATCTTTGAGGGGAAAGTTTTTAAGTAAAGAATGGAATAACCTAGCTAATTCACAAGAAAACAGGAAGTCCTAAAAAACCAAAAGTTTTCAAAAAGATGCCTTGCTCAAATATAGAATTAGCCCCTGCTCCCCACTCCACACCCCCACCCCAGCCTGCACACCAAATGTAGTCAAGCCTGGCACTTTCATAAATCTGGTAGTTTCGTAGATTTTTAAGTCTTGAGCCAGATGTTTAATATCCTGTTGAAAGTACTGCTTGTTTTAGTAATGGCAACTATACTTGCATGAGATGCTTCTCTGGGATGAGGGCACCAATCTATTTCAAGTAATTTTATATCTGTGGAAGTTTGCAGACCGTGACACGGACTTGGGAATTGGGTTTTCAAGGAGATAATAAACTTGTGACTTTGATTTTGCTGTGTCATCTATACATGATAGGTAATATTCAGTCACGTAGGCAGAATCTGATGCTTGACAATTGCTTAAGATATTCATCTATTTGCTCT
Organism: Prionailurus viverrinus; assembly: GCF_022837055.1. Lineage (NCBI taxonomy): Eukaryota > Metazoa > Chordata > Mammalia > Carnivora > Felidae > Prionailurus > Prionailurus viverrinus. Next base: position 7,537,666 of record NC_062569.1, on the reverse strand, counting down.
TTTTTGAGAGAAATTTTTATAAAGCTTCAAATGCTTGATTACTCCATATTAATTTACTCTTTGATTTTGTTTTTGTTTTCCTGCTCACATATTTTGCTCTTTCTTGGCACTTTCCTACAAAAAGTGCTCATAAATAAGCATTATATTCTGGCTGCTTAGTTCACAACTTTGCCTAGATTCTGAGTTGGTGCTTAGAACTGAAAGAGACCCCCACTGGGCCAATTATCTGATTAAGAATTAAGAAAATTGAATGTTGAACTCTCTCTTCCCTTGACTAGACCTACTAGCTGAAGATTCCAACCCACTGGCCAGTTAGGGGCTCATAATGTACATCAACAACTTTGCCCAGTTATAAGGTCCAACCCCCAGGTTTATGGTCCAGAGATTCAATGTTATCAATATCCCAAACATGATCATGGTCTAAAGAGCAGTATCACACACATTACGGTCCAGATATTCAATGTTATCGATATCCCAAACATGATCATGGTCTAAAGAACAGTATTACACACTCTCAGGAGACTGGGGGAAGGAGGCTTTGGAGTTGTTTCTCTTTACATATATTTTTTAAAGTTTTGAGAGTGAATGTGAGCCCTGTGTAACATTAGCTTCATCAGAGAAGTTAAAGTTCTATGTCTGGCTTCCCTAGTCTTCAAGGACAAGATCCTGTCATTAGCCAAGTGTAAGATGGCTTAGCACGACCCATTGTGATTGGACTAGTGACAGTTCTAAAGCTCCCAAATATTTATGTTTAAATGCAGGCCTTACAAATTTATCTACTCTCAACATCTGATGTCAAGAAGTTGGTCATAGAGAACAGTGTAAGAATAAGAACTTAAAACTAGAACAAAAGCTGGTTTCATGTATAATAAAAATGGATTCAGCTTCAGAGCAGCCATACAAACAGGCCTGAATATCTTTCATCTTAAGCAAAGTAAAACAGAACAAACACTCCCTTGACTTTTTATCTACCTCCAGATATGGCCACATTTTTTACCCCCTCCAAACCCAAATCACAAAATAATTGTCTACACAGTGTTTCCATTCCCTTATCACCTGATATCTCTGCTCCTACTCCAATCTGGCTTCTCTCCTACCATTTTCCCTGAAATTTCTCCTGTCAAAAATCACCAACAAACTCCATGCTATCATATATAATGACACCTTTGTTGTCATTCTGACCTCTCAGGAGTATATTTCATGGTTGGCCTCAGTTTTCATGACACTTTCTTCTCTTGGGCTCCATGGATGCCACTCACTCCTGATGTGACTGATCATACCCTATGTGATTCTCTTCCTAGTACCCATTCCCTAGGTACCTCTGTGAGTTGGAATTCTTCACCATTCAGTTCTCACCCTATTGTTTACCTTAATGCTGTTCTCCTGAATGGCATATTGTTTGTTTGCCCCAGCTTGGGTCATATGCCTACCCTGTTGAAAGTCATGATTAGAACCCCCACTAGTTGTATAAGGCATGGATAGAAAAATCTCCAAAGTAAATCAGAAGGGGTTGAGTGAGAAAGATGCTGGGTGTGCAGCTTTTACCAACTGCCATCAGATTAGTTGAACATTAATTAACATCCTCTCCTCCCATAGTGCTAACCCCCATGAAATAGTGGCCTCAAATGATCAGATCACTTCTCTGTGCTCTGCTTTCCTCCCAGATCCTGGACCTGTAATTCTTCACTCTCTTGTTGGTTCATTGATTCCTCTAAACAGATACTTCAAAAATGTTTTCTTCTATTGTTCTTAGTGAGAAGTTGGTCTGAATTATTTAGTTACTGCTACCAGAACTGAAAATTCTCACAGTAGAATCTTTGTTTTATAAAAATCCAAAAGTTTATCAGAGTTTCCAGTGTCCTGATTCTCTAGCCTTATGACCCATATGCTCTGGTCATAGATAAAAATGCCCTCAGGTTCTGCATTTGGTAACCACAGTGCTTTTGAACAAAAACTCTTTTCTAGAGTTCTTAGACACACTGATGATAGAAGAAAACGTTCTGTTTCCTGAATTAAAACTCACACACTCTAAGTAGAATCTGAGGTTAATGTCCTAATTTTCCAAAGACAGTGTGGCATTTAATCTGTTAACTAAAGCTCATTCTTGATGAATCATAGCTAGAGAGTCTGGATCACACATCAGTGATTTTTCTATTGCTGTAAATAATTTGCAGAAGAAAAGCTGTGACTCTCTGATAGGTGGTCTAGTTTAAGAGCAGGAACTTGCTTGATTGTCGGATTTCCAATAAGCACTAAAAACTCAGAGGAAACACGAGTGTCTTGAAATATTTAGTCTACCATCTGCTTGGGTATAAGCACTATTTATTCTGACCTAAGAAGGCCATCACCCTTAACTCAGATAGAGCTACTTTATGTTCACAAGTCACAGCGTAATAACCTCTCACATTTAATTTTGTTCAGTTTATTAATTCAGAAGAAAGAAGAGTGAAAAGCAGCACCACAGGCATTTAAGAGTGAATACAAGCCTCTGTCCTGTAATTCATGGCTCAGATGGATGAGACCCTGAATCTTAAGCCTGGATATGTACTAGTAAAGTCGTGTGAGAAAAGAAAACAGATGGCCCTTTGTATGTTTCTACAATCAGAGTCACCTACCAGTACATGTCCAGTGCTTTGCAGACTCACATAGCCATCAGACACACCATGTGGAAGAGAGGGCACCACTAGGTAGGCTTACCTAACAAATGCTTTGAGGCAGATATCCCACCAGTTTATGCCTTTCTAGCCATTTCTGGATGTCTTCATATGCAGCTAGGACCCACTTGCCCAACACAAAGCCCAAAGCCCTAGTCCTTTCAGTCCACTATTTCTATTTGCTGGCAAAGATGTCTGTCGTCTCTCTTGAGAAATAATGCAAAGAGTCTTAATTGGGAGTCTTTGGTACATCTGTGCTCAGTTCCCAGGAATTCTGACTTCCACATGCCATGTGGAATGACATCTCAAGATAGCTCTGCCAGTCTTTAGCTTCTAACCCACTATAGTATAGAAATTCTGCATCTGGAATGGTGGGGTAGCCTCCCATGATGGCCGAAAACTTCCCTAGTTTGATGAAAGACATAGAGTTAAAGGTTCAGGAATCTCAGCAAACTCCAAGCAGGATAAACAAAAAGAAAACCATGCTAAAACATGTCATAGTCAAACTTCTGAAAATCAGAGGTAAGTGGAAATCCTGAGAGCACCAGACAAAAATGCCAAGTTACATATAAGAGCATGATCTGAAATAGGGAATACTTCTTATCTGAAACCATAGAGGCCAAGGTGACAGTGGAAAACACTTTTTAAGGTGCTATAAGCAAAGGGGAGCAAACCCAGTTAATCTGGTGTTTTTATATCCAACAAAAATATCCTTCAAGAATTTTGGGAAAATAAGTACATTTTGAATAGGAGAAAACTAAGAATGTTTTGCCAAAAGATGTGCTACTGTGAATGAGGGTACCAAGGGAAAACTCAGATTTTAAGGAGGTAGGAAAAGCATTAGAAATGGTAAATATTTGGGTAAATATAACAGATCTTTTTTTCTCTTACGTGGTTTAAAATACATATGACTGTTTAAAGTAAAATTTAATACATTACCTTGTCAAATTTATAATGCATAAAAATGTAGTACATTTGACAACTATAGTATGAAAAATAATGGAAAATAACTGAACCTATATTGCAAGGTTTCTATATTTTACATAAATTATTACAATATTAGCTCTAAGTAGATTATGTACATTTACTATATGCTACATAAATAGAATTTGAAACTTTAAGGGGCTTTCACATTTATTTTGATTCCAACCATCCCAAGACAAGAAAAGTTTTCATTATCTCCTTTTATAGATTAAAAAAAAAAAAAGGCTCAGAATCATTAAGATGAGACCGCAGTTACACAGCTAGAAAGAATACAGATCTAAATCTTAATTCAGGGCCAATCTAGTCCATCATTCCTCTTTTGTAGCCCCTTCATGACAGTTTATTGTGGATTTTTCTGTGATATGATTTCACCATCAGAGGCTGTTGAGATCTTTGAGTAGAATCCTGTCCCTCCCTGCTGCCCCACACCCAAATTTATATGTTGAAGTCCTAATCCCCAGTCTCTGAATGTGACCTTATTTGTAAATAGGGATGTTGTAAATGCATTAGTTAAGATGAGGAGGATAGGCCCCTAAATCAATATGACCAATATCCTTGTAAACAGGAGAAATTTAGATACAGACAGCCAAAAGGCGAATGCCATGAAAAGATTGATGTTATATTGACACAAGCTAAGGAAGCACCAGGAGCCAAGAGAATAGCCTGGACCAGATCCTTCCCTACTGCCTTTGGAGGGAGCATAGCCTACTGATCTCAAACTTGTTTTTTATCGTGCTTTAGCAAACTAAAAAAAGGTCTGTGAGTGGAGTTATTGTTCCTCACACGTGTCCATCTCATCCTTCCTGTATTCCTGCCACTACCGTCATCCCACCATGTTTTCTGTTTCCAATGTGTTTCTGAGTGGGTCAGGAAGCCACATAGCCATGGATGTCACATGTATCTGAAAACACAGAAGATAAATAGGTTCTGGGTGAGCAGGTGACAGGTTCAAGAACTTAGGTTTAACTTTTTATAAGAGTAGCAACAAAAGATGAAGACAGTTGGATACTGGTTGAAAGACACAAAGAGTTTAGGTTTGCAACAAGACTTACTGTCTTCCAGTGACTAATACCCCAAGCCCTTCAATCACTGAAGCAGAATTGAGAGCAATCAAGTGGCTTGAATCCAACCTCCGTTTCTTGTCCTCTCCAGTAAGGTAGCATTGCTGTCACGACTGTCGCCTTTAAAAATGTTACTTTTGATAATAAATGTCAGTAAATGTTTAGAGCTTTTCTAGAAAAGAAAATGCACACACATCAGAAGTGGTAGGTGTGGTGCCCAAACTTGGAAATGCAAAAACTTGGAGATACAACAAGAGAATGTCCCAAAAGCTAGTTGTGTGGACACCTTGGTATGTGCTTTAAATTTGAAAGGCAGGCAGATTGGCCTTTTTCTCAGAACAGCTTTAATAAGGCCTTTAGTCTGTTATTATATGGAGACTAAAGCCCAAATTCCTAATTAGATGATTTTTAACAGACGAGTCAATAATTTCTTCAGTAGCATCTGCTTCCTGTGGTAACCATCAAAATGGCGCTGCATTCCAACCAACTTCAGTAACCAGGTCAGTTTTCACTGACTGCCCTGCTTCCAAAAATACTTTAGGCTGATAGAGTACCTGTCATCTATGGCCTGCATGCTTCGAGAGTAATTCATCCTTAACATCTGTGAGAATGAGAAGCCTTTCCTTTTGATTAATGAGTTGATAAAATGATGGCGTTAAGACTCGCTCATTTCCAAACATAAGCATTTGGCATTTTTGAGGGGAAAAGAAAGTCACCAGCAAACACATTTTCTATTTAATATTTGCTCCATATTTTGCTTTTTTTTTCTTTTGACACGTACCACTCTCCTTCCTTCAATCTGTCCTACTGCCTACTCTTACCCCACCACTCTACGTGGTATGCTTCCCAAATCAAATATGCTTTGGGTCTGCTTAATGACGTATTTGTGATCATACCAGAAACCATATGGGAGGCAGGAAAGGGAGCTGGACAGAGCCCTAGACCAAGCATTAAGAGATTCAGAATTCTGGTCCCTGTATGAACTCTAAGTTCATTTTGGGCTCCCTGTCCATGAAGTGACATGGGGCTATGTAGAAGACTCTACTACTGTTTTCCAAACTGCTATCTCAAGTGCTGCTGAGGTGAGGAAAATGAGGAGCACACGGAAATCCAGCTGGCCTCCTTCCACACACACAAACATTTAAGCACACTCGCACATTCTTAGGTAGAAAAACTCTATATTCTGTTCTTTTTATAATAGGATTCTGCATTGGTCGCTAAGAAAATGTTCTATTTGTAAAGACTTTTTTTAAATAATGTATCTTGATGCTCATGAAGCACTTGGACTGAGGTTTCAAGATGTCATAAGCAAGTGCCACGTACAGACTAAAACATTTACCTTGACTAGAGCAAGTTCGGTTGACGCTTAAGGTCAACCAAGGTACCTGTCCTGGAGAGAATGGAAATCTGCCCCTCACTTCATTTGAGCATTGTCTGATCCCCATGGGGTGGAGGGCTAAAGAGAAGAGTGCCTTCTGGAGGGGATATCAGCATTCCTGCCCCCCACCCCACATACAGACTCTCCTCACACTAAGTGACTATAACTTTTGAGGCAAGGTAAGACATACCTCCTCAAATAAGTCCTGGATTTCAGCTTAAGTAACCACTAACCTATGCCTCTTAACTTTGGGGGATTATCACTTGGGATATCTTTCTCTTCCAGACCTGCTCTCTACTCTGTCCATTCTGCTCTCTTCCCCTGTGTGCTGACTTTCGTGAATCACCTTAATAGATTCTCTTGTCCTTTTGGCTTCCAATTGGGTTTGGCCAATGGGAATTCCTGAAGATTGGAAGGAGGAAGGGCAGATAAAGGAGGAGAGATGGGCAGGAGTTCTATCATGCAGGGCATTGTGGGCCATGAGAAAGACTTTGGGTTTTTTTTTTCTAGTATAATGATAAGCTATGCTAGGACTTTCAAGCCAGGAAGTTAATGATCTCATTTATACGTGACAAAGATCACCCTAGTGCTACACCTGGCTAGGGGTGGGGAACAAATAGTAATCATGGCTAGCGCGTTGACAATCCTCCAAGCATCCCCCCACCTTACAGTTCCCTCATCCCTGATCCAGTGGTTGAGCCTTTTACAAGAGAGAATAAAAGCTCCTGGGCAGATGTACCTCAAGGATGACAGTCATCTGAGAAAGGTGGGAAGTTATTAACAAGGTTAAGTGAAACCTGGATGGCAACACCTGCTCCTTTCCTCTCCATCTTGAGATGCTCCTGATCCGTTTCTTAACTCAGCTAAGAAAATTGCTTGAATTGCTCGTTTATTGCTCAAGGCTTAGCCTTAGGCTTAGGCTCAAGGCTCAAGGCTTATTGCTCAAGGCTTAGGTTTATTATATTCTTCCTGAGTCACATTAAGCCAAGTTAATTGTTGAAACAAAATAACCCAGACTCTAAGAAATATAAGCACTCTTTAAGACAAGCAGACTGAATGAACTATATGAAAGAAGACCAAACTTAAATAAATAAAGAAAGAAAGAAGTAAATAAGTAAATAAGTACATAAATTTCTTTTCTTTTTTAATATAATGTATTGTCAAGTTGGCTAACATACACTGTATACAGTGTGCTCTTGGGTTTGGGGGTAGATTCCTGTGGTTCATCGCTTGCATACAACACCCAATTCTCATCCCAACAAGTGCCCTCCTCAATGCCCATCACCCATTTTCCCCTCTCTCCCACCCCCACATCAACCTTCAGTTTGTTCTCTGTATTTAAGAATCCTTTATGATTTACCTCCCTCCCTCTGTTTGTAACTATTTTTCCCCTTCCCTTCCCCCCATGGTCTTCTGTTAAGTTTCTCAGGATCCACACATGAGTGAACACATATGATATCTGTCTTTCTCTGACTGACTTCAGAATAAAAATTTAAACTATGTTTAATACATAGCTTCAGATCGAGAAGAAAGAATTCTTGAAACGTGAAGCTTGAACAAGCTGCTATGGAAAAGAATCAATTACACACATGGAGCATGAGAAATCAAAATTGTCCTAAATCTGGTGTGAGAACTATTTTGTTGTAATGTAATTAAAATTTAATGTCAAACAAAACATGCTGTTTTGCTACGTATTTTTCTATGATACCATAATGACATCTCCTTTTAATGGACACTTAGGTCGTTGCCAAAGTCTCACTATTATGAAGAAGGAAGGAAGCTCTTATCTCTTAGTCAAATCTTTTCACATCTCCTTAATTATAGCCCATGCTCTTTCTACTGTTCCATGTTGCCAAATCTGTATCTCTCATATATATAACTCTATAGGTGCTAACAAGGAAATATGCCCAAGGCACAGTGTTAAGTGATAAAAAAACATGTTGAGGAACAGTATGTATATTAAATCCCACATCTGTTAAAATATATTTATATGTCTTTATATAAGCAGAGAATTTTTCTGAAGTAACACAGGAAATGTTTGAGACTGATTACTGCTGAGGTACCCAAGGGTACCCTGGGTACCCAAGGTAGGTGGAAGGCGACTTCAGTTTATGAGTTTTTGTGCAGTTACCCATCTGCCACTTGCATGTACCAGATTTATAATGCTTTCACTGGACATTATTTACAAACCAGTGGACAGAAACACTACATGGTATTAGAAGCAGAAGTAGTAGCGATGTTATTAAAAACATCAATACCAGTGAAAATTATGATAAGAAGGATAAAAAGCAACAAGAACAGGACAATTGGTAGCTCCCTTTCCCTGAGAGTTGAGTCTGTTACTTCTCTAGCCCATGGCCAGAGTGGTCTGTCTCTTCAAGCTTTGGCTGCAGAACTAAATGATCCTGGCCAGAGAATGTCTCCCACCATCCCTAAGTCTTGTGAGCTCCAAAATGGCAGAAAATCAAAACTTTATTTAAGTTACACACAGGATCTGGGACATGTACTTCTCCTAGTTCTCCATCATTACCTGTCATTCATGTGGGACCATGACCCCTCAAAGACCTGGGCTCTTGGGTTCAGTTTCCCAGTACCCGTCTCCAATGTCCAGTTATGGGTTTACTGTTGCATTATCAAGGTGCTCACGTATAGAGGGCTGATCTCTGAAGTTTCAACCCAGATCATTTTTACCAGCTTGGCCTCAAAGGAGGAATCTGAACTATTTGCTTTCCCTACAGCATGCTTCTCCCTTTATATGCCAGAAAGGCTGCATGTTCTACCCACTCTGACCTTTAACTGCAGGTTTTGGGCAATTACTTGATTTTTCTGTTCAAGAAGAGCATTATAACATTGGCAACCAGACACCGTTATACAGATGGCAGACCCAATATCTGAAGGCTCTTTGATGGTGACGCATACTATTTCTGCAGGCAGAGGCACCTCCTTTCTGTATTTTCACAGTACAGAAATTGAGCTCCGTTCTGCAAAGGAGAAGCTTCCCCTTTCCTGGACACAATAGGGCTCTCAGTGCTTTGCTAGGTTTACCAGCCCTTCCCTCCACTACCCCCAAATCTAGCTCGTGTTCAGCCTTTGGTCCCTACCTAGGTCACAGAATCTAGAGAGTGAATATTCAAAATGCTAAGGATACCATTCCATGGTTCCATCCGCCATGACAGTAAACTGCGGGTGAGTCAAGAGTAACAGCTTCTGTGATGAGGTAGCTTTCCCCTCCTCATTAGCCCCAGGTGGAATGTCAAAGTTTGGTCCAATATTGAGGAGACTTGGAGTGGAATGTCAGGAACACACTAACCGTGTGAATGTGAGCATGAGGATAAGCCTCTCTTAACAGTCTTACAATACTGTATTTCATCGAGTCTAAGAAGGGATATTAAAATACAGAATTGTGTACACCTCAGGTTAATGAAATGTAGAAAGTAGAGTGGGCTAGAGGTGTAACACAAACCTCCAAATCTCAATAGTGTCACAGTGGAAGCCGATTTCTTGCTTATGTAAATTCTGACTCAGTGGCTCATGATCCGGGCTCTTTCCACCATGTAGCTCTGCCCTCATGCAGATAGAGCCTCCGCCGTAACACCATAATGTCTGCTCACATTCTGTTGGCCAGAACTATTCATGTGACTGTGCCTGGTTGCAAAGGAGTCTGGGAAGTGTAGTCTCACTGTGTACCCTAGGAGAAAAGGAAAACAGTGTTGGCGAACACCTAGTGGTCACCACCACGGTCCGGTAGCTTACCAAATATCCAATTTATTCTTCCTCCCACATAGGGAACACTCTTAACCTCTTCTGCAAGTGAGACAAACTGGGGTCCCATGATGACCTGCACTCAGCTCAAAGCCCAGGATCTCAAGATAACATAAAGCCCCCTGTATTAGTTTCACTCCTTTGGGAATGGGCCACCTGAGGCTCAGTGAGCAGACATCGGCTTCAAATTGTAGGTGAGACACCAGATATCTCAAGAAGAACTAGAAGTTCCCAAGGACAGGGGAGAAGTTGGAAAAAGGGCTTGGCATTCTGAATACACAACTGGCAGCTCTAACTCATTTATCCATTGCCATTCCCATGACCTTGGTTGCAGTCCCATGCTGGTGAGGACCTGGGATGTTCAGGCAACATAATCAAAAGTGAAAGCGACTCAGTCGATTAAACTTCTGACTCTTAACTTTGGGTCAGGCCATGATAAAGCCTCACATAGGCTCCACGCTGAGCTTGGAACCTGCTTCGGATTCTCTCTCTCTCCTTCTCTCTGTCCCTCCCCCTCCCCCCCCCCACCCCACTCTCTCTTTCAAAATAAGTAAATAAACATTTTTTTAAGTGAAAGTGAGAAGAGGGTTGTCGAGTGACTTTCCTAAGGTCACGTGGCCAGATAAAACCTTCCAGAATCCTTGCAACTCTAGCATCATTACGACCCTCTGCAGTGATCTCTTAAGACCCAGATTCTCTCTGCTGAGCAGATATGGCTTCTTCATGGATCCCTCCATGACAAATAGTAACAAGTTTTAACCGTATATAATGTAAGGGTCTGTGTGCAAATGTGTGTGTGTGTGTGGGGGGGGGGGGGGGGGTCCACGCCTTACTTTGGCTGGCACCTAGCACAGAGCCTATCTATACAGACATTTCAAAGAGGGGTCAGCAGTTTCTCAAAGGGCAAGAAGGGCCTTACTTTTCCAGAAACAGGGGCCTTGGAATGTCCTGGTCCCATTTCTGCTCCCCAAGTATTGTGTGACCTTCAGAAATTCCCTTCCCTTCTCTGAACCTTGGGGTTTTGTTTTGTTTTGTTTTGTTTCTGCTTGAAAGATGACACAAAATTGGACACCATCAATTTGGAAATAACGTTACCTAGAATATACCATGACCCTGTAATTAGCTTTTGCTGACCCTTTAAAATGGGTTGGCTAATGGTTTCTCTTTCTTCGTAACTTTTACACCAGGAGTCTGGAAGTCTCTCTTCCAAATCTTTTAGGCTTCACTTTCCACCTCAAATTGTATATCCATACCATCACATGATGACCACTACTCCGAACACACACACGCTCACACATACATGCACACACACACACAAAGACGCTCACAACTGTCCTCTCTAGAACAGTTGGTTAGTCTTCCTTATTATCTTTTTACAAAACACCCTGAAGCTCTGTGGAAAAGAAATAGCATTTTATGAAGTGCCTATTATATACCAGGCACTTGTCATTTACCCCATTTAACCCCTATACTTTTCAACAATAGTCCTTATTATCTCCGTCACTACATATGAGGATACTGGGACTCACAGAAGTTAAAGAGGTATTTGTTACCATCAGTTTGGGTAGAAGTCCGAGTCAACTCCAGGTCTATCTGATTTTGTAGCCCTGCGACCTCCTGGCAGTTTGTTTATGTTAGAATGGTCCTGAGGTCACTCTCTCATTGCATCCCAAAGTGTATGTTGGCTCAATTCTCTTCCAAAAATGTGTAGGCTGGCCTTGCTTCTTGTTCAGTTCAGACAATCCTTTAATCCCACAAACAGTCCCACAGCAGTACCGCGGGCCCTCGTGAGGTTACTCAGGCAGAGTCAGAACACATTTTCCTTCTGGACTTGGAGGTATCGGGGAGGTCCCTGCGCGAACAAAGGGCCACTTCGTAAGCCTGGGTACCACGTAGCTTTCTGTTGGCCAGTGCTATGGAAACGGAGCTCAGCGAGGGGACCTTCTTTCCCACTGTCGTAGACTGGGTAAGTCAGAGAGTGTGGCTCAGATAAACATGTTGCTTAGTAATGGGAGAGCTTTACTATTTTCATCAGGAAGGGGAAAATGAAGCCGTAGGAAATACTTGATTGAAAATAGGAATTGAAGTCAAGGCATGCAAATAAATGCTCCTGGTTTTACAGATTCCCCTTGCCTCCCACTCTGAATGAGCTGCCATTTGTTTATTTTGCCTTCAAGGCGAGAGTAGCAAAAATTATCACATGGATTCCTCTCATTTGGCAGAAAAGTAAACTAAAGGCACAAGGAATAATGGCTTGTTTACAAAGTGAACCTTTTATTTAGACCGATATACTTATACACTGAGCCGATGTTTACATGTGGGAAGGATTATTCACACTCCTATATATTCCTTTTCATAAATTTAAATGCCGTTTTCTTTGTGAAAAAACAATACATACATATTAAGTATAACTTTACACATAGAAAAGAGAAAAGAAATATAGCAACAAGCCATCCCAGGGCCCCCCCTCCAGTCATAAATGACATTTTGGTTCATTTTTTTCTTTTCGTCCCTAATATGTGAGACTTTTAAAAGCACAGTATTTCTATTCATACTATAAATATATAATCACTAGATTTTTTCATACTCATATCATAAATGTGTTTTCATGATTTTATATATTTGGTAAACATTTTACACAAAATGGTAAGCAAAAATAAAGATATATTAATTTGGTGTATTTAGTAGTTTTTAAAAACTTTTTTTTAGACTTTTTATTGAGATATGACTTACATACAGGTAACGCCATCCTGTTTAGCGTACAATTCTGTGAGTTTTGACAAATTTATACTTGACAAGTACATGCCAAATGCACGTGACCATCACCACGATCAATATATAGAACAATTCTATCACCAAAAATCGTTTGTGCCATTTTGTAGTCAACCTTTCCCCTACTCCCAGCCCCTGGAAACCACCGACTGGTGTTTTGTCCCTATAGCTTCACCTGTTCCAGAATGTCATGGCAATGAACATGTAGCTACAGCATGTAGCCTTTAAGTCTGGCTACTTTCCCTTAACCCTTTGAAGAATTTCAGATTCGTCCTCCTGTTGCATGTAATTAGTATTCTTTCCTTTTTATTGATGGATACTATTCCAATGCATCGCCATGCCACTGTTTATTTATTCCTCAGCAGAAGGACATCTGAGTTGTTTCTAGTCTGGGGAGACTATGGATAAAGTTGCTATGACCATTGTGTTCAGGCGGTTGTGTGAACTCAAGTGTTCATGACGCCTGGGTCCTATGGCAGGTGTATGTTTGTAAGAAACTGCAAATCTGTCTTCCAAAATGGTGGCACCATTTTGCATTCCCACCTGCAAAGTGTGGAGTTTCAGTCTCTCGGTTTCTTCACCAGCACTTGGTGTTGTTTACTCATTCCAATGAGTATGTAATGGTATCTCATCATGATCTGCATTTTCATTTCTCTTATGACTGATGATGTTGACTGCCTTTCTATGTAGCACATTTAAGTTTGGCAAGTATAACTACAATGTCATTATAATCTTTTCTAATTTTTGAAAATTTGGAGTGCTTTGTTTTGTTTTAGAGAGAGAGAGAGAGAGAGCATGTGTGATAGAGGGAGAGAGACAAAATCTTAAGCAGACCCCCGACACAAGGTTCGATCTCACGACCCCAAGGCCATGACCTGAGCTGAAATCAAGAGTCAGAGGCTTAACTGACTGAGCCACCCAGGTGCCCCTGAAAATTAGGTGGTTTTTAAATTTTAACTATTATCAATAGTTATGTAACATATATCCTTCTTTATAAATGGACCAAAAGAGATCCATTTTAACATGCTTGAGGAAACTATCCAAGTTAATTGCATTAGACTTCATACTGATTAAAAATATAAAGAGTTGAGTGATAGTTTCAATACATTTAAAACATTTTAAACAAATTTTTAAGAGATAATTCACATACCATACAGTTCACCCATTTAAAGTATATAATCCAATTAGTGTATTCACAGAATTGTGCATCCATCACCAAATTTTAGAACATTTCCATTGCCCCAGAAAGAAACCCCATATCCCTGAGCTGTCACCCCTGCCCTGCCATCGTGCCCCGTCAGCTCTAGGCAACCACTACTTTCTGTCTCTATAAATTTACCTGTTCTGGGCATTTCACATGAATGTGATCATATAACCTCTTGTCTTTTGTGCCTGTCTTCTTTCACTTAGTGTAATGTTTTCAAGGTTTAACCATGTCGTGACACATATGTAACACACATCCTTTATTTTTGTTGCTGAATAATATGCCATCATATGGATATCATATTTAATTTATCCATTCATCATTTGATGGACACTTGGATTTTCCCATTTTTTGTTGACTATTATGGAGAATGCTGCTATGAACGTTTATGTACAAGTGTTAGTGTGGGCACGTGTTTTCAATTCTCTTGAGTAGATATCTAGGAGTGGAATTGCCGGATTATATTTTAACTCTATGTTTAACCACTTAAGGAACTGCCAGACTGTTTTCCAAAGTGGCTGTATTGCTTTACATTCATACGAGGAATGTATGAGCATTCAAATTTCTCCACATCCTTGTCAATGCTTGTTATTATTTGGCTTTTTGATTATCGCCATTCTAGTGAGTGTGAAGTAGTATTTCACTGTGATTTTGATTTGCATCTCCCTGATACCTCTGATAGCTAATAATATTGAGCACCTTTCCATGTGCTTATTGGCCATTTATACATCTTTTTTTGGAGAAGAGTGTATTCAAATGCTCTGCTCATTTCTAATTGGGTTATTTGTCTTCACTATTAAGTTACAAGGGTTCATTGTATATTCCAGATACAAGCCCCTTATCAGATATACGATTTGCAAAATTTTCTCTTCTTCTGTGGGTTGTCTTTTCACTTTCTTGATGGCTTCCTTTGAAGCACAGAAGTTTTTCACTTTGATGACGTCCGGTTGATCTGGTTTCTCCAGTATCGTTTGTCTTATGTTTCTTCTCAGAGTTTCATAGTTTTAGCTCTTACATTTAAGTTTTTAATCCATTTTAAGTTAATTTTTTTATGGTGCAACTTCATTCTTTTACATCTGGAAAGTAGATTTAATACATTTTCACCCACCCTGAATTTTTGCTAATTTTGTCAATAAAAAGTGGTATTTCAGTATAGTTTCATTTGAACTTTTAGTTGCTAAGAAAATTGAGCATCCATATTTTCGAGGTGAGGGCAAGTACAGACCTCCCTAGATGTTAGTATTGAAGAATGGATTGCTAGACTAGACTTCTCAGAAAAGAATTCCTTCATAAGTAAGCACTGGGAATTGGAACTAGGTGACACTGAAGCATCTTCTGCTTATAATAGTCGAGGAATAAAAAAAGCAAATAAAGGCTTGCCACATCTCGTGTTTTCTAGGGAAAAAAAAATAAACAGAGAGCAAAGCAAACAGAATAAATCACTCACATCCACAGTCCACAGTATTTTACCAATTCAATCCATTTCAGTATGTTCGCTGATTTTTGACTATGTGCTAGGCACTCAACTAAGGACTGGGAGACAACAGTAGATTCTGGGAACTCACAGTCTAACAGGGAGACAAACAAATAAATAAACATTTACAGCATAGCAGGAAATGTACTCTGATGGGGGTAACTAACAGGTATTAGTTAAATAATAGCAAAGTAATAGTAAAGGCAGCTAGGCCCGACTAGTAGATCAGGAAATTCTCTAAGAAGCAAGTTTCTGGTCAAATAAAGAGGCTGAAAAGAGTAATTAAGGAAGCGGCAGTTCTAGAGGTGGGAGAGGGAAACATCCTTAGGTAGTCTCAGATCATCCAGTGAGGTCGGTCCTTGGAGCTGGAGGTGAGGACATGATGAGAGATGACATAAAGGACACTCCTCTCCTTGGGAGAGGAAATGTCACATGAACCTTGGGTGCTATGATAGCATGAGGTTAAATTGGACATTTTGCCTTAAACAGCTACCATAGATACTACCAAAGAGTTTTCCAAAACACCCCTGTTCACAGTGTAAATGAGTTCCAGGTGTTGTACATCTTTGCCAATATTTGGTATCATCTGTGTAATAAAGAGCCTGACTTTACTTTTTGATTTCTGACAAGAGTTAGGCTTCACTCCTTGATCTTCTCCTGTGCCTCACATCTGGGGAGGCTGGTAAGAAAGCCCAGGTGCTTCCTCCTTGGGCATTGGTGCTAAGTTCCAACCGTGCATAGGAACTCTCACTGCAGCTCCACACTACGGTTTTTATTAACCAGAATAAAAACCCCAAACCATTCTGCTTTTCCTTGCTCCCTCAAGCCATTTCAGAACTGCTCTCCCTAGGAAGCCACATTATGTCCGCTTGAAGTCTATTCAGATCCTCTTGGTGTGTGTATGTGGCATCATCAGTCTTGACTTTGAAACCAAATTTGGGCTGAGGTTCCATTCTGTTTCTACAGAACGCTACTTTGTTTTTATTTATCAATTCTACCCATTCTGCAGGATGTGTGGTGGTCTCGTCTAGTCTTAATCATGATTTCCCTTTGGCCTGATGAGACAGAGCATTTTCTCATTTGGTAATTGCACATTTGGTTATCCTTTTTTGTGAAATTCCTGTTCATGCATTTCGCCTATTCTGATATTAGGTTGTCTGTCTCTTTCTTTGGGTTTATATTCCACATGTTCTGTAAGTGAATATTTGTCACTTAAATGTCTTGGAAATATATTCTTCACTATGCCTTGGCCTTTTATTCTTATTGGCCTTATCCTTTACATTTAGATCTGTGTATGGTATGAATGGTGTATAGATCTGTGTATGCTGTGAAGTAGAGGTTGAGATTCATTTTTTCCCCACATGAATATCCAGTCAACTCGGTACTGTTTTTTGAAAAGATGGTCTTTCCCCACTGCTTTGCCATGCCAACTGTGTCAAAGTCAATGCTTCATATATATTTGGGTCTGTTTCTGACTTTTTATTCTGTTCCACTGGGCTGTTTCCTACCCTTGTAGCAATACTATACCATCTTTATTGATACAGAGTTACAACAAAATTTGATAGATAGTGATCCCTCCAACCTTCTCTTCTTTAAGATAGTCATGGCCCTTTGAATTTTCATATAAATTTCAGAATAAGTATACCAATTTCCAGTTGAAATATGCTTATATTTGGTAACATATTACATTAAGCACAGTTTCTGCTGTAGATTTTTATAGCTCCCCTGTACTATAATGAAGAGGTTTTCTTCCATACCCATTTTTCAAAGCATTTTTTAAACATAAACAGATGTTGAATTTTAAAAATTATTTTCTCCATCTATTGGAATGATTGTATTATTTTTCTCCTTTATTCTGGTAATATGGTTAATTGTACTGATTATTTTTAACTGTCAAGCATACCTTGCATGCCTTGAATAAACCCTACATGATCATATTCTAATAAACTTTTCCTGTATTGCTCAATTCAGTTTGTTAATTTTATTAATATTGGATGGTTATTTTATTTTATTTCTGGATTCAGCTTGCTAACATTTCATTAATATCTCTTTAGTAAGATTGATTTGGAATTTTTCTTTCCCTTAATGAATTTGTCAGGTTTTGGTATCAAAGTGATGTTAGTTTTACAAAATAAGCTGGAAAGTATCCTCTCTTTGTCAATATTTTAGAAGAGTTTTAATAATTTGATAGAACATATCAGTCAAGCCATCTAGATCTGGAGTTCTTTCTGAAAATGTTTTGAATTGCACCTTTAATTTCATTAATACCTATGGATCTATTTTATTTCTCTTTGGATCAGTTTATGTGTTTTTTCCTAAGAATTGATTAATTTCATGTATATTTTCAAACTTACTGGCATGAAGTTGTTCTTAATATTATCTTAATGTCTGCAGTGATGGCCCTCATTTATTCTTAATATGGGTTATTTGTGTTATTCTCCTGTCCCTCTCTCTTTCTTTCTCTTTCCATCTTGCCAGTGTATGGCAATTGTATTAATCTTTTCAAAGAAACTCTTTTGGTGCTATAGATTCTCTATATTTTAAATTTCCTTCTGTTTCACTAATATATTCCTCTTCATGATTTCCTTTCTCTGTTTTGAGTTTCATCTTCTCTTCTAACTTGTTTGATGGTTGGCCTTTCTTACTTTATAATATATCCATTATACTTATTTAAGGCCATACATTTTCTTCTAAGCTCAGCTTTAGCAGCAAACTCCAATTACTGATTTTAGCATTTTCATTAATATTCATTTGAAAATTATATATTTCTTTATTTTTTTTAATGTTTATTTATTTTTGAGAGAGGCAGAGACAAAATGCAAGTGGGTTAGGGGCAGAAAGAGAGGGAGACACAGAATCCGAAGCAGGCTCCAGACTCTGAGCTGTCCGCACAGAGCCCGACGCGGGGCTCAAACTCACAAGCTGTGAAATCATGACCTGAGCTGAAGTCGGACGCTCAACTGACTGAGCCACTCAGGTGCCCCGAAAATTCTATTTTTAAAATTTCCATTATCATTTCTTCTTTGACCCAAACTTACGCAATTTTTTCAGCGTGGTGGTTATTAAGATTTCTTGTTTAATTGCACTCTTTATGATTTCAATCCTTTCAAACATCTGTTGCTTTAGGGTCTATGATTTTTGCAAATGTTCTGTGTGACTCAACTAGAGTAAATGTTCTGCTGTTGTTTATGTAGTGTTCTATATACATGAATCAGATCAAGCTTGTTAATCATGTTGAAATCTTCTGTATACATACTTTAAGTCAAGAAAGGGTTCGGAAAGGACAGAAGAGGATATCTTGGGTCTTGGCTTAGCACTCCTACTTCCTGATAGAACCCAAGCCAAATGGGACCAGAACATGGAGATGTAAGAGGATCGATGTCCCTGGGCAAGTTTCATTTAGAAATGGTGTCTTATTGCAGGTATTTCTAAAATGCCTTCACACCAACTCCCAGAGAGAGATGATCTCTCCTCACCTCCCTAGATGGGTCCCTTCTGCTGGTCTCACAGGGCGTGGGGACTTTAGAAGGACAAGAGAAGAGTTTATCCCAGGGGACTGGGGCTGGGGTTATGCAGGTGGGTACAACGAGGCTAACCAAGCCTTCCTGTGTGGGAAGCCAGGCTATTGAAGACATGAGCTTCAATTTTCAAGGTTTTAATTTTCAAAATATATCGATTCTATGTTGTATTCTCATTAACTGTAGCTTTAAGGCCTTTGGGAAGAACTATATTTAGGTATTTTCTCCCCTAGTCTGGTGTCCTGCCCCCACCTCCACCTCCCCTTTTAACATGCCCCAACACACACACACACACACACACACACACACACACACACACACATACACACACACACTATCTGGTGTCAGGACATGCTGTTTTGGCTTTTGGGGGGAATATAATAAGATGAAGCCTACTTGGGGCTCCTGGGTGCCTCAGTTGGTTAAGCGTCCAACTCTTGATTTTGGTTCAGTTTGTAATCTCACAGTTTGTGAGTTCAAGCCCTGAGTCGGGGTCTGTGCTGACAGGATGGAACCTATATGGGATTCTCTCCTTCTCTCTCTCTCCCTCTCCCACTCATGTGCACATGCACACTCTGTCTCTCTGTCTTGCTCTCTCTCAAAATAAATAAATAAACATTAAAAAAAAAAAAGATGAAACCTCTTAGAGCTCCAGCTGTCATGAGGAGTGGAGAGTCTTACCTGTGGGACATCAATGCAAAAACCATCAATCGCAAGCTCCCAGTTAGCACCCGTAGAATACTTGGTTTTAGAGGGATTGTAGTAAATACTACAAGTAAGAAAGCCAAAGAGACTGCGTTTCTCTATATTCATGGAACAAGATAAAACCTCTCATGACCCTATAAGTGAGGAGGAACATTTTGGCCACAGTTTAGGGTCTAGGCAACTGCCTCCTTGCAAGAATTCTGTGCACCGTAGCCCAAAGGTCTTATATGGAAAACATTTGTCTGTGCAATCCTTTTTGCATAAACACACACAGTCCTAGAAATTATGGGACAGAAAGGCAGCCATTTTGAGGTTAGGCCAAGGTATCAAGCACTTCTGCCCAATCCAGTGAAAATGGGCCCTTCTGGGATGACCTCACTCTATCCCTCCATGGGCCTCCAGCCATTGAAGTCTTCTCCAGTGGCGTGGGGTATTCCAACAACCAGCCAGAAACTGCTTTAGCTCCTTTGTTTTAGCTATCCTGTCATTATTGGACCCAGCGATCCCATTTCTAGAAATCTTTCCCCAAAATATACTGGAAATTGTGAAATAACCTAGTAGTCACAGAAGTGATAGAAAAATCTTTAACTAGGGTGAATAGTCCCATGATTTTGTGTGCAAACCTCCAGACACATTGTAGGTGGTCAAGAAAGAGCAGGTATTACTATCTCTGGGCAAGATTGGAGAGTAGGAAATTTCAGAAACAGGCAATTTAGAAGCAGAATAAGGACAAAAGCATGAAGCTTACAAAACTCCACTGAAATTCTTCCTCTTCTTCCTTTTTTTTTTTTTTTTATTTTTTTTAAAAAATTTTTTTTTTTTCAACGTTTATTTATTTTTGGGACAGAGAGAGACACAGCATGAACAGGGGAGGGGCAGAGAGAGAGGGAGACACAGAATCGGAAACAGGCTCCAGGCTCTGAGCCATCAGCCCAGAGCCCGACGCGGGGCTCGAACTCACGGACCGCGAGATCGTGACCTGGCTGAAGTCGGACGCTTAACCGACTGCGCCACCCAGGCGCCCCCTTCCTCTTCTTCCTTAAATCCTAACCCGTCCTCCTTAAAATTGCCTTTCCGACACCGCCTGGCCACAACCATTACATTTTAGATAGCCGTATTGATTTGTCCCTCCCTTTACCAGCGAAATCCTCCAGGCTCTGTTGACAGAGCAAAGCACATGCTCCGCTTCTTTCAAGCGCCCCTCCCCCTCCGTGCGGTGCCCTGCGTCAGCTCTCTGGGCCTTGGTTTGGGGAGAGAGCAACTGGAGAGTGCGGCAGGGCGAGTGCAGACCGCCCGTCCATTCCCGGCTGGTGTGGACAAATCAGTCGTGCAGGTCAGGGTGGGTTCAAACTGATTTCGGATCAGGACTTGGGGAGATGTGGAGGCTCCTTTGTTTTTGTTTATTTTTTTTTTTTTTATAGTAAAGAAAGGGAATCGGAGGAGATTCCCGGGCTTTGGTTCACTTGTCTTGTCCCTTCCAACACACTCACGCTGACGCTGCTGCCAGCTCTTGCTGAGATGATGCCCGGTATTGGATGCCAACCCCTCACCTTCAGTGCTTGTGACTCAGCCAGAGCCCAGATGCGTAGAAGGTGGCAATATGGCCCAGGGACATATTGTGAGGCCTGGCCCTGGTGGTGTGGTCTGATGCATCCCTCTACGTGTTTGTTAAAAACAGCAGCCCATTGGATAATGTCTGCTAGGAAAGTGGAAAGAAAAAAAAAAAACCCACCTTCTACTTCAGGCTACGTTAATTATAAATTTGGGGAAATCTAGTGGACGATGTGCATTTGTCTAGGAATAAGTGTAAATCTAGTTTTCTCAACTAGACCTTCGACAAGTCCCTTCAGTTCTCTTGGCCTTAGTTTTATCTTATGAAAAATAAAACACCGTTGAGAATGCCTGCCCAGCTGAGCTCAAGAAGGGTCTCGAGAAATAATGGTTTTGAAAGGGTTTAGGGAAAAGGATGAGAGCACTACATTCGTGGTAAGAAGCATCATGATTAGAAAAAGCTTCCGACTGTTGGATCAAGAGCATCAGACCAGAAACTCAGAAAGGAATTCAAAATTCGTTAATGCCGACGGAAGCTTATGGATGCCAATTAGCAAGACGAGGGAGGGAATGTTGTGGAGCCATTTTTAGCAGATCCAGCACTGAGCCTTCAGAGAATGATGATTGAAGAGAAAGCGCTTATAAAGTTCCATTTCAGGGACAGGAGGCTTTCTAGCACAGTGACAATTTTTCATAACAAATAGGGATTTTCACTCACATGCTGGTAGGGGTTCATAATACACAGGAATGAATTCATCTGTGCACCTTACTCCTTGCGTCTCTGTGATCACTTACCAGACAATCTGTGGTTTAAAGAAAAGGAGGAAAATCCAAGAAATATCAGTTGACTAAGCTGTTTGTGATGCCATTCCAGGGAACTGAATCTTACTATTAATTAAGCATCACTGGCAAGCTCCTAGCTGGTACCCATAGAATACTTGGTGTTAGAGGGATTGTAGTAAACCTCAAACTCAAGGATCTCTATACTGCTCTCTGGAGGGGTTGCACTGATTCCCTTCAATGGCTGTCCCAAGAATAGAGAAAAGGCTGAGCAGAAGTGTTCTGAGGCCCCCAACATTCTATATTGCCAAGTTTATGCCAGAGTTTGACTTTGTATCAGATTTACCCTCGGGACTGTCTGAAAGATGTTGATGCCTTCAAAAGTGATGTGAATAGAATCCAGGTTTTTGAAAGACAATGGCCCATCTAAATTAGAGCCTACTTACATGTCCTCCAGAAAACATACAGAGCATTAAAGAAAGCAAAGACAGCCACATATAAGCCATGCTATAGCATAACCAGGAGGCAAGGACTATTACAATAATCAACTTGTCTGGAAGTAATAGAATAAGTATTCGAAAGAGCAAAGCCAGAGCCAGCTGCAGAATTCATACCCAAATGGAGCATGGCCAGAGACTGCATGGGCAGCAGAGGATAGCAGGAGCCTAGCTGTGATGAGATACAAAATAAAATTCACCAGAAAGAGATGGTCCCACCCTAAGCAGAGAAAAATGAGAACAGATCTAAAACCTGGCAAGCTAGAGCACTGGCTGTGGGATGGGATTGGGGTGGTTTGTGGGGAAATTGAGAAGACTTGTGGAAAGACACTGCTCAGGGGAAGAGAGGCAACTGAAAGGGGAGAGTGTCTCGTGGAATCTTCATGGTAAATGTAAAGAAGGAGGCAAAAGGTGGAGATTAGGGTCATTGAGAAGCCAAAGGGTCGTAAAATTGGGAAGCTAACTAATCCCTCCTTCCTCACTCCACCCATTAAAAAAACTACACTTCAGTACCAACTGAAAGGATGGTCTCGAACTGAGAAAGCCAGTGAGCTTTCAAAACCCCTTAGCCCCAGATCTCATCTGGCCCAGAAAAATATAAGCATTTTAAAAAGAGACAGAAGGGGTGCCTGGGTGACTCAGTCGGTTAGGTGTCCGACTCCGGCTCAGGACATGGTCTCACGGTTTGTTGGTTCGAGTCCCACGTCAGGCTCTGTGCTGACAGCTTGGAGCCTGGAGCCTGCTTCAGATTCTGTGTCTCTCTTTTTCTCTACCCGTCCCCTGCTCGCACTCTGTCTCTCTTTCAAAAACGAATAAACATTTAAAAAAAAATTTTTAATAAAAAAAGAAAATGGCGGGCTGCATCTATACATAGCTACCTTAAGAAGAAACTTTTAAATGGGAATAAAACATTTCCCCTAATATTTCTCCCTACAGTCCAGCCATGAAGCAAAGAAAAAAAAATTACATGACATCCCAACCTAAGGTAAATATTGATAAACATTTGTAATTATGAAAAATCATCTTGAATAAGAACATTTAAAATGTGTAATAGAAATGGAAAGAACACAGGAAATGTGAAATGGGAGTTAAGTTCAAGAAAGAAATAACAACAACAACAACAACAAGGCAAAGTCATTGCAGAAATGAACTAAATTGTAAGGTACACAAAAGAGAACAGATTTGACCAAAAATGTAAAGAAGGAGCACTGAGAAGAAGAATAAAAGAAGCCAAAAGAACAAAAGCTAAATAAAGAAAGAAGTAAAAAAAATCAAAGATAAAATAACAGAGACAGAAACAAGGTAAGAAAGTACCACCACGTATATGATTGGAGTCTTTAAGATATCTTTTCAACTTTGAACGAGGGTAACAGACAGAATTATAATCTAAAAGGTATTTTCAAAAATAGGGGCTCCTGGGTGGCTCAGTTGGTTAAGTGTCTGATTCTTGGTTTCAGTTCAGGTCATGAGCTCATGGCTTTGTGGGTTCGAGCCCCGCTTCAGGCTCTGCACTGGTAGTGCTGAGCCTGCTTGGGATTCTCTCTCTCCTTCTCTCTCTCTCTCTCTCTGCCCCTCCCACACTTGCTCTCTCTGTCTCTCTCTCTCTCTCAAAATAAATACATAAACTTTAAAAAAAACATAGTTTCAAAAATAAAAGAAAGTCAAAATCTAAATACTGAAAATTAATCCAAAATGGTTGTATTCAAGATAAATCCTGTTAAACTTTTAAAATAACAGAATGTTTTCTAGGAGAACATCTTAAAAATAGGGGAAGAAGGTAGACAGAAAGGAGAAAATAAAATCATCTAATTGGTTGCTGCATGAGTGGTAGTTAAAAATAAAAGTATATAGGGGTGCCTGGGTGGCTCAGTCGGTTAAGTGTCCGACTTCGGCTCAGGTCATGATCTCATGGTTGGTGGGTTCAAGCCCCGTGTCGGGATCTGTGCTGACAGCTTGGAGCCTGGAGCCTGTTTCTAATTCTGTGTCTCCCTTTCTCTCTGCCCCTCCCCTGCTCATTCTGTCTCTCTCTGTCTCTCAAAAATAAATAAATGTAGAAAAAAAAAGTTTTAAATAAATAAAAGTATATAATTTAGGGCTGAACAAATCACCAGTGGAAGCCTAAGTAAAGAAAGGCACCTAAGGACACTATAAAAGGCATTCCTATAAAGGTAATGACTAGAACGAAAGTACAAACTTTTCTAAATACCAAAAGGAATACAAAAAACAAACAGCAGAAAAGATGGACCACAGAGAAATAGGACATAATACGTAAAGTAAATATAACATAAAATCATAGGACACAGTTGAGAACAGGCCAAATCAATCCTATAAAAAAAACTCTAGTAGTTGTAACTCACCTATTAAAGAACACAATTTGGAGATAGACTCACAAAACAAAACCGAACCCTACACCATATAAAACTCATTTCTTTTTTTATTTTTTTAATGTTTCTTCATTTTTGAAAGAGAGAGAGAGAGAGACAGAGCGTGAGTGAGGGAGGGGCAGAGAGAGAAGGAGACACAGAATCCAAAGCAGGCTCCAGGCTCTGACCTGTCAGCACAGAGCCCAACGTGAGGCTTGAACCCAAAAACCGTGAGATCATGACCTGAGCCGAAGCCAGACCCTTAACCTACTGAGACACACAGGCGCCCCCATTTCTTTTTCTTAATTTTTTAATGTTTATGTTTTATTTGAGAGAGAAAGAGAGAGCACATGAGTGGAGGAGAGGGGCAGAGGGAGAGAGAGAGAATCTTAAGCAGGCTCCACACTCAGCATGGAGCCCAACAAGGGGCTTGATCCCATGACCCTGGGATCATGACCTGAGCTGGAATCAAGAGTTGGACGCTCAGCCGACTGAGCCACCAAGGCGCCCCTAAAACTCACTGCTGAAACAAGTCAAGAAAGTTAAACATCAAGACATGTGCGAAGATGTAAGAAGCAGATGCAGAATATATGGAAGCACCTGCAGCAGGTGGCCCCACTGAAAGGCCAGATGCAGTGAGTGGAAGAGTCATGGCGCCATGAAAGGAAGACTGTACATGGGGGCTACTCTGTTGAGAAGGTTGGCCATGAGGCCGAGAAAAGAGCAGCAGCTGAGCTTCATTGGTGGTGCTGAAGGCTAGATAGAATAAGTGGCTTACAGTCAATAGGACAGGAGCCGGGAGAGAACACTCACGCTCTGAGAAAACGTGTGTTTTTGTTGAGTTAAGGAAATTCAAGAGACGAATTCTGCAAGTTCCCAAAGAGTCAACAGCCTAGTAGAAGCATTAAGACATAGTTCAATGGGGAGGATAGATGCTCCATAAGGGAGGTCAAAACAAAGGGCTTTGGGGCACAGAGGAGGGAGGGAGGAAGAAATCCCAGCTGGGGAAAATGCCCCTAAAATCTCCATGAAGGAGGTCATATTTGAGGTGAGACCTAAGGAATTGCAATGAGAATTTTATCTGTTATAAGGGGAGGGAAAGGCTTTAGAATTAGATGATCAGGAGACTGCCCAGTGTGATACATTATATTACATACAGTATTATCCTATAATGAAAGGGTATTATTTTATTAGTGATAATTGTATACTACTATCCACATTTTTGTATGTAACTATTTTTTTTAATGTTTATTCATTTTTGAGACAGAGAGAGACAGAGCATGGATGGGGAAGGGTCAGAGAGAGAGGGAGACATAGAATCTGAAGCAGGCTCCAGGCTCTGCACTGTCAGCACAGAGCCCGACGTGGGGCTCGAACTCACGGACCGTGAGATCATGACCTGAGCCGAAGTCGGACACTTAACTGACTGAGCCACCCAGGCGCCCCTGTAACTATTTTTTCATGTAACCATGTATTGCACACATTCTTACCCAACATTATTAATTTTTCTTTTCCATAGCCATTTTAGATGGTTGAATAGTATTTCATTATATTTATCACTCTTTCTGGGCTTTGTCTAGTCTCATGTTATGTAATCAAGTCATTTCTACGTTTTCTATATCATTGGCATCATAAAGGACATCCTTCTTGCTATGGTGTTGTGTATATCCATATTCTGTAGACAGCAAAAGCAAATTTGCATACTATTGATGAATTTTGTTCCAAGAAACCTGGGTGTATGTTTACTCCCACTGGGTGTGTATGAAAGATGACAAAAGGACCCTTTCCTGCTTGGAAATGGGTCCCCTGTTTGCAAAATATGACACTTTGCTTGGCACCATCATTTACAAGGGCACTATCATTTCCTGCCCAACACCTATGCTTCGCCACAGTCCTCCAGAGTGTTGAAGATTAAATAGAATGATCTGTGCAGTACCCACATAGTAGGTGCTTACGAAATGCTTCTTGCCCCTCTAGTTTTTGTTAACTCAATTGTATTTCTTTTTTCTCTAAGTTTATTTACTTATTTTGGGAGAGAGAGAGAGAGCAGGGGAGGGTCAGAGAGAAAGACAGAGAGAAATCCCAAGCAGTTTCCACGCTGTCAGCGCTGAGCCAGATGCAGGGCTTGAACCCGTGAACTGTGAGATCATGATCTGAGCCAAAACCAAGAGTTGGCTGCTTAACCAACTGATCCACCCAGGCGCCCTGAATTCAGTTGTATTTCTTGCCTTTCAGTCCCTTAGGAATGAGTATTTCCATTTTTACAAAGCACTTTGTTGAAAAGGACTCTTTTATGATACCATTGCAAACTTTTCCCAGGACTAAGGCTGCCTTGATTTCTAGACTTCACAAACAAGTCCACATGTGACTGATTCATGTCTTTGCCATCTCTGTAAAAATTTACGTGTCTCCTTAGCCTTTGGGTCATTCTTGTTGGAAGCCCACTTGCCTTCATTGGCTGGTCTCCAGAAGTCCAACTACCTCTTTAACCCACAGAGCCTCCCTTCTCTGGTCCTGGTTATAGACCTGCTCCTTTGTTCCACACTGGCAACTCCAGGAGCAGAGGTCTACATGGCTGCCTTGTCATACACACCATCTCCAGGGCCCAACTGACTCACTGTCCTGCGAAGACAATGAATCAGGAGCCACTGGTGAGTCACCCTTCTTCCTTCTGTTAATATAACGAAGAGGTCTCTTCACAGAGTCATGGCATTTCTTTTCAGAAAGAAAATTCACTGAGATTAGTTGATGAGCACATTTTTATTCATTACAGAGAAAGGTCACACTAAGCAGAAAAACAGAAATCGGGAATGATTTTATAGGTGAAGTCAGAGGGAGTAAAATAGACCAACGTGCCACCTTTGAGTGAAACAGAATTATTCTCTTCCCCAAGTGAGATGTAATGACTTCCATAGTGGGTGAGTTATTGAATTGAAAATGTGGTCGGATGGGGTGACTGTAACAAAAAGCTATTAAATGTGATCTTAATCTCTGACACACTAAGAGGAATAACAAGAAAATGAATATCTAATAGTTTCACATTTTTATAGAGTAGTCAATCTCTAAGGCTTGAATTGCTTATGAGCGAACTCGTTTTTGAATTTCAAACACTGATACTCTGTCATAAAACATTTTTGAAAGCTTAATATGTGGACATCGCATTGTCCTAAATACAGGAAGACAAAATTTGGTATCTTGTTTTTTAGAAGCTCACAATTGGTTAGGCCCCAAATTCATGTATACATTTATTCATTTATATTCCATTCAGTATCTACCATGACAGGGCAGGTATGCTGGGGATATATTAAGATGAATTCTATGCCCTCTGGTCTCACAGTGAAGTGCCCTCCCATTTCAATGTTACATTATAAAGGTATTGGCATAGACCACATCTCTCAGACATCTTTTGCATTATCTCATTTATTTGTTTTTTTAAATTAATTTATTTATTCTGAGAGAGAGAGAGAGAGAGAGAATTAGCAGAGAGGGGCAGAGAGAGAGGGGGACAAAGGATCTGAATCAAGCTCTGTGCTGACACAGAGAGCCCAATATGGGGCTCTAACTCACAAACCTTTAGATCATGAGCTGGGCCAAAGTTGGACGCTTGACCAACTGAGCCATCCAGGCACCTCTATCCCATTTATTTTTACAGGACAGTGAGGGAGGTATTGTCATCCAGTTTCCAGGAGGAAAAACCAAGAATCAGAGACATTACATCACTTGCTCCAAGTGACACAGCTAGCAAGTGTCAGGGCTGAGATTTGAATTCATGTTGTGTCACCATAAATCCAAGCTCTTTCCAGTATGTCGCGCCCTATATTGTCACAACGAAATGCTCTAAAATTGCATATGATAAGAGTTCAAGTGGAAGCCGTTTCTTCTCTCTGGCTTTGGGATTTAATTCCTTGGAAATGGAGTGAAGTCAGAGTTGGTATTTTCGTAGCCAAGGTGGTTAGGTGTGGATTGACGGTGCTTCAGAATGTCACAGTCACTAATGGTATCATGAATTGAGGTTGGTGTGATGGTTAATTTTATGTGTTGACCGGAGTAGGCTGTGGGGCGCCCAGATAGTTGGTCAAATATTATTCTGGATGTTTCTGTGAGTGTGTTTTGGGATAAGAGTAACAATTAAATCTATACACTGAGTATAGCAGATTGCCCCCCATAATGTTGGATGGGCTTCATGGAATCAGTTAAAACCTGAATGGAACAAAATGACTGTCTCTCCCCCTAGAGTAAAAGAGAAATTCTCTTCCTTACTGCCTTTGAACTGGGACATCAGCTTTTTTCTGCCTTCGAGACTTCTTCCTGGGCTTCAAGCCTGCCAGCCTTTGGATGGCTCTCCTGATGCTCAAGCCTTCAAACTCATACTGAATTCCACCACTGGCTCTCCTGGGTCTCCAGCGGAATGACTCACCCTGCAGATCTTGGGACCTGTCGTTCTCCACAATCGCCTGAGCCAATGCCTTATAATAAATCTCTCTTTATATATGTATTGCTTCTATTTCTCTAGAGAAACATGGCAACACAATCGAAGAGGCTTAATATTAAAGGAAAATTAAATTAGCCATGCACACAGCTAAGCAGGAACAGTGTCATTCAGTAGAACTTTCTGCAGCGATATACATGTTCTATATCTGTACTGTCCAATATTGTAGCTGCTAGTCACATATCACTATTGAGCAACTGAAATAGCTAGTGAGACTGAGGAACTGAATTTTTTTTTATCTTTTTAACATTGTTTATTCTTTTTTTTGAGAGAGACAGAGAGACAGAGTGTGAGTGGGGGAGGGTCAGAAAGAGAGGGAGACACAGAATCCGAAGCAGGCTCCAGGCTCTGAGCTGTCAGCACAGAGCCCAACCTGGGGCTTAAACTCAAGAACTGCAAGATCGTGACCTGAGCCGAAGTCAGTTGCTTAACCCACTGAGTCACTCAGGCACCCCTACTTTATTTTAACCAGTTTAAATGTATATTCAAATTACTGCATATAACTAGTGGCTACTCTGCTGGATAATACAAATTTGGAGTTACTCTATTTTATATTAACTATCCCTATTAACTGTGTGTGTGTGTGTGTGTGTGTGTGTGTGTATAAAACATTTATCTGTATTTCTACAGAGAGAGAGAAAGGGGGCTCTATTGTTTCATTTCCACCTTCCCCCACTAAAGTATAAGGTCTTTTAGGGGAGAGGTGTCGTCCATTTCACTCTCTACTTTATCCCCATTACCATTACCTAGAATAGGACTTGGGATTAAACGGACCCTTCACAAATATTTGTTGAATTTTACCCATAGGTATTTAATAGTAACCTTGAGGCAAAATGCTTTGAATGCCTAGAGATTTCCGTTGGTCTAATCAATTGCTTTAGAACATCAATGTCTACTCATTGCATTTATATTTGCCTTTATTACCTTGCATGGCTCTGAGCCATCCTTCTAGTTTGTAAAATTTAGACAACACTTTGGGCATCTTCAAAAGTGAGATGCTATTCTTAGCTCTGGAAGGTCTGAACTGAGAAAACACTTGGGGAGGAGGCTGAGAGGCATGTGCACCTTGAAGTCCGTCGATTTTTATGCTTGGGCTAATATTTGTAGTTTGAGATTTTATCTCATTCGGGAAGTCTTCCCCAATTCCACCCCCACCACCTATAGCTCACTAGGGTGCCCATCCATGTACTGCCACGGCACCCTGGAGGCCCAAGCCTCTGTGACAGCACTTAACTCCCTAGAGAGAAATGGTTGCTTCTAATCTTCTCCACCACTGGACGGAGAAGTAAGGATTCTGTCTTGTTCACCACTGGGTCCCCAATACCCAATGCCTACAACACAGGACATGCTAGGGGAAATAATGTTTGCAAATGAAAGGGAAAGGAGGAAGGGTGGGAGAGAGGGAGGGAGGGAAAGAGGGAAGGAGGAAGGAAGGAAGGAAGGAAGGAAGGAAGGGAGGAAGGAAGGGAGGGAGGGAGGGAGGGAGGGAAGAAGGAAGGAAGGAAGGAAGGAAGGGAGGGAGGGAAGAAGGAAGGAAGGAAGGAAGGAAGGGAGGGAGGGAAGAAGGAAGGAAGGAAGAGAGGGAGGGAGGGAGGGAGGAAGGAAGGAAGGAAGGAAGGAAGAAAAGAAGAGAGGGAAGGAGATTCAGAGCCTCTGGTAGTTCTCACAGTATAAGGAGGAAGTCTCCAAGATTCTCCTAACCTGTCTGTCCTGACAAGGAAAGACCAGCAAAGGGTCTCCCTACTATGTACTTTGATTTCCCGTGTTGGTCCCATCCCCGACTCTACTCTCTCCACACTGGTTGGCCCAGAGGCTGCTGACCGCAGACGTCCTGGGGGACAACCCTCTGAGCCCGTGAGGGCACTTGAGGGTGAGGGTGGCCTCTTTCTCTCCTCACTCCCAGCGGACATTATCCCGTGGACAGGTGTTTCTAACAAACATGCAGAGCGTGTGGCACCAGGCCACCAAAGTCAGTCCTCACAATATGTTGCGAGGCCATGTGCCTGCCTGTCTGGGATCTGGATGTACAAGCACTGAAGGTGAGGAGTTGGCATCCGGCGTCCTGGGCGTCGTCTCGGCAAGAGCTGGCAGCGGCCGCCAGCATGATTTGAAGCACGATGAAGGGAAAAGGCAAGTGGATGAAGCAAAGCTCTGGAACTCCCTTTCTTTACCATGAAAACCAAAGGGGCCTCCACCTCTCCCCAAGGCCTGACCCCACGTCACTTCCACTTCCGCCCTGACCTGGACCTGATTTGTCCACACCAGCCGGGAATGGACGGGCGGTCTGCACTCGCCCTGCCGCACTCTCCAGTTGCTCTCTCCCCAAACCAAGGCCCAGAGAGCTGACGCAGGGCACCGCACGGAGGGGCGCTTGAAAGAAGCGGAGCATGTGCTTTGCTCTGTCAACAGAACCTGGAGGATTTCACTGGTAAAGGGAGGGACAAATCAATACGGCTATTTAAAATGTAATGGCGGTGGCTAAGCAGTTCTGGAAAGGGCATTTCAAGGAGGGCGTGCAAAGCCTTGGAGGATGCCATGCCTCAGGCTTTGCAGGAGGAAGAATGTCCCAGGAAGCAAATTTCCAAAAGATGGGATGTTGCTATATTCACCTTTCCCCTACTTCTGGATCCCCTTTCTCGGAAGCATTGTTACCACTGTCATCCTCCCCAACGCCAACAGGTCCCAGGTCTCTTGTACCGACCTTGTGTCAGGTCTATTCAGGTCTATTACTCTGTCTCCGGAAAAACGCTGAACACCCTACACACAGAGATGCAGATATTATCTCCGGTTCATCTTTAAGGAAACTTGTACTCAGAGAGGTTAAGTCACTTGGCCACCTTCGCACAGCTAGGGAGTAGCAAAATCCAATTAAGCCCAGCTCTGCTGGATTTCAAAGCGCACACCCTTTACACGTTAGCATGTCACTTTGGTGAAAGTCACCCGAGAATAGGACTCTCTGCTTCAGTAGATTGGAGGTGGTTAGTAGTTTTGGAGCTTCTCCTGCGTATTTCACTTGGGCATTTGGCTGGAGTTCAGTCCCTAAAGCTACCTACGGGTCAACTCACTAGTCATCTTGGCAAGGATAATGGGCGTAGAGGGCCAGCCTGCAGAATGGTCACCGTTCTAGTCCTTGATGACTGATTTAAGTTGCCTAAAGTCCTTGGTGCTTGGTCTAATCGTCAGGGCCTGGTGCACACTGGGACTTCCGTGTCCAACTCAGAATTTGAAAGGGGATTTATAAGCACCTACCAGTTGGCTGTTTCTCTGGTTTTCTCCATATCTATAAATAAGTTCTGAGCATGAGTTTGCAGAAGAGAGAGAAAGAGAGAGCAGAAGTAAAGGGCCGACCTGGGAGATGGTTGGGGCCTGCCTGTATGCCCATGGGGGGTAGCATGACACCGTGGTGGAGAGCGACCACGTGTATGACAGGGGATTTTGGTCGCGAAGCTCACTGTGTGTATTAAACCGAAGAGCTCCAGTGCTGTGTTACCCTGATGACAGTATTTCTTTCAGTATTTACAGAGCTCATTGTAATCAAGATGAATCTCCGTTGTAAAGAATTAAGCATACATGTGGAATGGTAGAACCCACTAAACTCCACTGCTAACGATTTCAATTAATTTGCCTCCTCATTATTATAATCAACAACCAAATAGCCCAGAATATGAAATAATGTTGTCAAGGGCTCATTTCTGTAAGATGGCTGTTTTGAGACTTCCTCTGAAAAGCATCACGCGTGATCTAGCTGGACTCACAGGTGGGAAAAAAAAGGTGGGGTGTGTTCCTCAAAACTTCCCTCCATTGGGGCGCCTGGGTGGCTCAGTCAGTTAAGCGGCCGACTTCGGCTCAGGTCATGATTTCGTGGTCCGTGAGTTCAACCCCCGCGTCGGGCTCTGTGCTGACAGCTTGCCTGGAACTTGTTTCATATTCTGTGTCTCCCTCTCTCTGCCCCTCCCCCGTTCATGCTCTGTCTCTCTGTCTCAAAAATAAAATAAACGTTAAAAAAAAAAAAAAACAACTTCCCTCCACCCTCCTGGCTGTATGTAATTCCTGGCAGGCTGACTGCTTGGCTCTCTTCCTCACTGGGCAATGCTCGAGCAAGGGTTCCTTCAGGATGGAGTTCAGTGAGCACTTGACAGGGCCCTCAGAATAAGAATGAGCGATGGGGCCCCACTTCCCGGAAAACCCAAGAAGGAATTCCCTGGGCAGGGAGTCTGGCCCTTTGCCTGGGAGACCCTTTCTTGGATCCCATTCAGTGCCCTAAGTGACCCTCCAAGCCACAGGCTCCCCACCCAACACGGGGTGGCAAATCTGTTTGCTCCCCAACATTTGCTCAAACTTCCCAGACCAGAGTGGTGTCCATCTTGCAGGTGCGGAGTGGATGATCCCATCCACGGGAATGAGGGACAGCAGGACTCTGCAGACGGAGCACGTGGCCAAAGTTTCTATTTGCAGAAGAACCAAGCTTCGATAAGGCCTGTGCCTTGGTACCCTGCCCACAGTCGAACTGAAGCCTCGGAAAAGCCCCGTGAGGTCTGTAGTTGTATCTCATTTTTAAAAACTGTATTTTCTAAAAAAAAACAAAAAAACAAAACAACAACAAAAAGAACACCTATAAAATTTGCCATCTTAATTTCCAAGAGTACAATCAAATAGTGTTAAACATGCTGTATTTATATTGTCATGCAAATCTCCAGGGACCTCACATCTTGTAAAACCAAAACTCTGTACCCATTGGACAACTCCCCAGTCTCCCCCCTCCACCCACCCCCCACCCAGCCCCAGTGCCCCACGACCACCATTCTACTTTCGGCCGCTATGAATCTGACTATTCCAGGAACCTCATGTAAGTGGAATCATACAGTATTTGCCTTTCCGAGACTGGCTTATCTCACTTGGCTTAATGTCCTCCCTTGCTTCATCCGTGTTGTAGCACGTGACAGTATTCCCTTCTTTCCTAAGGCTGAATAGTATTCCACTGTGTCTACACACATTTTGCTTATCCATTCATCCATCCGCGGACACTTGGGTTGCGTCCACCTTTTGGATACCGGTAAACAGGGATGCAATGAACACGAATATATGGCTTTATTCTTATTTCTACAAATGGTGGGTCCTTAGATTCAGAAAGGTGGAGTAACAGCCTGAAGTCACATGTAGTTAGTGACAGAGGCTGAGAAAGTAAAAGATCGAGGGGCTCAGGGGTCTCCTCAAAATTGCAAGGCAAAGGGGCACCCGGGGGGCCCAGTCGGTTAAGCGTCCAACTTTGGCTCAGGTCGTGATCTCACGTCTAGTGGGTTCGAGCCCTGCATCGGTCTCTGTGCTGACAGCTCAGAGCCTGGAGCTTGCTTTGGATTCTGTGTCTCCCTCTCTCTGCCCCTCCCCCACTCTCACTCTGTGTGTGTGTGTGTGTGTGTGTGTGTGTGTCTCAAAAATAAATAAATATTAAAAAAAAATTTGTAAGGCAAAGCGCTGCTCACCGGAGGCCCAGCTCCTCTGATTTGTCTGACGCGGGGCAGAGGCCGGGCCCCGCGGCTGAGATCTTGCAGAGGCTGCTGTAGGGATGTTCTCCAGGGCGATTGTCCTCTCCCTCCACCCTGCCCACAGTTCAGTGAGGAAAACAACAAGCTATCACCCGTCCCAAGGGTGACTGACTGGGCTGGGAAAGGGAAGGGACCACCTTCAGAGCTCTCCTCCTGGAGGGTAAGCAGGACCAGGTAGAGTGGGAAGGGGCCGGCTCCTGAGGGATGCAGACAGTGGCCAGGCACGGGGAAACCTGGATCCACGTGCTCTGAGACGGAAGGAGCCGCTTTGGAGTGTAGCCCTTGGACCGGCAACAGTACCTGCACCACTGGGTAAAAATGCAGAATCCCGGGCCCCACCCTCCCTTCTCGGAGACTTGGAGACACTATGAATGTGTTTGCAGCTCCCCCTCTGTGCCTAGGGGACCCAAAGGGAATATCTCAGAGGACAAATGGTCTGCTCTCCTCCACACTGGCCGCACTGTGGCAGCCCCGGGCTCTCCAGAAAACTGGTTGCCAGCTCCGAAACCACTCCTGGAGAACAAAATTCTTAACGCGGCAAAATTTGCCAAAAGCTTTAGAAGTGAAAAAGTCCAAAGATTCAATCCCATGCCAGCATGCATCCTTGTCTTTATGTCTCTCAGGAAACAACAAAGAGATTCAATGCTTAATTATGGATTTTATTTTTGTCCTGGTCTGTGCTATAATTGCATACCATCTACTCACTTTCTATGCATTCCATAGTTGACACTTTCTCCGTGATGCTGCGGAGAGATCCCTGCGTTGGTTTTGTGTTCGCTTTCTCTTTCCCGCAGTCCTGCCCTAAGAGAGTGTCCATCCCTGTAGCAAGAGGACCAGGAGGTGGAAAGAGACCTCTTTCTTCTTTTCCTCTCTTTTCTCTCACCGCTTTGCTCAGAAGGCAGCCTAAGTCACAGGGAAATCTGTCTCCTTGGCCACAATAGCCAGGGAAAGGGACTCCCAAGAGCTGGAAAATGTCGGGGAGATCCTAGGGAAAAGAGAGCATTTCTGTGGGATATATAGCCAGTAGTGGAATTACTGGGTCACAGAGTTTGGACTGTTCTTGCGGTTTTTAGAAAAAAAAAATTTTTTTAACGTTTATTCATTTTTGAGAGAAACAGAGACAGAGTGCAAGTGGGTTAGGGGTAGAGAGAGAGGGAGACATAGAATCCGAAGCAGGCTCCAGGCTCCGAGCTGTCAGCACAGACCCGACGCGGGGCCCGAACTCATGGACCATGAGATCATGACCTGAGCCGAAGTCAGACGCTCCACCGACTGAGCCACCCGGGTGCCCCTGTTCTTGGAGTTTTAATTTGCACATCCCTGATGACTGATTTGCATTTCTCTGATGCTGAACATATTTCAAAAAATGTATCTCTTTTGGGGTGCCTGGGTGGCTCAGTTGGTTAAGCACGCAACTCCTGATTTTGGCTAAGGTCACGATCTCGCAGTTCATGAGTTTGAGCCCTGCATCAGGCTCCACGCTGAGAGTGGGATTGCTTGGGGTTCCCTCTCTCCTCTCTCTCTCTGTCCCTACCCCACTCATGCTCTCTCTGTTTCAAAATAAATAAATAACATTAATTTTTTTTTAATTTACATAAAATCCTTTTATGTAAAGTGCTCATTTTTTCTGTCGAGTTCTCTATCTTTATAGGGATTTGTGGACGTTCTTTACGGTGTTAATATATGTGTTGCAAACATTTTCTGCTGTTCTGTGGGCACATTTCCTGCTTCCTTAGTGGGGTTTTGAGGACTTAAAGTTCTTATTATTTCTTCTTTTTGTTTTCTTTTAATTAGGAGGGAAGGTTGGGGAAGGGCACCCTTCTCTAAAAGTTATTAACTTTAATGAATTCCAACGTACCCATTTTTTTCCTTAAGTATTCCTGCTTTTTGTGGTCCACTGAAGAAACCTTTGCCTACCCTAAAATCAGAAGATATTCTCATATGTTATCTCTGAGAAGATTTAATGGCTCATCCTGCACATTTAAGTCAATAATCTGGCTGGAATTGAGTTTTGTGATTAGTGTGAAGTCAGGGATCTGTCACCAACCACTTCAGGAAGAAAGCCTCCTCTGCCCATCACACAGCAGTGTTACCTTTGTGAGAATCAGGTGATGCACATGTACGGGTCTGTGTTAGGACTCTACATTCTGTTCTACTGACCTTGCCCAAACTTATATTAAATAAGGTAATTGTATAATAAGTCTCACTATCCTCCAGTCTTTGTTCTCCAGTGTTGATTTGGCTATTTGTGTCTCTTTGCATTTCCTGTAACACTTAAAACCAGCTTGTCAAGCCCCGCCCCCACCCCAAGAAACATCCTTCTGAAATTTAACTCTGATCGCATTGAGTCTGTAAATCAGTCTGGGGAGAACCGACATCTTCGTTAGAGTGCACACTCTATTTCATGAACATTGTATATGTCCTTATTTTTATAGATAGTCTTTAAGGTCTCTTGTGACTTTTAGTTTTCAGTGTGGAGGTCTTGCACATCTTTAGTTGTACTTATTCCTATGTCCTCAAAACATTTTATGCAATTGTACATTGTATTTGCAAAATGGAAGTTAACTTTTCTTTTCTATATGGTTTGTATAAAGAAATACGATTGAGGGGCGCCTGGGTGGCGCAGTCGGTTAAGCGTCCGACTTCAGCCAGGTCACGATCTCGCGGTCCGTGAGTTCGAGCCCCGCGTCGGGCTCTGGGCTGATGGCTCAGAGCCTGGAGCCTGTTTCCGATTCTGTGTCTCCCTCTCTCTCTGCCCCTCCCTCGTTCATGCTCTGTCTCTCTCTGTCCCAAAAATAAATAAACATTGAAAAAAAAAAAAAAAGAAATACGATTGATATTTATATATTGACCTTGTAGATCAAGGACTTTTTAAATTCACTCACAACGTTTTAAAATTCCCTTATTCACGGGGCACCTGGGTGACTCAATTGGTTAAGCGTCCGACTTCGGCTCAAGGTTTGCAAGTTGGAGCCCCGTGTCGGGCTCTGTGCTGACAGCTCAGAGCCTGGAGCCTGCTTCCGATTCTGTGTCTCCCTCTCTCTCTGCCCCTCCCCTGCTCACGCTCTGTCTCTCTCTGTCTGAAAAATAAGTAAAACATTTAAAAAAAGTTTTTAATTCCCTTATTCATTCTCCTAAGTCTATTAATTCTACATCTATGTCCTTGCCTTCTCTTCCTTATCCATCGCTGCTGACCCATTTGGGGCAGTGCACAGAAGAGAAATGAAATGAAGTCCAGCTCACCTTATGCCCCCTAGATGCTGCCACGAATGCACAAGCGAGCAACCTTACCCTGTGTGCCGCGGACTGTGACAGGGGACCGTCTTTTCAAATTGGCTGCAGGCTCCCTTCTTGTGCTCGCTTCATTAGCAGAAGCAGCCCCAGCTCCTGCAAGCCTAATTCTAATTTATCTTGGTTTGTTGTTGTCCTGTGACTCGGGCAAGATGCTGCATTTCTGTTTCCAATTAAGGCGTGATTAGCTCCCAGGCAAGAAACTTGGGGGAAAAGGTTGTGATAGAGAATCAGGAGGATTCGACTTGGTAGAGCATACTGGAGCTTTGAGCATACTCCGGCCATCCTTCGTCTATGTTGCCCCGTGCCCGTGGCCCTGCCTCACAATCGCAAGAGGGAAAAAGGGCAAATATACACTTTCCAGATCCCTGGGAGTGCTCTGCATGCCTCCTCACTTCTGCCCAGCCTGCAAACCCTTTACGAATGTCATTCTGTGACCAAGGAGTAGGGCAGCCTCAGAGACAATGTTGTATAGGAAGAAGAATGAAGATATTGGAATTAAACCCTTTAAATGTGAACCTTGCACTTGCTAGCTGAGTTGCCCTGAGCCCAGTATCTCCCTTCACTGAGCCTGTTTCCCTACGTAGAGAAACGTGAACCTGATACCTACTTGGCAACATTGGCCCAACGCCTAGCATGGCACCAGTTGATATGAGTTGGATCTCAGCTTGCCTCACTCACTGTCATTGTCATTGTCCATTGCCTGGACGTGGCTAGGACTTGAGTTTGGAAGCCCTAACTTGGTTCAAGCCCCAAGCCATTTACCATTTGTGTGGGGAAACTGAGACCCTGATAAGTGTCTTTCTCTCCAGTACCATTTAAAATACCCCCAACAACTGTGTCCTCTGTATGTCCATCAGGGCAAAGAACTGTTAGTGGGCAAAGTGTCAGGATTAAAAGTATTCCTGAAGGACTAGTCAGAGGGTGGTCCCCAGGCCAGTGGTGTCAGCATCACCTTGCGCCTGTTAGAAATGCAAATTCGTAGGTCTCTTCAGGGACCTAGTGAATCAGAAACACTGGGGAGAACCCGGCAATCCGTGTTTTGCCAACTCTTCCAGGTTACTCTATTGCGTGCTGGAGTTTGAGAGCCACTGGTCTGAGCAAGGACTGGAGACAATGCACACGCAACTTGGTGGTCTCCTCCCTGGGAAATGGAGGTGCCTGGTGTGCATACTGAGGGTCCCAGGCAACCATATGCAAAGCTAACAGTTCTCGCAGGAGGAGCCCACTGAGAAACATGACATGACATACCAGCTTCCTCCTAGGAGTCCTGACCCTTTAGCCTGGCATTCAAGGCTCTTCAGGCGGCATCTTCTTCCTCTTAGAGAGACTGCAAGGCTGCTCTGGTCCAGCTCCTCTTCTACTTTCTTGTGTGGACCCTGCTCATGTCTCCGCTGAGCTATGTTTATATACTACTGTCTTTTATAGGCGATTCATACCTGGCATCGCCCTTCCAAGGTGTAAACATCCAGATCAGCATTGCCAAACTGTGTTCCTCTTGATGTCAGTGTAGGTTACTGAAAACAAGTTCTGTAGTCAAGTGCATGTGGGAAATCATGGCTTTCGTGGGTTCCCTGCTGTAAGATTCACCAAACGTTCAATAAATTAATATCCATTGTAAATTCCCAAAGGAGTGGATGCAAGAGAGAGGATTTTCCAAACTGATTTAAACATCAAACCCCTTTCTTCAAAGTATTTTGAGGGACCTCTTCCGAGGGCCACACCTTCAGAAAGGCAGCTTTCGACTCATATATTTTCACAGACTTCCTTGCATAGATTTCATCCATGAATCCAGTCTCCACCTGGGCTGATGATTAAAGCTGTGCCCATGGTGCTAACACCAAACTCTGTGCATCTTAGGTGTTCGGTCAGATTTTCATGCTGCTGTTACTACGATTTTCCATTTGAATAACATTTCTCAAGTAACTATTTAACCTTCACAACATCTCCTTTTAATCATTGTACAATGAGGTCATCTTTAAGGTGCTTTAAGGTCCAGGTAGGGCAAGGGCAACTGGGTGACTCAATCAGTTGAGCATCTGACTCTTGATTTCAGCTCAGGTCATGATTTCACCGTTCATGAGTTCAAGCCCTGCATACGGCTCTACGCTGACAGTGCAGAGCCTGCTGGGGACTCTCTCTCTCCCTGTCTGTCTGCCCTTCCCCTACTCACTTTCTCTCCCTCTCTGTCTCTCTCAAAATAAATAAAAAACATTAAAAAAAAAAGATCTAGGTAGGGCATTAGATTTCATCAACTGTTAAGAAGTAGTATTTGCAGGGTGAGCTGGACAGCAGTCCAAGTGCCTTGATCCCCAGTCCACGTTCATCTGGCTCTTAACAGGCTCTGGGGGAGGACCAGGTCTGGGACGTTCCCATATGCTTGAATGGCCCACGGTCAACAGAGGGAGGAACACAAGGGTGTAGGTGGCAGCAAAAGTCTGTCTGGTTGTTCCTCCTCCTCACTGCCCAGCGTAAAAAAATATTTGATACAGAAGGTACAAACTTCCATTTATAGAGGAAGTCATGAGGCTATATATACAACACAGTGGCTACAGTTAATAATACTCTATTGCTATCTGAAAGTTGCTAATAGAGCAAATCTTTAAAGTTCTCATCACAAGAACAAAATTGTAACCATCTGGTGATAGATGTTACTAGACTTACTGTGGTGATCGTTTCGTTGTATCTACAAATATTGAATCATGATGTTGTACACCTGAAATGTTACATGTCGATTACACCTCAATAAAAAAAAAAGATAAAAAGATTGGATTTCACAACACGTTGTACACCTTAAACTCACACAATGTTATCTGTCAGTCATACCTCAATAAAGAATGAAAAAATAATGGTCGTTAGCAAGCACAACGCGGTAATTCTGGCTTGTCTAGAAACCTGGAAGGAGCCTTTCCTGAAAAAATCTAATCAGAAGAGCTGATTGGCCCAGCAATAAACAAGTGGAGACAGGACAGTGATGAGGCAGCAGCATGAAGCCACTGATTTCTCTGCTGGTTCTAAGACTTAGTTGGCCTCCCAGAAAACGAGACACCAGTCTCCCAGTCACAAGCCATTCAACAGAGGCAATGTGACACCTCAGCATCTGCAAACAGGGATTCGCGGGGCCCTGGGGCCTTGAGATCCGGTCGGGGCGTGGCCACTGCCCAGCCATTAGGTCTATCTGCCTCAGTTTCACAAAGGCAAAATGATGATAATGTTCAAAATATTCCTTGACTTCTTTAAGTGAATCTATTTTTAGGACAATGGCGCAATAGGTGTTTTGCTCCCTGTCCCCACTTACCCCAGAACACCCAGACCTTAAAGGAAATTTACTTTTGGGGTTTTGTTTGCAGAAAGTAGGGAAAATCTCTGAGGAACTCTTCCTCCTAAAGAAAGGGTGACAAGCTATGATCCAGAGCCAGAGCTGGAAGCATTGAGTGGTGAACAAGTTCCAGGAGGGAGGTTGCCCTGCGGGCGATGCTGGGATTTGCAGTTGTGACATTAAACCTCAGGCAAGGAAGGGGAGTTGAACAGAAATCTTGCAAGCCTCTGGATACCAGCACCAGCAGATGAACGTTGTGTTAATGTGTTTCCACAGCTGCAAATATCGTCCCCCTGTGCCCCACGCTTCTTCCTTTCCAGGATTTTTGTGTTTATCCTTATGTGCGTATTTTTTAGATGAATTTTATATTGTGGTATCAAGTTCCAACGCAATTTTACAGATTGTTTTCAGAAAGATTGACATTTCTCCAATGTCAGACTTTCCTGTGTGTGGACAGGATGTGTCTGGAGACGCTGTCTTCAGGTGACAGGATTTCTCAGCCCTGCTACAGGTTATCACTGTTCATTGACAAAGATGACTTTAATGAGGTTGAGAAGGCTGATCGGAGGGAGAGTTGGTTCAATATGTTATTGAAATAAAAAGGCATTCCATTTAAAAGCCTCACTGTGGTCATCCCCTGGGCCAGGCACTGTATCATGTGCTGTTTCGGAAAATACAAGGTGAGCCACCCAAGGTGGCTACTATCAAAAAGAGCAGAGGGGTGCCTGGGTGGCTCAGTGAGTTAAATGACCAACGCTTGATTTCAGCTCAGGTCATGATCTCACAGCTTGAGCTCAAGCCCCACATCAGGCTCTGCACTGACAGTGTGGAGCCTGCTTGGGATTCTCTCTCTCTCCCTCTCTCTTTCTCAAAATGAATAAAAGATCTTAAAAAAAAGAGCAGGAAATAACAAGTGTTGAAGGATGTGGGGAAATTGAAACACCTGCACAGCGTTGGCAGGGATATAAAATGCCGCCGTGCAATGAAACCCAATATGGCAGCTCCTCAAAACATTAAAAATGGAATTACCCTATGATTCAGCGATTCCACTTCCGGGTATATTCCCCAAAGAATTGAAAACAGAGTCTCAAAGAGACATTTGTACATCCATGCTCATAGCAGCATTATTCACAATAAGCAAAAGGTGGAATCAACCCAAGCATCCATCGACAGATAAACGGGTGAACAAAATGTGGCATATACATAGCTTTTAAAAAGAAGGAAATTCTAGCCCCTGCCAAAACATGCATGAATCTTGAGGACATGACCCTAAGTGATACAAGGCCAGTCGTGAAAAGACAAATACTGTGATTCCGCCTATGCGAGGTACCTAGAGGAATCAAAGTCATAGCGACGGAAAGTCGAATGGTGGCCGCCAGGGGCTGGAGGGGAGGAGAGATGAAGAGCTGTTGTATAAAAGGTGTCGATCTTTCACTTTCCCAAGGTGACAAGAGTTCTGGAACTGGGTGGTGGTGATGGCTGCACAACTGTGAATGTCCTTAATGTCACTGAACTACGCATTTATAAATGATTAAGATGGAGGCACCTGGGTGGCTCAGTCGGGTGAGCATCTGACTCTTGGTTTCAGCTCAGGTCTTGATCTCACAGTTTCATGAGTTCGAGCCCTGCATCTGGTTCTGTGCTGACAGTAGGGGAACCTGCTTGGGATTCTCTCTCTCCTCTCTCTCTGCCCCTCCCCCGCTCCCACTCTGTCTCTCTCAAAATAAATAAATAAACTTTAAAATTTTTTTTAAAA
Source organism: Prionailurus viverrinus (assembly GCF_022837055.1). NCBI lineage: Eukaryota > Metazoa > Chordata > Mammalia > Carnivora > Felidae > Prionailurus > Prionailurus viverrinus. The sequence continues at coordinate 7,494,565 of NC_062569.1, read as the reverse complement.
AACCTCTCTCTCCCTCTGCCCCTTCCTGGCTCTCTCTCTCTCTTTCTCTGTCTCTCTTTCTCTCCCTCTCTCTCTCTCTCTCTCTCACACACACACCGACAACAAATGATTAAGATGGTAACTTGTATGTGTGTGTGTGTTTACCAAAATTAAAAATCAAAATAATAAAGTAATTTTTAGAAAGGTGAGCTAGAAAACGTGTATATGCTCAGGGAACTCAGGGGAGGAAGAACAGTGGCAGGAGTCACAGGACACAGGCCACCAGGAGAACAGCTGGGGGGCGTAGGCCTGCTTCAACAGAAGACTCACTCCCAGGCTCCGGAGGTTGGAGGCCACAGGGAAGGACTCCAGGCTAACAGACTAATGGCCAGAAGAGGCCATCCCAAAGACCACCACCACATTGGCTTGGTCATTTGGTATGCTCAATGAGCTTCTGAAACATAAAGATCACTCCTGATTTAGGGGCGCCTGGGTGACGCGGTCAGTTGAGCATCCCACTCTTGGTTTTGCCTCAGGTCATGATCTCACAGTTTGTGGGTTCAAGCCCCAAGTCAGGCTCTGCACTGGTAGGACAGAGCCTGTTGGAGATTCCCTCTCTCCCTCTCTCTGCCCCTCCCCCACTGGCGCACACACTCTCTCAAGATGAATAAATAATAACTAAAAATATCTATATTTATAAAAAAGATCACTCCTGATTTGTGAATTCCCTCCTTTTCTCCTTCTCTGTGTTCACACTCACACATCTTTCTTAGCTGCTCTGACCTTTGGTCTTGCCACTGACAGATGTTGGAGCTCGGGCCGAGTTCTGGCCACCATCCACAGCACCCCAGTAAATGACACACATTTCCGCTGCTCCAGAGGCTTCCATGTCCCGTTTCAGAAAGTCACATTGTTTATTACATCGGGCCGAGGCACATTTTGGAAGGTGAATCTGTTGGCCTGCAGGAACTGCAGAGTTGACAATTAATTGGAGAAGTAGATGCTGGCATTAAACATCCAAAGGAATCCATTAAAATGTATCTAAATATATCTAAATACTGAGGAACAAATGCGGCCGAAACGCTCTCAGCAGGATTCCTACGAGATCACGAAAGCCTATGAAACCAAGCTCGCATGTCAGTGCCAACAATAGTTCATAAAGGTAAAAAGAGGCCAATCTTCTTAGTGAAGTTTTTTTGGGGGGCTTTGGAAATTGTATTAAGTATGTCATGTATGGTAACATGTAATGAATGTATAATTGTTACTTTAAGATGAATAACTGCATGCATATTTTTAATGTCTGGCTGTTAATTTCTAATACTCTAAATATCAGTAGCTATAGCCCATATATAAGCAAGCTCTTTTGTTGGGGTGGGGGGGTTCATCCATAACTTGTAAGGGTGTAGAGAGATCCCGAGGCCAAGCGTTGGGGGAACCACTGATGTAGAAGTTCCCCAGGAGAGGAAAGATGTGACCCAATGGCTACAGCAACCCAAATGGGGGGTCGTCAGAACTACCACCTGACGGATGTGGGCCATCAGGGAGGTGTCAGTCCCTATATGTGTCATGACTTGTCCTGTCAATATGGCTGGTCAACCCCCGTTACGTCACTCCCTCCTGTCCCACTAGGTCTCCTGTGAGACTAAGAACAGTGGGTTCTGAGTCCTCTCTGCCCTCACCTTCTGCCCTGGAGAGCCCCCTGGAATCTGGCCAGGCTCTCCTCTTCAGTGAGTCCCTGTGTGACCTTGTCTTTGCACAACCATCCACGGAGCCAGTTCTCCCGGCAAGACCAGATGCTCTCCAGTACTTGCTCTCCACTTGATGAAGAATCATGATGACCGTCAACATTGTTAATGTTTAGAAAATAACAGCCCCTCAACTCAACTTCCAGAATAAGTATAGTATTTCCCGACTTCCCTGCCTCCTAAGGTTGCTTCAAGAAACAAACTGGTTAATGTGTCTGTCAGATAGGTGCTCGTGGCCCAACTCTTGAAAGCGGTCAACACAAGACACAGGAGGGAAGCTCAGTCTCCCTCTGGTGTCAGGCTGGTGGGTTGGGCTCTCGATGCCATCATGTACTTGTGAGCTTCTCTAGGTGACACTCTAACTCGCCTGTGCATCTCCATCTGTAAAATGGAATGATGGAAGTCCCTGAAGTTCAGGTTGTAGCAAGGACGGACCAAGAGAAGGCGTGGAACACCGCGTGTCGGTGCCCTGAACCTAGCAAGCATTCAGTGGGTGCTTTTCCTTATAACATGAAGGGAGACACCTGGTTTTTATTACAGAGCTTCACCGGATGGGATATTGTCTCTGTTTCTGCATGTTCTGCCTGTGGTTTTTCGCTGGATTCTCACAGCAAGTCTGTGAGATGAGTCTCCTTACCTGCATCTATCTGACAGATCAGTAACCTGAGGCTCAGGAAGGCCAGGGGACCAAGTCACACGGCTCGTAAGTGACAAAGCCAGAATGCCAAGTCCTAGCAGATGGAGTCCAAGACCCTCCCTCCTTCTCACCTCCGCCTGGGCTGTGGGATCTTCTCTGAGTCCCTTGGTCTCTGAACTGCTGGACAGCCATGGCCACCCCCTAACTCCAGCCCCAGCCACCCAGGTCTTTGTACATCCTCCATCACCAGCAATACTTCTCAGGGAAGAGCGTGTGCACCGTGGGTGGGCTTCTGGAGACACGTAAATTCCTGCCCGTGCTCGGGGTTCAGTCATTCAGTAAACATTCCCTGAGGACCGACTGTAGGCCCTGTGTGTGGTGGTGAACCACACATTCACACACACACACACACACACACACACACACACACGAGAATTCTGTTCATTTTCCTCCCTTTATTAATACTAAGAGAACCCTGGAAATACTCGTTTTGAACCTACTAAGGCTAATTTCAAAGTCGCCCAAGATGATGCTGACCTAGGGGCAGCAGGTACTGTGGCTTTTTGATCCCCCCACTGCCTTTGGGAAACGCCTTTACATGAATAAACAGTTTGCTGAGCAATGTGATGGTGTCAATGAAATTGTTAGGGTTCTGTTTCAACCAACTCCGTAGGTCTTTGTAAACAAGTTAATGTAAATAAGTTAAAATACGTTACCTTGTTTAACTCAAATGATGTCTATCTTCTCGCACAGGTCACGTCAGCTTCATTTGAATAAGTTTGGGAAGATGAACATATTTGCTCCTTGTCACATTGCTGTATTTTATAGTTCGGCCTCCACTCCCTCCCGCTCTGGGACACCAGCAGACACAGCTGTGTCGGAGAAGGGACACGGATATGGGGGAGGAGGGGCAGGACAGCAGGAGCAGATCACCTGGCATCGTGCTCCCCTTGGCCTTTCTCCCCACCGGGACCCCGGCTAGGACTCTGGGCTCCTGAATCTGAGTCTGCCCTCTGACCCTGACCCTTTCCATCCCGAGGTTTTTATGTATGGCAACTCTCTTAAGGTGATGAGCAGCGACTGGCTTACTCCTAGGGGAGCAGGGGTCAGGATGCTTGAGAATAGAGAGGAGAGAACCAATCTCACTCGCAATCCAGAACCCACCTCTGCCGGTCCCCAGGATCGCAAAGGAGAGCCGCTAAAGGTGGCGATGGGCGTTAGACATCAGAGAAAACGCACTGAGCTCTGGTGCCATGTCATCAGCCTTACGTTTCTTCCCTGTCACTTTCCTTTGCTCTAAGTCTCTTTTATTCTCATCCCTTATTAAATCTTCTTGGTATTCTTTGGTATTGCCCATGCTTCTCCAACTGCCTCAAATCTCCTTTGTGAAAAGCTGAGTTGTAGGGAGATAAACGATCGTGAGGGACGCGCCCTTGCCCCTGTGACGCCTCCTGCCCCCTCAGAGAAGCGTTTCAGACTCAGGAAGGGCCTGGCCCTGGAAACCTCTGCCGCCTGAGGAACAGCAATGAACCCGACTGCACGCTTCCTTTCACGCACTCAGCCGTAGGTTTTGGGGCAGCTTGCTTCCAGTGGCCCAGCTAGGAGGCACCTTCCCACAACAGGGGACCCCAGATCCCCGGAAGCCTGTCTCTGGACCTCTAGTCAAGCCATTCCGGAGGGCAAACATCTGAAAGCTGACCGTGAATCTGACACCGCTCTGAGTGGGAACGTGTGCAGGAAAGACGTGGCTGCCTGTCCGGTCTGTTGGGCCAGAGAGCCTGCTTGGTCTCTTCTGCCTCTGCCAGCAACAAAACGTGTAATACCGTCAGTACAAAACCGTCTCTGGGCAGAGAAGGCCTGGGGCACCCGAGGCAGAAATCCTATAACGGGCAGGGCTCTCGGCCAAGACACATTTGAACAACGGTGATAATTGCGTGAGCACTTTTGTGTCCCCGACGTGGCATTCTTTCTAAGCAGGGATCCTGCTAGCTGGGCAAGAAGCCACCCCATCGCCCCACATTTATAGAGGGGAAGTTCAAAGTGTGGACGTATCCGGGACGCTAACCAAGGTCATGGTTACGGAGGGATGGTCGACGATAGAGGTGACTTCCCTCCGTAAGGCTGTGTCCTCTTTACCAGGACATCTGCCTTCAGGCAATATCAGTGCTGGGTGCAAGTTGCATTCAGCTTGCAACGTTGCTGCAAAGGTGCTCATTTGAAGAAAGCTCGTGATGAATCCTGAAAAGGAAATAATCCTGAAAAGAGGCTCTAAATACACCTACCCGCCTCCGTATCAGTGCACGACGACCCAGCGAAGTCCCTCTCCTGGCTCAGTCAGCTGGCTTCCCCGCTGCTTATGGCTTCTGGGAGCACAGAGCTCCAGAGGGAGGCTCCAGCAGGTGGGGCAGGTGGCACCCTTAGATGCTTTTTTGGTGCCTTGGGAACGTGTCCTATGTTTGATAAGTTCCCGTAGGGCAGCCTCAAACAAAGGTAGCAACATCAAAACCAGAAATTAGACCTATGTCCCTGTTCCTCTTCCTTTGTCATCACTGGTCACCCAGATATGGCCTGGTCGCCACAGTTAGGCTCCCATGGAAGTTGAGATTTTCCTTGAAATTAATTAACAGACTATGAAACCAGGTCCAGGCAGCAGCTTTTAGAGGTTCTCACGAGGCCTAAAATCAGCACTATTCCTATACCGGGTAGGCCCGTTGTTCCTTTTCTGCCCACATCACCTGCTGGTGGGGGAAGTGATCACATCCACAGGTCCTACTGAAGGGATAGCCTGAAGTCAGCCATAGTTGACTAAAGATAGACCTCAGACCAGGAGGTGGGGGGAGAAAGTGAGAGGGAAGTTCCATGCGCTGGGTGGAGTCTAACAGGTTTCTCTATCAAAATGTGAATTACAAAACCCAGATGCTGTGATCAGATCCTGGGTCATGTAGATCCGGGCCCAAGCTGCTGCCATGATGAGCCAAAGTCACAGTTATCAAGTCATAGACCCTTCGTGAGTGTCTATGATGGGAAGGAATCAGAAGAAGCAGAAATGGGAAAGGCCTAGGGTCCAAGAGTTAGAGAGCCCAGGGTCTGACCTAACAGACTCTGTCCCATGAGACTTTACTTTCGGCCCTTAGAAGGCTGCGCAGTTACCTTCTGGGCCTTCGTGAATAATCTCCCTTTTCTTAAACCTGCACAGAGCAGATTTTGTTTCTTGCTGCTCTGCGTAACCCAAACAAGGCAGCTCTTTACCCCACTGTGAAGGTCAGTCGTGGTGGGATGTGTGGTCAGGCCAGTGAGCCTGCTGCTGGAGCAGCCCCTGTCCCCTGAACTAATGCTGTGTCTCAGGATTGCAGGCACACACTGGCCAGGTGGCGGGGATGTTTATGGAGGCAGAGCTGCTATAGAAAGTTCTCAAGGAGGAAAAGCAAAATTGTTACAATGAAGCAGATCCGAGGTATTTCTTTGGTATCTTCTTTATCTCAGTCGGGCTCTGTGCTGAGGGCTCAGAGCCTGGAGCCTGCTTCGGATTCTGTGTCTCCCTCTCCCTCTGCCCCTAACCCACTCACATTCTGTCTCTGTCTCTCTCAAAAATAAACAAATATTTAAAAGAAAAATAAATAAATAAACATTAACAAATCAAAAAATAATAAAAGTTAAAATTAAAATATATCAAGAAAATACATGTATATGTGTGCCCTTGATAAAGCTTCCCAGTCTAAAATACCTCCATTTGCACCTGTCAAGAATATACTTTGATGTACGTGGAGATTGGGAATCCTAAGATTGCATCCTTTCTGATAAAAAACAACTTAGGCCAGCATTGAATATTAAATAAACACCAGAAATGAAAGGCCAACTTGGCCGTAAATCGGTTCTCATGCATTCTCAGATTTGTATATGGATTCTGCTCTACCCCCACAGTCTCCTAGGTTTACCATTATATCAGTTTCAATAAGGTTTATACAGTAAATTGTAATGGCTGATAAAGCACACATGCAATCATCATTTTACTTCTCAAAAGTATCTTTGCTCTTCTTCCTTGTGAATGGTCACGCGATTCGAACCAGTTAATTAAAAATGGTTGGGATTCTTACTGGAATCGTGTTGTGCCTTTTTGTGTACACGTATAGTTTGGAAAGATTAGTACTTTCATATATATTTTCCCAGCCAGGCATCTAGCATCTCTCATCGTTTTTCCGGTTTATGTATTTATTCTGAGAGAAACAGAGACGGCGTGAGTCGGGGAGGGGCAGAGAGACAGGGAGAGAGAATCCCAAGCAGGCTCTGCACTGTCAGCACAGAGTCCGACGCGGAGCTAAAACTTAACGAAACTGCGCGATCATGACCTGAGCCGAAGCCAAGAGTCGGACTTTCTTGACTGAGCCACCCAGGCACCCCCTGATCTTACATTTTATCTTATTTTCAATGATGTTTTATAGCTTTCTCCATTTGGTTTTGGTAGCTATGGTATTTTTGTTGCTACTGAGAATTGGGTATCTTTTCATTTCTATTTCTAACTTAGTGTTGTTTGTGTAAAGAAAGCTGCTAGCACTTGTATATCGCCAACCAATCCACTCACCTCACTATATTTTTTATTAATTCTCATATTGTCAAATAGATTCCCCGGATGTTTCTAGCAATTTTCACACAGGCACGTAAAATCGTTTTTTCTCTTCTTTTCCAAAACTTGCCTATTATAATTTCTTGCACATGAATTAGCTAAAATCTTGAAAGCAATTTTAAATCATACAGCATCCCTTTCTAGATCCTGACTTTACTTACATTGGCTTTGAATTTCTTATGATGACTGGCATTGGTTTTTCGTGATGAGTTAGGAGGCTTATGTTTTACTTTTGCTTGTAAGTTGTTTTTTTTTTTTTCTTCTTGAGGTCAAGTTAATGTGCAGTAAAATGCTGAGAATGTAAGCATACAATCATGAGTTTTGCCAAAGGTATGTGCCCCTGTGACTAGTAGCCCAGAAGCTTTGGTTATTTACTGCTGCAGAACAAAGTGCTCCAAAACTGAGTACCTAAGAACAATTTATTATTTCTCAAGATTCAATGGGTTGACCGTGGAGTTCTGCTTCACGTGGTGGCAGCTGGTGACTGGGATGGCTGGAAGGTCCAAATAGGCTGGCAATTGGGACCCACTACCAGCTGAGACTACAGACCTAGGCCTCAGCTCTCACCGACGTGGGCCTTTTCGGGTGACTGCCTGGGCAGCTGGGCTCCAAGAAGCATTCCAAGAAGCCAAGACTAGAGCGATGCTCCGTTAGGGCCCAGCCTTGAAAGTTACGTGAAAGTTACCCTAATCGGTAACCCCTTTCTTCGGTCCTTATCTGTGACAGTTTTACTCAGTAAGGCGAATTTTCACTGTTCTTCCTGTTCAGAAACTAAGCCGTGAGCACAGTAACACGTTTTATTTTCCGCAACTCATTCAGTCCAAGTCTTACAAACCGAAATAGCATGTGGTGAAAAATAAAGTTCAGTGATTATGAAAAGGATCTGATGGCTTCAGTTTTATCAGCCAAATCTCCTTGAAACCTAGGAAACAAAGGGCACCATCACTTCCTCATTGGTTGGTCAGAAAAGGTCATTGGACTGGACCACATCCAATGAAAAGAAGACTTATGGTGGAAGAGTGGTGAAGTCACACTACAAAAGAACATATGGAGTAGGAAGGACTGTTAAGACCGTCTTTGGAAGCACTGCCAAGCTGCTCTGGATATAGGACATGTCTGTCATCCTAGATAGTTTCCATGTGTTCCTTCTGGTCATTTCCCACCCATCACAACCAACCAATGTTCTGTCCCAATAGATTAGCTTTACCTGTTTTTACACATCAGGTGGGATACCTGGGTGGCTCAGTCAGTTAAGTGCTGGACTTCAGCTCAGGTCATGATCTCACGGTCCGTGGGTTCAAGCCCCTCATCGGGCTCTGTGCTGTCAGCTCAGAGCCTGGAGCCTGCTTCGGATTCTGTCTCTCTCTCTCTCTGCCCCTCCCCCCCTCAACACTCTGTCTCTCTCTCTCTCTCTTTCTCTCTCTCTCTCTCAAAAATAAAAATTTTAAAGATAAATAAAAATAAATAAACATCAGGTACATGGAGCCATGTGCTTATTCATTGTACTATTGGTAGGTATTTGGGTTGGTTTAAGGTTTTGTCTACCACAGCCAAGGTAGCTACGAACATTCTTGTATGTTCATTTTTGGGGATGTACATTTTCAATTCTCCTGGGAAACACCGATGCAAGGAATTGCTGGGTCATATGGTAAGGGCATAGTTAACTTTATGATACTCTAAAACTATTTTCCAAAGGTTACACCATTTTTTTACTCCCACTATGAGGTGTGAATGTTGTAGGTGTGGCACATCCTGGCCGGCATTTAGCGCTATCAGTCTTTTCCATTCTTTTAAGTGTCTTTCACAGAACACTTTTTTTTTTTTAATGATGTCAGATTTATCAGTTTTTAAGAATGGATCATGTCTATGGGGATTAAGGAGTGCACTTGTGATGAGCACCGGGTGATGGATAGAATTGTTGAATCACTATATATTGTACACCTGAAACTAATATAACACTGTGTATAACTATTCTGGAATTAAAATTTAAAAATATCTTTAAAAATGGATCAAGTCTAAGAACTCTTTGCTCTATCCCAGCTCATGAAGACTTTGTCCTGTGTTTTATTCTGAAAGATTGATAGTTTCATATTTCCCATTTAGATCTGTGACACATGTTAAGTGTGGAGTTTAGGTCAAGATTAATTCACACGTGATGTCCGGTTTTTCCAGTGCCGTCTGTTAAAAAGAATAATATGACTCCATTGAAATGTCTTTGCCCTTTTGTCAAAATTCAACTGGCCACATATGTTTGGGCATATTTCTAGACTCTCTGTTCTGTCCAGTGGATATCTGTGCCTATAGCTTTGCCAATAGTGTACTATTTTGATTAGAGTAGCTTTATATTAACCCTTAAAATTGGGTATTTGTAATTCCTCCAACATTATTTTACTTTTTCAAGTTATTTTGGCTATTTTACTTCCTTTGGCTTTGCAAACACATTTTAGAAGCAGCTTGTCTATATCTCAAAAACTCCTACTTGAATTTTTATTTAAATTCCATTAAATCTGTACACCAATTTGGGGGAATTGACATCTTTACTATGTTGAGCCTTCCAAATCATCATTACAATGTATCTCTCCATTTTTTTAGGTCTTCTTTGATTTCTTTCTTCAGCGTTTTATAAGTTTCAACACAGAGATCTTATACTTATCACAACACAGAGCTGTTGTTAGATTTGTAGCTATGCACTTCATTTTTTGGAACCATTATAAATGGTATTATTTTTTACAATTTCAGTTTTCAATTGCTCATTGTCAGTATATAGAAATACAGTTGATTTTTGTGTGTTGTCTTTGTATCCTGCAAACTTACTAAACTCACTTATGTTCTAGGACTTTTTTTCTACAAGATTTTCTACAAAGGCAATTATGTCATCTGCAAAGAAGAACATTTTTATTCTTTCTTTCCAATCCGTATGTTTTGTTCCCCCCCCCCCCCCCCGCCTTGATGATCTAGCTAGGTCTCCTAGTGCAATGGTAAATAGCAAAGGTAAGGAGAGGCATTCTTGCTTTGCTCCCAGTCTTAAGGGGCAAGTGTCTAGTGACAGATACCAAACCACAGATCCAAGAAGTTCAGAGAACACCAAGCAGGATAAATCTATGCATAAAAGGAAAAAGGAAAAAAAGAAAACACACATAAGTATATCATAGTCAAACTTCTGAAAACCAAAGACAAAGACAAAATCTTTAAAGCACCCCCCGGTCCAAAAATAACAAGTCACCTATAAAGGAACAAGGATAAGAATGATCACCAATTCTCATCAGAAACCATGGCTTTTTTTTTTAAGTGCTGACAAAAACTACTGCCATTGCATGATTCTATACTCACCAAAAATATCCCTCAAAAGTAAAGACCTTCTCAGACTGACAAATATCAAGGGCACTCATTGTCAATAGATTTACTCTACAAGTTCTTCAGACAGGAGGAAGTTGATATAGCCAGAAACTACTATCCACACAAAGAAATGTAGAGCATTGGAAATGGAATAAATATAGGTAAAATAAAACACTTATTTTTAATTGCTTCTCTTACCTGTTTAAAATCTGTTTAAAGCAAAAGTTATAGCAATGATTGTGTGTTTCTAGCATGTGTAAAAGTAAGAGGTATGACGGAAGGCACAAGGGATGTGTCTTAGTCCATTTGGGCTCCTGTCACAAGACACCACAGGCTGAGTGGCTTGTAAAGAACAGAAATTATTTCTTACTGTTCTGGAGGCTGGAAGTCTGAGATCAGGGTGCCAGCATGCGTGAGTGAATACTCTCCTCCATACCACAACCTTTCCGTTGTGCCCTCACAAGGCAGAAAGGGCTGGGAGACTCTGTGGGTCTCTTTTATAAGAACAACAATCCAATACATGAGGGCTTCACCCTCATGACTCAGGAAGCCCCCAAAAGCTCCATCTCCAAATACCCCCATTGGACATTAGAATTTCAACATATGAATTGGAAGAGAAACACAAACATTCAGACCATAGCAACATGGGTGGGAGGATAAGGAATGTAAGAGTTTATACTACATGCAGAGCAGTATAATATTATTTGAAACCAGGTTCATATTTTATAAATGCTCTGTACTGTAAACCCTACAGTAACCACCAAAAACATTTAAAAAGAGATGTAATATTCTTTATCCAATAGAGGAGATAAAGAGAAATCATAAAAATGTTCAGTTAAACCCAGAAAAATCAGAAAAGGAGGAAAAAAGCACAAAAACAAATGTAACAAATAGAAGACAGCTAGCAAGCTGGTAGATCTTAATCCAACCATATCGATAATCATTTCTTTTTTTTTTTTTCTTCCAACGTTTTTATTTATTTTTGGGACAGAGAGAGACAGAGCATGAACGGGGGAGGGGCAGAGAGACAGGGAGACACAGAATCGGAAACAGGCTCCAGGCTCCGAGCCGTCAGCCCAGAGCCCGACGCGGGGCTCGAACTCACGGACCGCGAGATCGTGACCTGGCTGAAGTCGGACGCTTAACCGACTGCGCCACCCAGGCGCCCCTCAATAATCATTTCTAAGTGTGAATAGTTTAATATGCCCATTAAAAGACAGACATGATCAGGTTGGATAAAAAAGCAAAACTCAACTGTATGCTGTCTAAAGAAAACCTACTTTAAATATAAAGACATAAATAGGTTAAAGGTAAAAGGCTGGAGAAAGATACACCATTTTTTTTAACTAAGCCAAGGAAAGCTGGAGTAGATTCATAGACTTCAGACAAAGTAGATTTTAGAACAAGGAAGATTATCAGCAATAATATGAAACCAAAAATAGTAATTTAAAGTCTCATTTAAAAATGCATTATATCACAGAAGAAAAGAAAATTTAGTTTTAGGGAATCTTAACGTTCAAACTGAGCTTTAATTTCACACACGTTTTTACTTAGGTTTTCTTACCGCGTGCATACGTTTATAAATGACTGACATTTTGTCACTCAGAAATAAATATTAACTAAAGTCACACATCTCTCCAGTTCACACAGTTTGTTACTTTGCACGAAGATTTCATCTTTTTAGGCAAAGTGGTAGGGGAACATTCCAGCGGTTCATTGAAAATGTTTCAGGCTGTAGACATTGAATGTGTTCTCTTCCCATTGTTGCTAGATGCAAATCCAATTGGGAATCCAAGTAGGAGTGAACTGGCTTACATTCTCTGGCTATTGGGAATATTTTCTATATGCCTGTCTGAAGGTAGATAAGAGAAAGGAAGCTAGGAGTTCGTTCCCTATTCCTGCAGTGTTTTCTGTCTTAGAGGTATTAGAACTGGTGCAAGAACATCTGTACATATCCCCCAGTAGATTTTAAGTCACTTTATCTCTGGGTTAGAAGGTAATATTGCTTTATAAATTTATGTAGGCTAAATTGACTAGTAATCCTTGATTTCAAGGCTGGATTATTTTATTACTAATGTATAGCAATATTCAAAGGGCTTATAAATAATGAACATACATTTGTGACCTAGAGCTGTGATATCGCCCCGGCAACCAATTTCAGTTAATCTGATTTAATTGACATGATGTCAGGGGTTTTGAAGCTCTTACTAAAGAGGCCAGAATAAAAGATTCCCAAGGTGGGCAACTCCAGGTAGTAATGATTCTAATATGCTCACTAATCCATTTATAATGAAATTGTTATTGGCTGGATATTATAAATGATTAAAGTACCTAAAAGAAAATAATGCATGTGGGCAGATTGTTACCTTAGAGCACCTTAAAATAGATTCCTGGGTGTTGATAACATTAATATTAATGAGCTTCATGCAGGACTGTAGGCAAATAGTTACTACAGGTGGCACAGCACAGCCCATCTGGGAGGGGGAACCTGCCTGGCCGTGCAGAGCCTTGGCTTCTGGTTTGTCATTATCTCGTACAACTTCAGGCAAGACACGAAAGCTGTGTGCACGTGTGCCTCAGTTTCTTCGACTGTGAAAACTATCGAATGATTTCCCAAAGTGATCTGTAGGCTCTCCTCAAATGAGAAGACAGCTAAGAATTTATGTGGGAGGGGCACCTGGGTGGTTCAGTCAGTTCAGCGTCGACTCTTGATTTTGGCTCCGGTCATGATCCTAGAGTCATGGGATTGAGCCCTGCACTCGGCTCCGCACTGAGCGTAGAGCCTGCTGGAGATTCTCTCTCTTTCTCCCTCTCTTCCTCCCCCACTCGCATTCTGTCTCTCTCTCTCTCAAAACAAATAAAAATAGACATTTAAAAAAAAGAGCTTATGTGTGAGAGGATTAGAGAGAAACATCCCCAGTGTGGGTGAACAACAGGAGAATCACCTCATAATGCAGAGGCACAAATGTCTCCGTCTCAGATATTCCACTGCTTGCCTGGGCAACAGGACTCTTGGTGTCGGGCTTCATGTGACCAATTGTCTTTTTACCAGACCAGAAAATACCTGAGTAGTGTCAACACGTGATAGGGGTGTTCCTTTTAAACTACCTTCAAAATAAAGGAAATTTTTGCCTTCTTTCTGGGATTCTGAGTATACTACAAATCACCCCAAGTGCACCATTTGAGACAGGTGAATTTTAATGATATTCACAGAATCAAAGGATTAAAGTGATTGTTTTATCACATTTCCTTTTATTTTCGAAATGCATTTTTCTCTGGGGAGAAAAAAAATCTATATAAATATTTTATTTTATTTTATTTTATTTTATTTTATTTTATTTTATTTTTTAAGTAGACTTCATGCCCAGTGCAGAGCCCAGTGTGGGGCTTGAACTCACAATCCTGAGATCAAGACCTGAACTGCTATCAACAGTGGGTCGCTTAACTGACTGAACCACCCCAGTGCCCCCCATAAACATAATTTTTATTAAAAAAATTTTTTATTAGTTTTTTCTTTATTTTTGAGAGGCAGAGAGAGAGAGACAGAGCGCAAGTGGGGAAGGGCCAGAGTGAGAGGGAGACACAGAATCCGAAGCAGGCTCCAGTCTCCGAGCCATCAGCACAGAGCCCGATGCGGGGCTCAAACTCACAAACCGCAAGATCATGACCTGAGCCGAAGTCGGACGTTCAACCGACCGAGCCACCCAGGCGCCCCAACATAATTTTTATTTTAAAAATAAAAGAAGACAAAGATGCTGCAAAGGGAGGAAATTAACATTTATGGACCACTTTTTGCACATTATGCTTTGACTCCTGATATCATCCCCCACATTTTCACTGTGGAGCAAAGCAAAATTCAAAGAGAAGTAAAACCAGTTTGTCTAAGCTCCCGTGGTTGGCTTTCCTACTTGTTTTGACCAGCTCCAAGCTCATTCTCTTTCCAACACATCACAGTCAATGAAAGAACCCAAACAGAAAGCCAAGAGCACAGTGAAATTCCTTTGAAAACGATTCAGTTTCCCCATGAAGAACACTGTCTCAAAATATTTACTTTTAGTATTTTTAGTCTTCATTCCCCATGGCAGACACTGAGTCTTGAAAGTTTTAAAGTCCTTTTAAACTTGACCTATTTCTGAAATTTAAAAAAGTTGATGTTGCAGTCAACAGACTCTTAGAAAATGCCAACTTGGAGGCGTCTGGGTGGCTGAGTCGGTTGAGTGGCAGACTTCGTCTCAGGTCATGATCTCACACTTCTTGAGTTCGAGTCCCGCGTCGGGACCTGTGCTGATAGCACAGAGCCTGGAGCCTGCTTCAGATTAGGAGTCTCTCTCTCTCTGCCCCTCCCCAGCTTGCACTCTGTCTCTGTCTCTCTCAAAAATAAATAAACGTTTCAAAAATTAAAAAAAGAAAATGCCAACATGAATACCAACATTTCCGATGGCTCCCCACGTGGAGTTACCTTCACCTATTTTAGCTGAATCTAAAGCAATCAGAGCTCTTTGATCAAAGCTTAGCTCACCCAAATTCCTAGGTGAAGTGAGAGAGAAACCCAGGACAGTAACAATGCCTTTTGTTTATCCTTGAAGTTTATAAAGTTCTAGGTTTGGACTTTGCAGCTACAAACTTCAAAATCTACTGCAGAACCAGGAATTCTGTTTATGATTAAATCAAGCTACAAGCACTTGATAGAGACTTCCCCAACCTAGAAATACTACCAAAATTTGGAAACTCACAACTGCACTGAAACCAGAAGTTGATGGATAGTCAATTGTCAGGATCTAGTAAAAGTTTTCACTACATTAAGGCAGAGGAGTATAGCCAAACAAATGTCACTAGGTGGCCCCTGCTTTATCTCATGTACCAGCCCTGGTTGTTGGTTTTTTATTGTTGTGGTTGTTTGAAAGAAAGTAAAACTTCCTTCCCTTCTCCCTCTGTGTGTCTTCTGTAGCTTTCAGACATCAGAGTAGCTGCTGGTCTGCCAGCTGGGGGCTGTATCTTATGGTGGCCGAAGTGTTGTTCCTGTGTCTTTATCCCATGGAGGCCTTGTACATCCACATGGAACCTAGAACTTCTAGAAGGTGTCAGGGCAAGAAGTGGTCGAGAAGGACTCTGAGCCTGGTGGCTTTCTAAGACGTTTGGGGTTCACATAGGGGAAGGGAAGGAAAAAAATAAGATAAAAATATAGAGGGGGGGCAAATCATAAAAAACTCCTAAATATGGGAGAACAGACTGAGAGTTGCTGGAGGGATGTTGAGTGATGGCTGGGCTAAATGGGTGATGGGAATTAAGGAGGGCACTTGTTAGGATGATGCATCTTCTAGATTAAACTATATTGGAGAGTCTAACTAACTTGGACTGAAATAAAATTTAAATACATACATACATACATACATACATCTGGGAGTAAAAAAAGAAGTTTGGGGTTCATGTTGTGAGAACGTGGGAATGAGAGAAATAAAATTTTCCCTCCAAGCCAGATTGTAAATTCAGTGGGTGATGAAGTGGAAAAAACCTACACTATGGAGTCAACACAGATCTCTATTTGGCAGGTTCTCACTCTAATCAGATCGAATGTATTGGCATCTAAAGGAGGAATCTCCATTAGAAGAGGGCTTGCTTAGCCATGCAGAAACAGGAGAGCCAAGGCAAACAGGGATGGTGAGACGCTACCACGATCCAGCGGAGAGAGGTTTACACGTAGTAGACCTAGAGCATTAGGGTTGGGGGGTGAAGACATCTCTACTGTGATGATGGATGTAGACTTGGTAAATCATGGCTAACAGACTCTGCGTATTCTTGGATGGCCACTATGAGACTCTCCCAACCATAAGAAGAAAGCATCCCGCTCTGATGTCCTTAATGGCATTGAACATTTCTTTTTTTTGACTCCCTTTGTTTTGCTTCTACCCTTACCAGTCGACCGTAGAATTACTTGGCTCCCTGCACAAGACCGTCCATGGGGAATTTATAGGCTCCCTTGGGCTTCCGAATTTTCTCTCCACAGTAGGGGTTTCTCACTGCAAATCAGATTTGGGGCTGTGGTTATGGTTTAGCTTTGGGGTAACTCTTCTCCAGGGAAATAGCATGCTTCTCAGCTGGACGTGAAATATTCTACTTCTTGAGATGGTTCTCGTCAACTATTAACCTGGCCTGTTTATTTTCAACTTCGGTCCCGTTCGTGAGCTTTGTTAATGTGAAACCTGCGTGAGAGATGAATCCATTCTCAGGGTGCTGATAAAATGAGCGCAGATGAAGAAGCCAAGGGTCAGTGAAGGGGAAGAGTGCCACCACGTGAGGCCTCTTTGGGGAGGACTTTGTGTCCCCTTAATACCACCCACCGTCACCATAGGCCTAGAGCACGTTCACAGCCAGAGGTACGTCTCTGGAGGTGGGGACAGAGAGGGAAAGAGCACCGCAAGCCGTGTGACTCAGATTATCATTTCCATCACCCTTCATTCATCCCAGATCATCAGAGAACCAGACACTGGGATGGAAAAAGCTCCTGACTCACAGAGCAGCGATGCCTGGAAGGCTCTGAGAGGTGAAGAATCCTTGAGGCTACAGCACGAGTGCACAGCTGCACGTTGATAAAAATATTACAGAAGGAGAATACAGAGCATGAATGCTTGGATGAGTTCGTGTTAGAACGAAGACCAAAAACAACATCCCATAATTGGTAAGAGGGCAGTGTGCTTCAACAACAACACAGAGGGGAAAGGGGAAAGAGGCTTCAATATGAATGTGAGTCTTCTGGTAGATGAGAAAAGAGTTAAAGAGACAAGGGGAAGGTCCAGAGGGAAGGGCTGCAGGCAACACCAGCATTGACTTGGAAGGATTCAAGGACGGGGACATACTTGTCACAGAAAGTCACATGACCCAGCCTCCCAGAGGAAGGCCCCCTCTCAAGTCACCACAAAAGAAGGAAGCTAGGTTTGTTGGGTTGAAAAGTCCTAGTGGAATTTTTCCGAAGTCTCCGGACATCCCTTTCCCCACTGGGCAAGTCTGCCATCAAAAGGCTCTCCAATATAGTTTAATCTAGAAGATGCATCTTGGTGAGTTTCTCTGGCACAAGGCGATGGCTGTTTCTTTCCCAGAGTGAGGAGGGCTTGGTCACCCAAGGGCAGGGAGAAGAGATAGCAGGTCCACAGGCATCTAGGGACCTAAGGCTTGCCCCTGAGTTGGTTGAAAAATAATTCATACAAAAACCCGGGGAGACAGGGTAACACCCCACCCAGGACATGTGATGAGAAGCTCCATAGAGAGATATTTTGGTCCTACAGCTGAAGAAGAATCTATTGTGCTTTACATCCTGGACTTGATTATGTGCCGCACGTTGGAGTGAGTGTTTTCACCAGAGCACATCCAGAACCTGTGCTATATTTGTTCAGCCAAGAGTCTTTCCATAAACCTGAGAGAAAGAGTGAAGTTATAAATATAGCCTCTAAATACACTTACGCGATAAAATTTGACTGAGAGGAGCCTCAAAGGGTAGGTTCTATTTATGTGCAGGGGGACAGAACTGCTTTCCATATGACAGCTAGGCAGCAGGACTTGGGAGGATTGATATGTTCAATGGGAATTTTTGAGTGGAATTCCAAAAACTACACAAAGTGACCCCTCCATGGCTTCAGACCTTTAGCAGAGGAGACAAACATCTTAAGAGGCTCGGTATAGACAGGAGCAAAATGGCTGCCTCGGGCAGCACAGGAAATTTTACCACTGATATCTGACTTTCACATTCAGAGCTCGTTTCAGGCAGCACATATACTAAAATCAGAAGGATGCAGAGAAGGTTATCATGGCTCCTGTGCAAAGATGACACGCAAATTCCTGAGTTACACACTCATTTGTGCAAATCAATACTTAGCAAACACACATGGGGCCCCGTGTCAGAGCCTGCCGGAAGCGTTCAACCATTCCTCACTGATAAAATCTGGGTGGGAGTTAAACAGAGGGAATAAAGGATTGCCCCAGTGCAACCAGACTGAGGTCAGTGAAGGGACAAAAGGAGCGACCTGAGAACGGTCAACCAACATCATAAATCCGTATATCAGTATCTGGATTTGAAGTCTTCCCATGAAGAGCACAACCCATGACGTTACCGGTGCAAGTGACCATGAGAACATGCAAAGAGTGTGTATACTTTTTAGGGGAAATCTTAGTATATTCGTTTCCGTTGCTGTTTTAACAAATTACCACAAACTCAGCAGCTTAAGAAAGAACACAAGTGTGTTATCTCAAAGTTCTGTAGGTCAGAAGTATGAGTTCGCTTAGCTGGGTTCTCTATGCTCTGGGTTTCATAAGGCAGAACTCAGAGTGATGGCTGGTGGGCTCGAGTTGGCAGGCTCTGGAAAAATCCGCTTCCGAATTCATTCAGATTTGTGCAGAATCCAGTTCCTTGCAGCTGTAAGACTGAGGTCTTATTACCTTGCTGGTATTCATGTGGGGGGCCACCCTTAGCTCTTAGAGGCCACACTCAGGTCCTGTCCACAGCCCCTACATCTCAGAGGCAAGGGAGTGTTGAATCCTCCTCATGCTTGGAATGCATTCGATTACTTCTGTTACATTTCTGACGCCAGCCAGAGAACATTCTCTGTTTTTAAAGGCTCATGTAACTAGAGTGGGTCTACCCAGACAATCTAATATTATCTCTATCTTAATCTTAACTACACAAATCCCTTTGCCATATTCATTAGTTCTAGGGGTTAGGGGTGGACACCTTTTGAGGAGCCATGATTTTCCCTTCCATACTAGACAATATGTCTAATTGGGTTCTGCAAAGGCAGACCTTGATATGAGAATTCGGATGAAAGTAGTTAGGAAATGCTTTTAAAAGAGATAAAAGAGGTAAAAGAGAACTAGGATCAAGAAAGGAAAAAAATGCCGGGGCACCTGAGTGGCTCAGTGGGCTCAGGTCTTGATCTCATAGTTTGTGGGTTCGAGCCCCAAGTCGAACTCTGCATTTACAGCATGGAGCCTGCTTCAGATTCTCTGTCTCCCTCTCCCTCTGCCCCTTCCTTGCCTGCTCTCTCTCTCTCCCTCTCAAAAATAAATAAATAAACATTAAAAAAAAAAAAAAAAAAGGAAAACATGCCAAGCAAAGTATGACATCAAGCAAGGTCCCACAGAGTGAAATTGGGCTCAAACTTGCAGGGGGCTCTGGAGACCGGTTAGGCACACCTCCGGGACAAGGAAGATGGAGTGTTCATACCCCGCATCTCTCAACAGTTGGTCAAGGGCTGACCCTGGGTTGGGAGCACATGTCTGGCTCTTCATGGGCACTGGCCAAGGGGACCTGTAGCCTGAGGGCAGACTCTGACATAGCGCAGGTGCTGGCTGCTGGGAGGAAATCACACAGGGAGCCAGTGTGCACAAACACAGTAACAAGAATACGGGCACAGCGCGCTAACTATGGGGGAGACGCCATGTGCTACAACTTGGCTGCGGGGGATCCCAGCAGGAGGTGACAGGACCCAGTGCTCTGGAGAGCACCCCTGGCAGAATTGTTTCTGGGGAAACTAACAAGCTGGGAACCAAGTAGTCACAAGGCCCCAGAATCTGCAGAAACCATTAGCTACCAGCCAACCGGGGGCAGAAGTTAAACTCCAGAGATGGCTGAACGGCATCGAAATCGCTGGGCTGTCCATTGCTGAGTTTGAGGAGCCTTTAACAGATAGACTCCTTGCCACAAAGCCTCGTTCTTGTCTCTGTCCATGTGGCTCTTTCCTTCAGGAATGTTCTCATTCTCCGCTTATCCAAATCTTACATATCAGTCTAAGCCTCCTCCGCCATGAAGAAATCCTGGTTCCCCCAGCCCCGGATGCCCAAGGACCTTGTCAGAATCTCTTCTGTGAAACATCTGACATTGTATTTCGCACTGTGCTCTTCACATCCAGGTTTTGTCGACACAGCTAGACCCAGCTTCTAGGGAGCAGGGCCCTTACTGCTTCAGCTCCGTGCCCAGGGCCCGGCACAGCACCTCGAGGGCTGAGAGTTCGGGGGTGCTGAAAGTCACCTGAGTGAAGTCTTTCTGCTCCCCGCCAGCACACGGCAGTGGGGAGGGGGGGGCGCACATCAGCACGCGGTTGCCTTGGGAAGATGTGGACCCCCTCCAGAGCTCAGGCTGCCGCAGGGCCTTTGGGGATGCCCTCGCTTCTTTCCTTCCACCATCCCCGTCCATCCACAGCCCATTTCCCGGCATCGAGCTGACAGCAACAATTCTTTCTGCGATTGCTCCCAATTCTGAATTTTCTGCCCTGACCAAGTAGATCTCATCAGTGACGTTTCTACATTTCCAGCAGTTTGGGCTTCCAGAAAGCAAACTAAGGACCGAGCAGAGAGGCACTTCATCTCTGTGACACGCCCGGTGGCAATCTGGGACACAGGCAGTCCCGATTACTGCCCATCATGGTTGACAGAGTGCGGTGAGGAAGAGCCCCAAGCCCACAGGTTCCAGCTTCCCTTCACTGACCCCTTTGCCAGGCTCCCCAGGCTGTGCGGATGAAGCATCAGACCTCTGGCCAGCAGAGAGAGGTCCAGAAGTTCGCACCGGGCTTCCCTGGCCTTCAGTATCCCACTGCCAGAGCTGCTCTCTGAGGAGCACGCGTTCCCCTGAGCACGAGCCAAATCCGGCTAAACCGGGCCAGGCTTGGGAGGCCACGGGCCTCTGCCTGAGCCCTGCCTCTGCTCCTAACAGCCTCGGTAACCCTGGGAAAACCACTTAGCCTCTCTACCTCTGTGCAAAAGAGAGACTCAGTTTCCAAAAAGGGGCTCCCGAAGGTGTCTATCTATCTCATCGGGGAGCGTGGGGTTCAACTGACATGAGCGGCCTGCAAACGTGTTCAAAGCTGTTGGGGCGGCACATGTCAAGGAAGTTATTCCAAAAAAAAAAAAAAAAAAAGCTAATCCAGTCCCAAGTTCAAAGAGAAGCAGCCCCCAAGTCATTTCTTGGGTCTTTGGAAGACACAGGTCTAGACAGACGAGGCTCCTCTTGACATGGCTGAGTCACACACTCATGCATCGATGTAGAGTCACGTGTTCATTCTGTCTGCAATTAGCGAGGGCTGGCCACATACCAGACATGGCTCTAGGTGCTGGGGGCCAATCTGAAGGTAGGGAGACTCCAAGAAATGTGATTTCTGTAACGCAGAGATGACAGATGAGAGATGATGATGCCCTGAGTGAATGAATGCAGCAGAAATGGAGAGAAGTGCATAGATCTGACTGACATTTGGGAAGCTGACGTGACAGAGTAAGAACTGGGGGACCGGGGGATGAGGGAGAGCGATGTTGGTAGGAGAAGACCCGAAATTAAGGATGCCTTCCATTTTCTGGTTTGAGCAAAGAGGCAGAAAATGGTACCACACACCGAGTAGGGGGCCCTGGGAGAGGAGCAGTTTGGGTAAAAGACACGATGAGTTCAGGTTTGGTCACGGAGAGTTTAAAGTCCCTGTGGGACATCAAATGAAAAATATTCGTTAAAGACGAGGTCTAGAAATTGGGAAAGAAACATACAGATCAGGATGGATGGGACTATCCACTGAGTTATCACCACACATGGAGATACAGAGACAGAGGGTCTCTGCCCTCAGGAAGTTTACAGTCCAAGGGCGCCTGGGTGGCTCAGTCGGTTAAGCGTCCGACTCGGGTTCGGGTCATGATCTCATGGTTCATGAGTTCGAGCCCCGCGTCGGGCTCTGTGCTGACAGCTCGAAGCCTGGAGCCTGCTTCGGATTCTGTGTCTCCTTCTGTCTCTGTTCTTCCCCTGCTTGCGCTCTATCTCTTTCCCTCTCTCAAAAATAAATAAAGATTTTTAAAAATTTCTTTAAAAGAAGTTTACGGTCTGAAGGAAGAGACAGACACAAGAGTTGATGCATCACTTCTGCTCACAGCTTAGAGCTAGTTACATAGCGCCATCTGCATAATCCCTGTCACACCATGTAATTAACCATACTGTAACTAGCCACGAATAGTCGCATGACTCCATTTAACTGAAGGGAGACCAGGGGATATGGCGGAGCCACAGATATTGGATGAATACTCAACATTTCGGCCACAACTTTCGACCAGTGGTGACTTACAAACTCTCTCATTTATACCCAAAACAAACAAGCCAAAACCCAAAACAAACAAGCAAACAAACAAAACCCTTGGTTGGGAGGGTTAACAGAATAACCAGAAATATTAAAAATAAACTAGGACCTTGCCTAGGGGTGTCAGCTTTGGTCTTATAGATGCAAAACATTTCTTACCTCACATTCAATGTGTTAACAATCCTGACATATCCTTTTCCTTTCCATATTGTAAGTTTTGAGCTGCTCACATCGGGTTTTTGTTTTTCTTTCCTTTGGGACAAACTAATGGAATTCTGGCACTTGACCTTGATACTTACAAACTTTTCTAACAACTGGTAAAAACAGATCCAAATAAGACGGAAAAATGTTCACCTCACCCTAGAGCTGCTGAAAAAAGATAGTAGCCTGCTTCATAAAAGTGTTATGCGGGGCACGGGGGAGGCTCAGTCAGTTAAGTGCCTGACTTCGGCTCAGGTCATGATCTCGTGGTTTGTGGGTTCGAGCCCCGCGTCTGTGCTGACAGCTCAGAGCCTGAAGCCTGTTTCAGATTCTGTGTCTCCCTCTCTATGACCCTCCCCCGTTCATGCTCTGTGTCTCTCTTTCTCAAAAATTAATAAACATCAAAAAAACTTTTGTAAAGTGTTATGCTATTTCTAACAAAGGACACTTGTAAGAAGTGTGAAGTTTAGTAATTGTTGCTATTGTCTATGAAATTTGTCTTTGACCTCTGAAAAGTCTAGAAGTATGCTTCATCAATTAATTAATTATTAATTGTTAATGAGTTAATTACTAATTCTGTATCACATTGGTAAGAATATTTAAGTCAACATTCTGGGAGAGAGAGGTTGACTAGGAAGGTGAGATTTTAGAGTATACGGTATATGGTATAGAGTATCTTTTAAAATCTCCATAGTGTTCACTTTAATGCACCTGGAATTGACTCTTGTGTATGTTGTCAAGATGCATCAGATTCCTTTTTATTTTATTACATGGATAACCGGACCACACAGTATTTATTGAAAAGTCTTTCTTCTTCCACTGATTTTCAATGACTTTTCCTTACAAATGAGACACTGATATAAGAACGGGTCTGCCTCCAGACTCTCTCTTCTGTTCCACTGGAATATTTTTCTCTCCTTGTTTCGGTTCCAAACTGTCTTGACTGCTAAAGCTTTATATCAATCTTGATATCTGGTAGGGCAAGTCCTATACCTCATTTTTCTTCTTCAGAACTATCTTGGCTCTTCTTAGCCCCTTGCAATTCCTTATAAACTCGACAGTTTGTCAAGGGTTATAAAAGACATCTTCAGAATATACAAATTCATTTGGAATGTCTATATCTAGATATATCAACATAGATACAGATATTCTGTAGCAAGTAAATTGCAAGATTTATTTATTAATTCTAATTTGTCTATAGATTTCTTCAGCATTTCCTGTGCACATATCTTTAAAAACGTCCACTTTGCTTCTTTATTTCCTTTCTGGCTGAGAACTCCAAAACCATGTCAACGCACAGTGGTGATGGTGGGTATCTTTGTCCTGTTGTGGACCTCAAAGGTGACGCTTTTAACTTTTCACCATGGAAAGGGGTATTTGCTGTGGCTACCCATAGATACTCTTTATCAGATTAAGGAACTTCTTTTTTTATTATTAATTTTTTTTAATGTTTATTTATTTTTGAGAGAGAGAGAGACAGAGATAGAGTGTGAGTGGGGGAGGGGTGGACGGAGAGGGAGACACAGAATCCGAAGCAGGCTCCAGGCTCTGAGCCGTCAGCACAGGGGCCGATGCGGGGCTCAAACTCACAAATTGTGAAATGATCATGACCTGATCCAGAGTCAGACCCTTGGACTCTTAACCAACGGAGACACACAGGTGCCCAGGAAGCTCTTTGTAGTATAGATTTACTAGCTTTTTAATCACAAATCAATGCTGAATTTTATCCGCATCGAACTGACAGGAATAATACAGGAGTGCCAGTACCTTCTACAACTCAGGCACAGAGCTCCTTTCCCAGGGTCCAGGGGTTATGACGGCAGAGAAGAGGTGACCGCTAATCCCCTGGGATGGGAGGGAAGGAACCAGAGCTGTGTCTCCGAGGCCGAGTAGCTGGGAATCTCGGAAAGGTCTTCACAAAGCAGGGGAGTCACAGGCTCAGACCCACGGCCTGGCTCCCAGAGTGCTAGCAGTAGGGAAACAATCTGGGAGGTTCCTCCTGACAAATCGTCAAACGCTACGGCTTCTATCATTTTTGAGCCACTTCGTCCTTGGGCAAGAAACAACAGAAGATGATACCCAAACCCCAACTGCCCGGGTGGAGAAAACACACTCCCATCCTTCCAGTGAGTGCCGACGGAGACATCTGCTGGAGTGCGTTCCACAGAGTTCCGACCGTCTGGAAGGGCCGTGGAGTCGGATCCCACTGGTCGCACGTTCGTCTGCACCCCTTTGCCACGCATCCGTGCATTTTCCTGAACATCAAAACTGAGGTGGAGTGAATGTGTGCCTCTCCTTGAGTGAATGTCTCCGCTTGGCGTTGAGAACAGAACTGCCTTCTGAGGCAATTAGTTAACAGGGGAATTTAGCTAAAACTTGAGTCACGTTTATGGGACAATGAGCTAATCTATAAACAGTCATTGCCCCACTAGAACATGGCGACTGAGTTACACTTCACATGGGTAACCTGAGCCCTACCAGCCCACTGGGCAGCTGTACTCAAACCGTCTTGTTCACCCCAAAGATCTCATCGCTACGGAGAGAGGAAGCGGTGTGGTAGCAAAGCAGAGATGCGGAGGGGGCCCCAAAGGGGGTTCGTTCTGTGTAGCGTGTTGAGCGTGTCCCTTCATGCAGGTTTTAAAGTTGTTGTTGGTTTTTAAAAGTTGATGGAGGGGCGCCTGGGGGGCTCAGTCGGTTAAGCATCTGACTTCAGCTCAGGTCACGATCTCACCGTTCATGAGTTCAAGTCCCACATTGGGCTCTGTGCTATCAGCACAGAGCCTGCTTCAGATCCTCTGTCCCCCACCTCTCTCTGCCCCTCCCATGCTTGCACTCTCTCTCTCTCCGTCTCTCTCTGTCTCTCTCTCTCAAAAAAAATATAAATAAATAATTAAGTTTATGGAGAGAATTTTTATTAAGGCTTTACGGACTGGAGTTTTATTTCCCATCCACTTCTCAGTAGGCTCTGCAGAAATGATAGATGGACTTATCTATGGGGAAGCAGGGTTCAACCCAATTCAGTTTCAAAAAGTGGTCGTAGTTCACACAGAATGTACACAGCTCTGGGTTTGGTCTGTGGGAAATTAGGAAATGAACCTCATATGATTCCTGCCCGTTTTCCTGGAGCTAGGTCTAAATAGGGAGAGACACACAAAAGGGTACTTGATGTTCTTGACCAAGGGATCTGCACCCATCTGACCGAGAGCTCTGGAAACCTATTGGCAATTATTTTAAGATACGAAGGGACAGCGTCTGTCTTGGCACTCCGTCCCTTACACTGGCTCACCCCAATTTCACAAGCGATGAGGTAAACCAAAGACAGAGAATGTTGATAGGATCACACTTCATTTTCAAATTTCTCACTCCCGCCCCTGCCCTGACCTGCCAAGGAGGTCAAGGTCAAAGAAGGCAAGAGCTGAGAGGAAGGTATTTAGGAGCCCACTGATGCTGCCTTTAAAATATACAATTTTATGGGGCATCTGGGTGGCTCAATTGGTTAAGCGCCCGACTCTTGGTTTTGGCTCCGGTCATGATCTCATAGTTTCGTGAGTTCAAGCCCTGCACCAGGCTCCATGCTGACAGCGTGGAGCCTGATTCTCTGTCTCTGTCTCTGTCTCTCTCTCTCTGTCTCTCTGTCTCTCTGTCTCTCTCTCCTCTCTGCCCCTCCCCCACTTTCACTCTCTCAAAGTAAAGAAATAAACTTTAAAAATGAGTAAAATAAAATATACAACTTTATGATGGTGGAAGTCCCCCCGTCCAGATGCAAATGTCGTAAGTGAATAAAACCAGAATACAAATTGTAGAAAATTTGTGAGTAATACAAAGTTGAGTTCAAATTTTCCTTCAGTCACTTTTAAGCTACATTATCCTGGGCTAGATACCGAAACTCACCAACCTCGGCTTTCTTATCTGTAAGATGGGGAAGATAAAAATTAATCTCATAAGGTTAAGTGAGAATTAAATCACTCACTTAAATGAATGAAATGAGACCTGGTATCTGTAGTTTACTTAGTCCCCAAGTCTGCTGGCAATTAAATATGGCAGACTTATTTCCATAAGTTCCATAGTTCAAGCGACCAATTTCCATAGTTCAGGCAGGAGAGAAAGACTGACCCCTCACTCCAAATTCCTCCTGCTGATGACCCTATTTGTTGTCTTGCCTCTCTGTGCACCTCACTTTGCCCCAGACAAGAAACAGCCACCTTCCCTTCATTCCTCAGATTAGCATTAGCCCCAACAGGTGCGTATAATCTACTACCTTACTGAAGGTTCTGCAATTACAGTGGGTAAGGAGTCAGAGAGAGGACATTTTGCTACACTTGGCTCCCTCTTACTCTAAGATCCTGTGCTGTTGACTTCTGGTCGCCCCGACCTCCTCCCAACCTTGTTGCCCTCTCCTCCCGGCTTTGTTCCGGTGTGGATAAGCCCCTCCCCGTTTCCCAGAGTGCCCACGCCAACCTAACGCGTATTACAGACTTTAAGTGGTTAATTGGGAAAAGTGAAAGGTGACTGGAGGGACAGGAAACATCAAAAATAGAGTATTTGACATTTTACTATTCTTCACTCATCGCCCCCACAATCCATCCGTTGATGTCTTTTCCCTGGGACACTGCTTACCAGCGCCCTCCTTGTCACGATTTTCTCCTTCTCAGAGTTTCTTCTCATCCTCAGGAGCCCCCAGACCTCCCTATTGGAGGGAAATTCCTAAATTTGGTGCTTGGTTTCTCAGAGCAATTAATTCTCCTTCTGTTCTACTTTCCCAAGTCCTTCCATTTCACAACCATAAAACCCATGTTTTCCTAAACATAAGGGTTCCTTTGTTTATACTCATTTTATTTATTATCCCTTTACAGCCATTATACTGGGGCTTCTTGGCGAAATGGAGATAATCATGCATGTTAAGTCTGCCATATTTAATCAAAAGCCTAAAGCTTCATGTTTCTAGATCCCTTGTACATTACCAGAAATCTGAAATAACATTTGATCACTTCCTGGAAGTCCTACAGGCTTTGGAGAGACCAGCATATTTGATGTTTAGTATGAGGGCTGCTTCTTCCTGGTGATACAGAAGAATATACTGTATCCCTATGCATAAATATCTCCAAATCATATTATAGGACATAATGGCTTTCACCTGCCCAGGAGTCTCTGGCTCTTGTCAGCTCAGCCACCCACAGAGTCAGTGGGTTGCTACTTTGCCATGTGACATGGCTGAGCTTCACTTTTGAACCCCTGAGCCCTGGTCCCTATTTCCGGTGAGCCAGTAGAAGTGAGGGGCATCTTCTCTTCCCATCTTCTCTGGGGTGAACTCCTGGGAAGTCCTGCCCGCTAGTCAGAAGAGGATTGACCCAGAGTCTAAAGACTGGGATTCAAGTTCCAACCTTGGCACTGACCAAAGGTGGGAACTTGAGCAAGTCACATGATCTCCCTGTGCCTTGGTTTCCTTGCTTGTGAATGGAGGCTTATGGATCTCACAAGAATTTTGTGAGAAGCAAATGGATGAAATATGTGCCTGGCATATAGAAAGTGTTCAGCGGATAGTGATCTGGATAGGGGTGCCTTGGTGGCTTAGTCAGTTAAGGCATGCAACTCTTGATTTTGGCTCAGGTCATGATCTCTCACGTGGATTGCGAGATCCATGCTTAGCACGGAGCCTGCTTAAGATTCTCTCTCTCTCTCTCTCTCTCTGTCTCTCTCTCTCTTCCTCTCTCCCCCTCTTTCCCTCTCCCCCTATTCATGCTGTCTCTAAAATAAAAAAAAAAATTTTTTTTATCCTCCATGCAAGTTTATTAAAACTTACAACTGCCTTGTTACCTGTTACAGAAATGAATCCACTAAGTTTTATTCCTTAATTAAGACGGTGAGCTTTTAAATTGATGGCCTTTTCTCTTTTCTATTGACGATAGAGCCCTAAAATTTGCATCACCATCTAATTAGGTTACTTGAGTAGGTTTGAGCAGATTTCTCAAACCTTAATGCTCTGGCTAATCATACAGGGATCTTGCTAAAATGGAGATTCTGACTCAGTAGGCGTGGGGTGGTGTAGAACATGCTGCCACAATGTGTGGGTTATGGATCTTGGCTGCAGTTGGCATCCCCCAGTCACAGAGCTTCAGGCTGTGCCCAAAGTCTGCATCTCTTACCTGCGCCCCATTAGTCAGAAGGGCTGCAGGTAAGAGGGAGGAAAGCAGACGGAGAGTTTAGGAGAGATAGAGAATAGAGGAGAAGGGTGGTGTGGTGAGAAGGGCCCGATAGGGGTGTCAGGTAGATTTGGGGTTAAAGTCTAGCCCTGTCACTGGCTAGTTTGACGACCTTTGGCAAATTCACGTAAGCTCTTTGAGGCTGACTTTTCTCCGCTTTAAAACAGGCATGGGGATCACCTGGATGGCTCAGTCAGTTGGTTTCAGCTCAGATCATGATCTCGGAGTTCATGGGTTTGAGCCCCATGTCAGGTTCGGCGCTGACAGTGCAGAGCCTGCTTGGAATTCTCTCTCTCCCTCTCTCTCTGCTCCTACCCCATCTCTCTCTCAAAATAAATAAATAAACTTAAAACAAATAATAATAATAAAATGGGTACGATAATCCCCGCCTCACAAGATTGTCATGAAACTTAAACATCATGTTCACATACCACTGTCACTGTTTCAGCAAGATGTTCCTTACTGTTCTCCTCTGGCCACATTTGATCCCTCCAAAATACATCTCAGATAGGCACCTGCCTCTTCTCCCTTCCCCTCCTACTTCCTTTACTGCCCACCTGCTCCCTCCACAGGGACCCAGTTCCGTCTTGCCCCGGTCCCTTGGGGAGGACTGGTAAGACCTAATCTCAACTTCTTTCTAGGAGGGGTGGAGATTCTATGAGACCAGTAAACACACTCTTGATAAAAACTGATGGCCCCCTTAGCAAAAGTTCCATATAAAAGTTCTCAACACCAGTAAGAATGAGATGGAATATAGGCACTGAGAGCAAACACCCTTCTCCTAAAATGTAAATGGCCCTAGATATGGAAAGTCCCAGTAAACTGTGGCCCCCTACACTTGTCCTTTCCCTTTTAGTCCCAAGCCATTGCCACACTTAAGAATGGAATATGCAACGTTCTCTCTAATTCCAAGGTTTGCTTATTCCGAGGTTTGCTTAACACTTTCCTGCATGTTCTCTTTCTTAGCATCTTTTTGTGAGTCAAGACTTTGTTGAGTTAGGGCCAAGCTAGCAAAAGGAGCTCAAAGCTATATTTGCCAGCAAAACACCATCAGCTGTTGTCTACAGAATCATGTGCTTGAGCAGAAATACCAGAATGCCGACTTAGCACGGCACAGTCCATTCCCAGTGATCTGTAAATGGATTAACCACTTTGAAGAACTTTCCTGCTGACCCCAGCATTTTCTGTTTTCCTTCCATCTAGCCAGGTTCTAGGACAGTGCAGAAGCAGGAACAAGGCTAAGACCACAGAGCAGAGACTCACGGAAGCCATGCCAAGGGCATGCATTCTTGATAAGCAGCAAGGAGACTTGGTGTGAACGCAAATACATAATTAGCACCTTCTTCTTGACATGATGTATTTTCGGGGCAAAGGTTCAGAAGCAAAACTACAAAACTGCCTTCATTCAAATTTAGAAGTTTAATGTTAAAATGGGTGATGCCGTTTTGCTAAACTAAAACGTGGATATTGGTTTAAGAATAGAAAAATGTATTTGTGAAGTTGGTTTTTCTTTTTTTCTACCTGTCGGCCTATTCTAACTTTCTTTTTGAGCATGCTGAGTCATTGCTTTCTTCTTTTAACAACGATCTATTATTATAACGAAACAATCGATAAAACTGTGCAGTCTAAAATAATGAGAACTTACTGAAAATCTTCCTAGCTACTGCTACTAAGCTGCTCTGAGTTGATGGCATAAAACCAAGATCTGTACGAGGTTTTTACTTTCTATGAGTGTATTTCCGCCTGCTGTGATCCAGGTCTGAGTTCGGCTTGTCTACCACACAGTGTTGAAGGAGGACCGAAGGCTTCTTTTCTCTTTCCAACCCACCACCAACTTTCTAAAACTCTTTGTTGTATGTGGCTTGTTCGGTGCAGTCTATTGTCATGTGGCTTTTACTTGCACAATGTCTTGGTCCCATAATATTGTTCTGTTCTCTTCTCATTAGCCCGAGAAGCGAAAGACTTCTGCAATACTTTATATTATGTCAAATCAGAATCTCAGTTTGCAAAATGACTTATGACTCTGAAACCTTCTTGTATAACGATGCTTTCAATTGCATACTATCTCTGCTGAAGAGAAAATTTGTCTTTATAACACGAGTACAATGCTAATTATAAGCCAACTGTCGTCATTTTGATAACACCAACCTGAAGTTTCCAGAGAGGCTTAGCGACACATTAAAAGTTCACTGCTGTCACTTCAAGACAGGGATCACTCGGTACCAACATAACTGTCAACACATCTCAGGAACTGCAGGGCAGAAAGCTGGTTTTGACTGTGAGTGTATCATCCACGTGACTTTCGAGAACGTAACATTTTCAAGAAGGTTGTCTTTTGAAAAAAGAAATTTTTAAAATTCTCCTAACATTATTCCATCCACAGGTACTGATGTGTCATAAACACTAATCTCTGTCATCTTCATTGTTCAGCAGAGGAAATAGGCCAGGGGAGGAGAGAGGTGGCTGACTCAAGGGCACACATGATGTGGCTGGAACTCAGACCTAGCACCTTTCCCACCCCACCCAGCCTTGTCTCTGCGTTGTTTTGGATCTCATGCCCTGTGAAGCAAGGGTGATCTCACTAAGGTCAAATATACAAAATGATGGTGTTAGAAGATACTTATTTGGTTTTAATTCAGGGTTTATATACATACATATATATATATATGTGTGTGTGTGTGTGTGTGTGTGTGTGTGTGTTTATATATATTCTGTGTCTCCTTAAAAACACGGAAACTTGGAATTCCAAGTTAACACTATCAATTCAAGGAGAATAATTTTGTTTCTACGCTGCAATCAGAGCTCCCTCTAATGGCTATCTATTTGGACAGCAAATTCTTGGGAAAATGAAATACCCCTGTTCTTTTAGAACCAAGGACTTTTTTTATTGTTGTTGTGTAACGAGTCCTTATTTGCCTTCGCAATTAGATTTTCTATATCCATTTCAATCTACAAGTTCTAAAAATCTGCAATTTTCCAATCTCTGGAAACCATATCAGTATAAGTGAAAACAAAAGTTATTTGATGTAATGTTTAATTTTACATATCAGCTGGATTGGGCTACAGAATGCTGGTATTTGGCCAAACATTATTTTGGGTGCCTATGGGTGTTTGGGGGTGAATTTAACATTTGAATAGTAGACTGAGTAAAGTAGATTGCTCTCCCTAATGTGAATGGGCCTCAACCAATCAGTGAAGGCCTACATGGAACAAATAGGCTCTCTCAAGTAAGAGAACTCCTGCCTGGATGCAGATTTGCCTGCCTTCTGGGTTGAACTGAAACATTGGCTCTTCTTGGGTCTTGGGGCAGCATTTGGGCTGAAACTTACACCGTCAGTTTTCAGGCCTTCAGACTCAGACAAGAACTACACCATCAGCTCTCCTGAGACTCTGGCTTACAGCCACAGGTCTTGGAACTTCTCAATCTCTATAATTGTGTGAGCCATTGATATGTGTATACACACCACACACACACACACACACACACAATCCCTTGGTTCTGTTTCTCTAAAACACTTGATTCCAAGGTGGTTTTGAAAAACATAAAAATTTAAATATGTTTGGATACTTCTCTTACAGGCAGTAACAGTTAAAGTTGCTCTCCTTGAAGCATCTATCTTCCTGCCATCATAGATGGTTTTGACTAATTCATTGTCAAGTCTTGCTGACAAGTGAGGAGCACAAAAAAAAAAAAAAAACAAAAAAAAAACAAAAAAAACCACCAAGATCTGTGATCGCTGCATTTTAGAAGTGCCACATAAAAAGAATATAAAATATAAAAATATATACAATAGAGGCAATATCAACTCTAGCGATACTGCATTTTATTTACATTTAGTGTCACATTTTATTAGGTCCTCACAGCAATCCTGAGAGAAAGAGCAAATATCCTGAGCTCAATATGCAGATTCATAACTTGATCCCCCAGAGAGTAACTGACTCTAACACTGTGCCTTTTCCATTATAACCACATCACTCTGAGTCTTTCTCCGCCACAAACCATTAAGACAGCATCTCCAGTCATTCCTGTAACCACATAGGCTATTGATGATTTTTAATCCAAAATGTTCTACCCAATGGCTGTTTTCTGGCTGATTTGGTTCAACAGCCCAGAGCACAACGTAAAAAATTCCAAGCTTAGGGTTAGAATTTCTGTTTAGAACAAGTGACTTTCCTCCATTGAATGGGCATTGAATATACCTGGTCACGGTCTAAGTAAGTGATTAGGATCTCCTATAAGTGATTTGGATCCGAAGTGATTTGGAGTCTGGATAAAACAGTTAAATTGTACCTCCCCAACAAAAATGAAACTTCCTAGAAGTCAGGAAGCATATCTTAGTCATCTCTGTCCCTCAGAGCCTTTGTGCAGAGCAGGTGCTCTATAAACACTAATTGTATAAATAAATGAATACTTAAATAATAATTATTATTACCATCTGGTTATCATTTTGTGTGCACCTACTAGATGTCAGGACCTTTAATAAACAGTTTACATTTATTACTTGGAATCTTTTCAACCATCCTCTTGAGAGGATAATATTTTTTTATTATACAGATGAGGAAACTGAGACTCAGAGAAATGATGTTCTCAGGGTCTCACAGATGAAAGTCATGGTGTTGAAACCAATCCCTCAACTGCTTGGTTCCTAAAGCCTACATAGTCTCCACACCACCCTGAAAGTTGCCCACCACTGATGAGGGAAAAAAAGGCAACTTCCAAGCCCATAGAAAGTATATCAGTAGCATCATGTTGGTATATAATCTTCAGAAATGACCAAATAATTCATGGTTTGGGACCAGGGCCCTCCTAACTGATCTCAGTATCCTGGACAGCTCCTCCTTCTATGTCATCTGCTGCATTTGAATAAGGGGAGCATAAGGGCTGGAAGAAAAGCACACAGAGCTGGAAGAACAAGAAGAAGGTTAGGTATGCACTCTGGAATGTAAAAACGTCACTCATGAGAGTGCCTGGCTGGCTCAGTCAGAAGACCATGTGACTTTGATCTTGGGGTTATAATTTTGAGCCCCATGTTGGGGCCAGGAGCAGAAGGAGGGTCTGTTCCCTTTCCCAGTTGTGTGCCCCAGGCCTGTGCTGGGGCACCTGGTCTGAGTGCTCTTAGAGATGATGGCTTTGGGTAGTTGTTCTCAGAACTACTTTATAATATAAAAAAGAAAGTCTTTTTAAGACTTACTATTTGATTTCTAGACTTTAATAACAATCTGTAGAAGTCTAGCTTTATTTAGAAACTGACATACATCTTCAATGTTTATTTTCTAAGAGCTTTTTTCTTGTTTCTAATCCTTCCCTTCTAAGTCACCTTTTAGCTACAAAGGTTATAATCATCAGCAAAGGTCAATAAATTTTCACTGCATTCCAGATAACATCAATACCTTGAGAAAGAATTTGGCAGGAAGAGGACCTTTCCTTCCTGGAGAAGGAAATTCACAAATTAGCTTTTTTAAGGTCATGTTAGACAATTAAGATAAATTGCTACTGATACATATTAGAGGGTTGACCACTGAGTGAATACATATCGATGGTATTCTTAAAAACAATATTTTGCATCTTTCCTAATCTACTCTTATAAAATGAGCAAACTCTAAGACAGCATATCCCAACCTGTGCTCCATGGAGTATTAAGAGATGTTATGTGTAAAAAGGATTCTGTGGTCAAATCACTTTAGGAGATACTGTAGAAACTTGTTTGCTTGGAAAGGTAGAATCCTTACCAGAGTTTCCTAATATGCTACTCGGAACTATTACTCCCCATAAATGGAATACAGTTTGTCGTGCATTAGTCAGGGCTCTCCAGGAAACAGAACCAATGAGGTACATATATATGAGAGGAAATAAATTGTGAAGAATTGGTTCACAGGATTGTGAAGGCTTAGAAGTCCCAGGATCTGCTGTCTGCAAGGTGGAGACCCAGGGAAGCCAGTGGTTTCATTCAGTCCAAGCCCAAAGGCTTGAGAACCAAGGGAGCAGATCATGTATATCACAATCTGAGGGCCTGAGATGAGATGAGATGTCCCAGCTCGACCGTGAGGTAGAACAAAGAAGGGCAAACTCCTTCTTTCCCTGCCACTGGTTCTTTCCGAGCCTTCAACAAAACGGATAATGCCCACCCACACTGGGAAGGGCAATCTGCTTTCCTGAGTCACCAGTTCAAATACTAATCTCACCCAGAAACACCCTCACAAAAACGCCCAGAAATAATGTTGAAACTGGACACTCCATGATCAGTCAGCATAACACATAAAATTAGTTTTTTGCCCCAAACTATTCAATCACAGAACCAGTCTATTAAAATTGAGTGAGGTGAAAGGCTGGCATTTTTTCAAATACCTTTGAGAAAGGTGTTTTGGTTCCTTGAATTTTAATGAATTTCTTCTCAGCCCACAGCATCATTGGCATTGTATTGGTGCTCTGGCAAAGCACCGAAACAAATTAGATAAATGTTGGCTAAACACGTTCTCTTCCTAATCCATCAGGTTGCCAATTGGCAGTGAATTTCATTTGACAACATCAATTACCTTGGTATTTTTCTTCAGTTTGATGAAAGCTTGCGCCACATTTTTGGCCTGGGGCGCAATCATTATTTAAGCTCTCTGTGGACCACTCAGAAAACACTTGGTGTTCTCTTTTCCACTTGGTCAGTTTCTGCCTTTATGTTCATTGTTCCTTTCTTCTGCGTTTCTTTGGATTACCTGTTTACTTTTGAACATTTGAGTAAAGTGTTTATCTCACTTACTTTCATTCTTTGTTTTTTTCTTGAAATTAGAGTTTAAGGCTACTTAGCTGTATGCCTTATGATTTGTAGTATTTTTATTGTTTTCTCAAAACACTGAAATTTTGGTTTCTATTTCCTCTTTAACCAAAAATTGTTTGAGAGAGATATGATGGTGGTATTTTTTTTTTTTTTTACTTTAAACAAAATTTTTTTAGCAGGCTCTACCCCCAATGTGGGGATCCAACCCATAATCCCTAAGTCAAGAGTCACCTGCTTCACCAACTGAGTCAGCCAAGCACCCTCCTTTTTTAATTTTTAAATTTTATTTGAGAGAGAGAGAGCGGGGGGTGACAGGGGAGGCAGAGAAAGAGAGAAACTTGAGCAGTCTCCATTCCCAGTGTGGAACCCTACACAGGACTCAATTCCACGACCCTGGGATCATGACCTGAGCTGAAACCAAGAGTCCAATCCTCAACCAACTGAGCCACCCAGGCTTTAAATTCTTAATTTTATTTTTAGTAGGCTGTGGTGGTATTTTTAAATTGGAGGAGTGCCTGGGTGGCTAGTTGGTTAAGTGTCAGACTTTGGCTCAGGTCGTGATCTCACAGTTTGTGGGTTCAAGCCCCACGTCCAGCTCTGTGCTGACAGCTCAGAGCCTGGAGCCTGCTTTGGATTCTGTGTCTCCCTCTCCCTCTGTTCCTCCCTGCTCGCTCTCTCTCTCGCTCTCTCTCTCTCTTTCTCAAAATTAAATAAGCATTAAAAATTTTTGATAAATAAATAAATAAATAAATAAATTGGAGAAGGAAAAGGTCTTTCTGGGTTTCACCATTATTAATCTTTTTCTTTTTTTCTTTTGCTTTTTTTTGTTTCTTTTGCATTGTGGAACTTATGGATTGTTTTCCAGCTTTAGTGAGGTATACTTGACAAATAAAATGCAAATTCTCTTTAAAGCATACAGTGTGATAATTGGTATAAGTATACATTGTGAAATGACTCCCACAATCAAGCTAATTAATATCTGTTACCTCACAGAGTTAATTATCCCCTCTTTTTTTTATGAGACTGTTTGAGATCTATTATCTTAGCAAATATCAAGTCTACAAAACAGTATTATTAATTAAAGTCATCATGTAATACATTAGATCCCCAAAATTTATTTGTCTTATAACTGGAAGTTTGTATTGGCTAACATCTCCCCAGCTTCCCCTCCCCTCCAGACCCTGGCAACCACCATCCCACTCTGTTTCTATGAGCTTGATTTTTTTTTCCCACATATAGGTGATCCCACAAAGTATTTATTTGTCTTTCTCTGTGTGGTTTATTTCTCTTAGCATCATGGCCTCCAGGTTCATCCATCTTGTCACAAATGGTGGGATTTCCTTCTTTTTATGGCTGAATAATATTCGTGTGTGTGTGTGTGACATTTTTATATACATCCATCCATGGACAGACACTTAGGTTGTTTCCATATCTTGGCTACTGTGAAGAATGCTGCAACAAACAGGGGACTACACATCTCTTTGAGATGGCGATTTTGTTTCCTTTGTATATATATTCAGAAGTGAGAATGCCAGATCATATGGTAATTCTATGTTTAATTTCTTGAGGAAGCTCCATACTGTTTTCCGGAGTGGCTGTACCAGTTCACATTCCCACCAACAGCGCACAAGTTTTCCCTTTTTTCTGCAACCTCACCGATATTTGCTATCGCTTATCTTTTTGAGAATAGACATCTAACAGGTGTGAGATAATATCTCATTGCGGTTTTGATTTGCATTTCCTTGATGATTAGTGATGGTGAGCATCGTTTCATGTACCTGTGGACCCCCTGTATGTGTTTAGGAAATGGTCAATTTTCTTGATCTTCCATAGTCACCTATATTTTCAGGAATAATATCTGTCAATTACATCCATAGTGACAACGACATCTATCTCACTAATTGTGTTACTAAGATTTCTATACTCTGGCTTCTTTCTTCTGCCTACTTGTTCTGTTATGGACTGAGAGAAGTCAAAGCCATCTACTATACTTTGATCATTATTTGCTTTCATATCCTGTAGTTTCAGTGTAACAAATGTTAACGTTATATTGTTTTGTGAGTAGATAATCATTACTTTTGAATCAAGCCCACACTACTGTTATATAAAAAGCACTAGTCTCGCTTAATACTCTTTGGCATGAACTAATATTCTTGTTTGATATTGAGATCGTGACAGTGCTGGCCTTTTCTCAGTCGAGGTGGGGACCTGTTTCAGTGTAACTTTGCCCTTCCTTTTATTTTTAGTTTTTCTGAATCGCTCTATTTTCGATGTTTTGCTGGTATAGTTTGCTTTGTGGTTTAATCTGAAAATATTTTTTAGTAGGTGATTTGAACCTATTCACATTTAGTAATATAAGAAGTATACCGGGCCTTTGCTCTATTTTATTACTAAACCTTCTTGAGTTTTGCAGTTTGCAGTTGTTAATTGTTGGTGTGTATTTCTTCCGCAGAAGGTTTGTGGGAAAGATGAGGTGACAGTGGTCTGACCTTGCCCCTCCCTTCTCGGGGATGCCTGAGGCCCTTTTGACTCCGCTGGAACTTACAAACGTTCGCTGATGGAATTTACTGATTAAAAGGAAAACGAGGGTGTGTTGGAGAAGGTCATGGAGAGATTAGAATTGCGGGCTGACCCGTGAGCTGGACCTGGGCACTCAGAGTTCCTCACCCCCCACCCCCGTCCTCGGAATGCGCTTCTCTGTGCATTTCCCGCTCCCAGACGCTGCGCCAAGAAATAGCGAGGACACCTGCAGGGTATGTGTGACCAAACCCAACTAAGGCCTCTCTCTGTGTAAACTTTTAAGGTTTGGCAAGCGGGCGCAAAAAAATCCGTTCGTCTTGCTGCCTACCAAGACAAGCCTCATTCGTAAGTTTCCTTCCGTATTAAAGCAGCCACCTACCAACCTGGAGTGGCTGGCCTGCCTCTTGCTTTCTCTTCTCTCCCTGCTCTCTGCATTCAGGGCCCCGGTGTCACATTACACCTGAGAAGCTCCCAAGGAGTTTGCAAACCAACGGGGTGTTACAAGGTTCCTTTGTACAGAGTAATTGCTTTTTATTTTCTGCTTTTTCTTTTGGACAGCTCACCTTGTATCTCCTCCCTTGGGTTTTTGTATTTCTGCTTGGGAATCTGCCTTCATAGGGGCAATTTGTTTTTTAAGAGTTTGTTTTTTCCTTGGGGTGCCTGGGTGGCTCAATCGGTTACATGTTCAACTTAAGCTCAGGTCAAGATCTCAAGGTTCGTGAGTTCCAGTCCCGCATCCGGCTCTGTGCTGCCAGCTCAGAGCCTGGAGCCTGCTTGGGACTCTGTGTCTCCCTGTCTCTCTGCCCCTCCTCTCTCTCTCTCTCTCTCTCTCTCTCTCAAAAATAAGTAAACATTAGAAAAAAATGTTTAAAGAGGTTTTTTTTTTCTTTTAACTCGAGATAAAATATTTGGTTAAAATGTTCATTTTATTTTAAACAAAATATTGTTAATCTGATAAATTCTGTTGATTTTTTAAATTATTTTATCTTTCCATGATTCTTGGCCAACTACTTTTTATTATCCTCAGCATTGACTAGTTGGATTCTCCTGTCTGTTTTGGGGAAGTTCCCGTTTTTGTTGTTTAGTTTTTAGGGTGGTCTTTTGTTTGTTTCATTTTTTTGTTTTGGTGTTTTCTGAGATTTGCCTTTGCTTGCTTTCCATCATGCATTTTCTTTGTTGAAGTTCTTTAGCATCAAAGATCATGTATTTTCTAATAATAAAAAATTTAGCCCTCTGCCTGATGTGTAAGTTTCTACCGTGCATTGTCACTACCTTTGCTCTCCCACATAGTCTCCATTCAGTCCCCAACCCCACTTCCCAGATCCTTCAGCCCCTGATACGTGCAAGAAATGCCCTTGTGCCAGCCCTGATCTACAGGAAGTGCATTGTTGACATCCACTACCAGAGGGGCACCTTGCTACTCACTTCTCTCTCTCTTTTTTTTTAAGTTTATTTATTTATTTTGAAGGGGGGGTGGGGGGGGCAGAGACAGAGGGAGAGAGAGAATCCCAAGCAGCCTGATGCTGCTCAAACTCACCAACTGTGAGATCATGACCATTCACGACCGATAATGACTGATCATGACCCATCATGACAGAGCCGGAGTCGGACGCTCAACCAACGGAGCCACCCAGGTGCCCCTCTACTCACTTCTCTCCAGCAGCCTCTGTGCTGATTTCGGTTGCCTTCACAGCCCCAATTTCTTGAAATTTAGATCTTACTTGTCTCTTTTATTTGCTTAGGTGATATTTAACACGTTCCCCCCTCATCCTTCGTTCTCATAATACACAAGAGAAGATTACCCTTTCACGCAAACAAGTTCGTATTGGAACTGCAGGTATATTTTTCTTTAAGGAGATTTATTTTGATTTTTTTTTTTTTCTTTCTCAGAAGTTCCTGAGTAGAAACCCAATTATGTGGCTCTCATAGAAGACTTGGCTTTCTCTCAACACAAAACAAACACAAAAGGGTTGGCTCTCTCTTTGGGAAGGGAGCAAAGTCTTCCCGTTACCCTCCGTCTGAAATTGAGCAGGCATTGCTAGGAATATCAACCAGGACTTGCTTTGACGTCCCTGGACCTCGCTTTCTTCATTCAGGTGTTGGAGATTACTCAGTAACAACAAACAAAGCTTTAATTCTTTTTTCAGTATTATACATTAGTCCGATACATGAATTTCCATTAATTAACCTGACAAGTTTTACTAATGAAATTCAAGTCAAGAAATCCCTTTTTCTTTTTTTTTTTTTTTAATTTTTGAAGTTTATTTTTCCTTGAGAGAGAGAGGGTGTGCACAGGCAAGTGGAGTAAGGACAGAGAGAGAAAAAGAGAGAGAATCACAATCAGTCCAGGGGCTCAAACTCCCAAACCTCAAGACCATGACCTGAGCCAAAGTCAGATGTTCAACCAACTGAGCCACCCAGGTGCCCCCAAGTCAGGAAATCTTTATTCAAGACTGAAGGTAGAATGAAGAATAACATTTCAAGGGAAATGAGAAAGACCCTGCCTTTTTTTATATGGAATGTTTATAAATACAGTGATTTTTATTGGCTCTGTCTTCATGAAAAAAATCCGTAACTACAATTCCAGATAAGCATGGATGTTCCCTTCCTCAGTCATCTACATCTATAATGTGCCTGGTCTCATGAAGGGTATCCGGTCACCCAGATTACAATTATAGAAATAT
This sequence comes from Prionailurus viverrinus, assembly GCF_022837055.1. Classification (NCBI taxonomy): domain Eukaryota; kingdom Metazoa; phylum Chordata; class Mammalia; order Carnivora; family Felidae; genus Prionailurus; species Prionailurus viverrinus. The sequence goes on along the minus strand of NC_062569.1, from coordinate 7,453,780 downwards.
CAATAAAGAAGTGAGCAACGTCCAGGGTGCATCCTAAGTCCTGTACGATCCGGCACGTTACCCAAATGTAGCCCTTTCTTCAAAACCCAACAACCTACTATCTCCCCATGTTCCCTTCCACAGATGGATGAAGAATCAGGCATCCTCTTATCCTTCATCGTACATTCTTTGTACCATCACTCACGTACTTAATTTCTTTCCTGCCACCTTCCACAGACCTAAAAGAACAAACCCACTCGATGAAGTAGAAAACTATAAATACATAACAGTTGAGCCCTGGAAAACTCGGAAAAGCAAACTGAAGAAGAAAGTTAAAGCACGAAGATGCAGACTGTTACTCATCAGAAGGGGAACGTGGCAGGGACAGCTTATTGTTCATCAAAATCAGGTTTTCTTCTTGGGCACACGTCTAACTCGCCTTCCCCAGCCTCCTCTGGGTTGCTAGAGCTGTGGTTAGTGTCTGGAGTCAGGCAAGGTGGCAAAATCAAGAACCTCAGGGGATGGCAGGTCAATACGGAAGTCAAGAAAGCCAGGGTCCGGTCTGCTGGGTTCAAATCCCAGCTTCACTCCTGACTAATTACGGAACCTTGAGTGACTTATTAATGTCTCTGGGCTGATTTATTTCTTCTTCTATAAAACTTGGATAACAAAGCTATGTGTCTCAAAGGGCTGTGTGAAAATTAAATACAGCTAAAGGTCGGTATCTGGCCCATAGTAAGCCATCAATAAATGATGACTTTTTTTGTTTTTAAATTAAGATGAACGAGACAGATTATGGAGCATACCTGGGGAGAATAGGCTGTGGCCCAAATCAGGAGCAAGGCCGGAAGGTGTGAGAAGCAGGGTTTTGGCCAGTACAAATTCCCATGTGAAGCTGGGGCCTCTGATCTTTGGTCTTGTTCCAAAGAGCAGACCATGTAGGAGCAGCATGTAGGAGCAGGTCAGCCACTTCCACGGGGGAGGGGACAGCAACAGCGGGAATCACCCGTCCCTGAGGGAAGGAACCCCAAGGCTTGGCGGCCTCGGAGGCGGACACCAGGCAGCATCAGCTCTCTGAGATTTACCGGGAAAAGAGGGCTTGCCCATGTGTCAGAATCTTGGATCCTCTAAATGTCAGCTATGTGACTTCTGGGCGGGTCTCTGGACCTTCTTTTCTTCTCATCTAAAATATGATGTTTAAAGAGCTTGAAGTATGACTAAGTAAGGTAGCCTATCAGCTTATGAAATACCTGATAGGGCGTAGCTCAGTAAATCCTTAACACATGTCAGTGAAAGGGGAGAAATGGTGGCTATATGGTCTGTGCTGATGGGTAAGTGGCTCGGCCGGGCGTGGGAACGACTGGTTTGTTCTGAAAACCACATTTGGAAGCATTATTCATTGTGAGTAAACACTTAACAATGTCCAGTGTGTGCTGAGTTGGCTCTGACATATAAATACATTTAAGACTCTGTGAGCGAGTGTGTGCTCCATCCAGTGGGGCAGCCTCAGACCCTCCTGTTTCCTCAGCACTATTCCCCCTGTTCTCAGGACTGCTCTTGGCCATGGTCTGGGACACCCACTTCCTCCCTGCTCCAGGTGTCCCCCCATGGCCTCCATCATCGCCTCCTCTGCCCACTGTGCTATGGCTCCCGGTTCTCAGACGGAAGCTGTGGTCGTTGTGTTTGCATTCTCTTTAGGTGGAGCTTTCAGTAGTTCCCCTCTGTGCCGGATCCTCCTCTGGAAACTTCCCAAGGGCTGAGCCCTTGGGTACAATGAACATCTGCTGCAGACTTTGCAAGGAAACTCTAATTCCACAGAATGGATTATCTCCCCCTTTGCTCCTACATGCATCCTACATGCTACCCATGCTGAACCACCTGGAGATCCCTTTCATGGCTCCGTATACACAGCATGACCTCGGCTTGGAATGGTTGATCCCTGGGAATGGTACAGATGGGGTAGATGGATCTTTGTGTCATTTGCAGGTGAGGAAATTCGAGTCCAATGAATGAATGACTGTCTACTCCTTCAACATTAGCCTCCATTCCCTCATCATCTCTTTCCTGGACCTTCACAACAGCCTCCTAGATGTTTTTTCTGCCTCCCTCCCTACTCAAAGTTGTCCTCACAATCTCCAGAATGATGTACCTTACTAAAGCATTCTTTTTTTTTTCATTTTTTTTTTTTTTACATTTATTTATTTCTGAGAGACAGAGACAGAGCACAAGTCGGGGAGGGGCAGAGAGAGAGAGGGAGACACAGAATCGGAAGCAGGCTCCAGGCTCTGAGCTGTCAGCACAGAGCCCGAGGCAGGGCTCGAACTCACAAACTGTGAGATCGTGACCTGAGCCGAAGTCGCACGCTTAACCGACTGAGCCACCCAGACGCCCCCTAAAGCCTTCTTAATGATAGAAAATGTCTCGAACAGTGGGCCAGGAAGTGTGGCTGCCAGTGAAGCTTTCTGAGAGACTCATGGCAATTCATCTACCCTCTCTGGAACTCGTTTTTTCCTTTCCCCTGTCAAATTAGGCTCGTTGGACTATAGACTGATGTCTATACGCCTTCTACAGGTCTGTGGTTCTAAGGAATTGTTTTAGAACATGAGCTCTCTTACAGACTCAGATGACGCCCATGCATGGGAACATTTCTTATTCCAAAACTTCACCCGCTCTTGTAAGAAACTGTAGGATCCATTCTGTGTTACACTAATATTAGTGAAGAATTAATTCAAGCAAAATTCTTTCTGCAATGTAAGAGAACAGAGAAAGATTGACCCACGATGAGAGAGATGAGTAATCTGGTCCACTTGTGTCTTGGGATGGGGGCAGGGAGGCCCATGGGTATTAGAATTTAGTCAGAGGAGCAAGCAAAGCCAAGCAGATGGCCCAGATCCTCAGCGCCAAGTAGAAGCCATGGCCCAGGACCTAGAGGGAAAGCCACAGCTGGGCCACAGAAAGGTCAGATAGTGATGGCAAGAACCAGGAAGCAGTGGGGCATCATCAAAAAACTACATAATATAAACCCATTCCGTATGAACAGAGAAGCAAAGAAGGGAAGTGGGAGAGTGAGGGTAGGAATGAGAGCATTTGTAAGTAGAACATTATTCGGATTATCGATTTCACCAGCCTATGACTACAGAAAGGAGACAGCATTTACATATCTGTTCCAAAAACAACTTCAAGTCCCCAATCTGTGAAGCAAAGAATTTGAACTCTTCAAAATAGCCCTAAGTTTTTCTGAGTGTACATAACGGGGCTGACAACCCAGCCTTGCTCAACAGTCACCAATAAGTCAGCCTTTTCTTCTCTTCGAGTTGCTGTTCACCGCCTGCAAATGTCCCTGTTTCTCCCGCTTATAGAAGGCCTAGGGAAAGAGCCTTCTGGATTTTTTTTTTTCACGTACATCCATGCAGTAGGTGTTCAGTGGGGTCCAGAACAACATCCCTCAAATTGCTACACGTTCTGTTCAGTTATTTAAAGAGTCAGTAAAGGAGGGATGTTCATATGCTGACAGCCTCGCTTTTTACCCTCTCTCCAGGAGTCCCACTTGTCCCTCAGAGACGGTGGGAGCCAGGACAGTTTATTTAGAGCAGTAGCCTTTCTCCATTACTATGAAGCCCATCTGACTTGTAATCCTCACAGTGACCCCCATGGCGGAGAAGTCTAAACAAAGAGAACCTGCCAATCCCAAGTCATTGACACTGACCATGGATGGTGCCCACAGGCTTGAAGCCCCCCTCCTTGGATCTATGTGTTCTACAAAGCCAACACCCTCTTTCCTTTGTTCCTCCCTTAATCCCACTGTGTCTTCACCGGGTGCCTCCATCACACATCCATCAGACTGTCCCACAGCGCTGCTGACTTCTTGCCCAAAGCACACCTCCATTACCACCTCCTTTGGGGAAAGTGGTTTGACTGCCTACTTGCATATTCCGGGCAACTGTGCCATCCTTTCTTGATGATAAATCTGTTGTTAGTTGGTCCTATTCCAATTTTGCAGAATAAACCACAGTATGTGTCTCAGATACAAATTTTGCTAAGAGCGGGATGTTATCAGAGGCACCAACTGGTGTTAAATGACCTTTTCTTCACTGGTTTCATCGTACCTTTAATTCTTACTTACAGACACATCAACCCGCATGGTGTTGACCCATTTTCTACTTGGTTTTGGTACTTTGGTTGTTTTTAATGCAAGCGTCTTTTCCCTCATATATTTATGACCAAACTTTCTCCTTATCATTCGACTTTCTGTTCCTTCACTTATTTCTTTTCCTTCTTTCTTTATTTTTTTCCACATCAGACGGGTAATGTGCCGACATCGTAACAAGGTTTAAGGGAGGCACATGTCACACAACGGCGTGAACATCCAGTCGTCACACTTACGAACTACAAAAGGATCTCTTTTCCTTCTTTAATTTTAAAATCTCCTTAGAAAGAAAAGCTCGATTAAAATTTACATTATTATGGCATATTTTCCCTTTAATTTATCGTTTTCCTTTTTAAATACCTTTGATACTTTTTTACCAGCATGCTTTTTTTTTGTTTGTTTGGTATTGCCCACTCAAAATTTTTTGTTCATCAGTGTCCATTTAACGTTTTGTGACACCTGTAGGATTTTCTCCCCTTCGGGTGAGGCTTAGTCAGGTAGAGAAGCTGGCTCCGATTTGCTATCCGAGGCACATAGCCACATGGTAATAAAAGTGATACAGAGATAGGATGTAGAGCCCCTGCCTGTGCACAGTGAAGCCTTGTTGGATAAATGGCCAGCACAACATGACATAATTTGCAATAGTGCACATGTGCTGGCTGGTTGATAAAACTTCGTGTGAATTCCAGGGGATGCCTCTATCCACCGTGCAATCGCTGCTGGCAACGCTTAGGGAAGATCGTGATTTACTACCGGAAAGATGAGGCAAAGAACTCTTACAGGTCATTGCTGAAATATCCAGAAATCCTGGTTCTCGCCAATCTGCTGGCATCCTTGGCTTATCAAGCCAACCGCATCTCACGGAGACCTTTGGCACACTGATAATGTCCTGCGATACCCCTTCTGACACCCTCCTGCTACCGGCCCATCTCTTCATAGAGAAAACCAGCATCTGGCATTTTCCAACTGTTGGTTTTAAAACCTTAAGCGTAGGCCTCACATAATTTGTAGTCATCAGCACACAGCTTTTTAAGTAAACAATTTCAGAGACCAGGTATGTTTCTCAGCCAGTTCTGTTTTATCTTTTTTATTTATTTATGTATTTTACATCATTATGGACTACGGTTCTCTGATACCCTAAGGCAACCTTGTTTTCTTTCAACATCCAGGAGCCGCAAACTAATCCTGATTTTTTTCCCTTCCCAGAAATATGAAATCAACTATCTTCCAAGGGCATTTGTTTTTTTCACTGGAGAATAGCTTTAGAAGCCACAGGCTCTAGCTTTACAAATAAGCTTCTTCCACATCCTGACTGGAATTTGGCAGGATGATAGCAAAAATGTCCAACAGCATGAATCACTGTAGGGACAGAACAGATAAAGCCTCCCTTAAAGAATGCTTATCATTCTTATTGAGATTTCCAGTTCACCTCTATTTTAAAATTTTTTTTTCAACGTTTTTTTATTTATTTTTTGGGACAGAGAGAGACAGAGCATGAACGGGGGAGGGGCAGAGAGAGAGGGAGACACAGAATCGGAAGCAGGCTCCAGGCTCTGAGCCATCAGCCCAGAGCCCGACGCGGGGCTCGAACCCACGGACAGTGAGTTGCTGAACCTGGCTGAAGTCGGACGCTTAACCGACTGCGCCACCCAGGCGCCCCTACCTCTATTTTAATAAGTGCTTCTTGCCCTGCCCTTACAGAAGAGTTTATTAATCCATTTCATTTGTTCAACAACTAATTTTCCTTGTTTGTATTACTATCAATGTAATTTAATTTTTTTTAATTTTTTAAAGTTTACTTATTTTTGAGAAAGAGAGAGAGAGCGAGCCAGTGGGGGAGGGACAGAGAGAGAGAGGGAGACACAGAATCTGAAGCAGGCTCCAGGCTCCGAGCTGTCAACACACAGCCCAATGTGGGGCTTGAACTCAAGAACCGCGAGACTGACTTGAGCCGAAGTCAGACACTCAACCGACTGAGCCACCCAGGCGCCCCTCATTAATATTAATTTTTTTAAAACCCACTACATTATCATACCAAACCATGGGTCTAAATTGCATTGTCTCCCCCAAATTCAGAAGGCTCCATATTTTTTCTTCTGTCTTGAACCTCAGCTCAGCCATCCCGAAACTGGCCTCACGGTACGCAACTGCCATTGATTCTTGGGTCATATTAACTTCACACCAACATCTGGAAGGGAAGAAGCCCTAGCCTTCGTCTAGGAGAACACCAATGAAACAGAGTTCTGAACACTCAGTGTGATACATCGATACCTCGTTCGCATAATAAAAGATAATAAAATGCGGAATATACACAAATAGCGCTTCTTAAAAAGAAATCCACTGTCAATTATCATCATTTGAGCTCCCAACTTGAATTTATTTTATTTTCCCTTTATATATTTTTTCTTTCACTAGTGCCTTTGTCTATCTATGGGGCAGAAGTTTTAGTAAAAAACTGCAGTTTCACACACGCCCTTGGGTACATACAGTGGCCTACGCCAACTTACAAGGGTCGGCAGTATACATGGCTCCCGATTCTGCATTCAGTGACATCACGCGCATGGCTTGCAATCAGCCATGGTGGACATATTTCTGCCACGGAAATTGGCAAATGCTGCAAATCAGGGCTCTCCACCCAAAGAGCCAGCTGTTAAACATTTACCAGCACAACTCTGGGTTCAACTTTGGGACAATTCAGTTTTCCCCAAACCAGTCAAAACGTCAGAACATGAAATCAATTAACATACAGAATTATCAGAGTTAATATACCAAAGATTATGGTCAAAAATCCCCCACTCAGGAAGTTTACATAGAACAGCTTTTGGGGCTTTATGTAATTTTTTTTGCATATTCACTGCACGGTGCTTGCCAAAGCCAACCCTTAGAAGACAAAAAAATACAGTTGGATTATAGCACATTTTAGTTGTAACATCCATTTAGTTATCCACCGGTTTCAAGTAATTTCCAGATATTTTTCATCCATCCCCAGGGGGTTTTATTTCCACAACAGACAAACACAGAGAATTCGGTAATTTCTAGTTATTAGCATTTCTGTGCTAATATCCAAAGTTTACATGAATTAATACACACCAATGTATTGGCTTCTCAATTTTGCATTCCTTTTTTTTTTAATTTTATTTATTTTTTTATTTGTTTTGAGAGAAAGTGAGAGAACCAGCAGGGGAGGGGCAGGGAGAGAGGGGACCAGAGGATCCGAAGCAGGCTCCACACTGACAGCAGAGAGCCCAATACGGGGCTCGAACTCAAAAACCGTGAGATCATGACCTGAGCTGACATCGGACGCTTAACTGACTGAGCCACCCAGGCACCCCAATTTTGCTTTCTGTAATAACTGTATCTTCTGGATGATATGGAGGATAGAGCCAAGCGAGCTCTGAGTACGAGGTCTGGCTTTGCCAAAATCTAAAATGGGCCGAAGGAATATTAAGTTTCCTTATTGGATCTGAGTGGGACTGGCCCACTAATTTGTCTGTCATGGCACCCCTTGGTGTCATTCCCAGGAATGTAATGGCCTCGCATATCTATCATTGAAAAGTGTTCATAGTAGAGGTTCTCATTTTGTTGTTCGTTTAGCACCTGAGTTTAGGCAGGAGAAACATTTGTACCTGAAGGCTCTGTGTAGTTCAATTCCCCTGCCTTGTTATTGCCACTTGCCCAGAGAAGTGGCCTCCTCTGGCCTCACCTTCCAGCTGCCTTGGGACAGCATGTGGCCTGATCCCTTCTTTGTGGAGGTATGGGCTTCTGAGCTGTATCTCATTGGAGTCCAGCATTCTTCCTCCCTAATCTCTGGTTTCCCTCACCCCCCAGCCCCACACCTTGAGCAGACTTCCTCTGGCATTCCCCCCGTATTCCCACTTGCCTTTGAAACTTGGCTGGGTCGGGCTGTGCTCGCTCAAGGACACAGAGCCACGGCCTTGTTGGAGCTACAGACATCTGCCTGTGCTTGGCCACCCAGACCCCAGCACAAGACTGTTTCGGATGCCCTCACTCTCCTGTACTCTGAGCTTCCCTCTCCTAATACTGCCCATTTTACATCCCTCCACATTCTACAACATTCCATTATCTTCTACTATGCTTTCCTACCTATTACTATAGGAAGGTTGGGAAGGAGGATATACTCTAACTCTACGCCTTTGTCCCCATGTCAGACACCTGCTGAAGCCACAGCACCAGCCAGGTCCAAAATGGACTCAGGGAAAAGGTTCTGTTTTCTAAGACCTGTGACCTTGGAGAGACCCGAGGCTGATCACTAGTCTCCCACTTATCCCTCCAAACACATTTGTGTCTGGCTAATAATGTTGACTGTTTCTATACAGGTTTTAATTTCTGTTTACTTAATTTTTGTTATTTCTTCAAACCAGGAATCATTTCAGATCTTCCTTTTGACTTCCAGGGAGATAGATATTTCTTGGATATTTCTTGGATAGGTTTTCATTTTGTTGTCATTTTTTAAAAGTTGATTCCATTATAGAGAGCGTTTGAGAGCTCATGGTTTCTGCTTACTATGGAAATATAGTACCATGGGTGGTTAAAAAGTACACAGAGGGCATCAGATTGCACTTACCATCTACTATTTGCTTTTTCTATTCCTCATTTGTCTTCCAAATTTGTTTATCTGGTATAGGTATATATGTTTCACTTTGTCTTAACTGCTGTTCAAAATTTTATTTATGAACATACCATCATTGATTTACTCATTCTCCTATTAGTGGACATTTTTATTAATTTCTTTCCCTTTCTCTCTCTTTTTTTTTTTGCCAATGGCAAACAAGGCTTTGCTGAACAGCTGTATGTGTGCCTCCTTTTCCTATAAATGCAAGTTTTCTCCAGGATCAGTACCTAAAATTATAATTGCTTTTTTAAAATAATTGCTTGGTCATAAGTTATACAATATCTTGTTTTGCTAGCATCCCCAGATTGCACCCCAGAAGTACCACGATAGTTTATAAATTTTCATCAATGGCTTATCGGAATTTTCCCCAAATCTTTGCCAACACTTGATAATTTTTAATTTTTGCCATTATGATGGTTATACAACAATCTCTCTCTCTCTTTTTTTTTTCATGCATCCCTGAAGAAAGATATGTATCTTCAAATTGAAGAAACTTGAGTCCTGAGCAAAATAAATAAAAATAAATCCGTAGTTAATGACATCAGAGTGAAACTTCAGAAAATGAAAGACAAAGAGAAAAATCTTAATCAAAGGGAAAATACGGTTTACTTACAACGGAAGGACAGGCAGACTGACAACGTATTTCCCATTGGCCGTCGGAAGACAGTAGGATGACATCTTCACAAGGCTGTTGGGGTAAAAGAAACCTGTCACACTAGAACTCTATATTATTCTCCCAGGATTGTATCAGCATGGCTTCGATCGGCCTCCCCCCACCTTTTTCAGAAACAGGTACTGCTCCTTGACCACGGTTGGGTAGGTGTCTGAAGCTGGGCAAATCCTAGAACCTCATGCCCTCTGGTCGCATGATTGGGTCAAAGAGTATGTACATAAGCAAACATATAAGCTGCATCCTCTTTCTTTTGGTCGCTTCCATCTGAAAGGAAGCTTTCTGAGGAAGAGAGAGAGACGCACAACTCAAGAGGTTCCAGTCGGAGCTCATTTTTTACTTTTTAAAAAAATTTTTTTAATGTGTATTTATTTTTGAGAGAGAGACACACACACACAGAGTGCAAGTGGGGGCCGGGCAGAGAGCGAGGGGACACAGAATCCGAAGCAGGTTCCAGGCTCTGAGCTGTCAGCCCAGAGCCCGATGTGGGGCTCAAACTCACAAACGGTGAGATCACAACCTGAGCTCAACCAGGGTGCCTGGCTGGCTCAGTCGGTTAAGTGTCCGACTTCAGCTCAGGTCACGATCTCATGGTTCATGGGTTCGGGCCCTGGGTCAGACTCAGTGCTGACAGCTCAGTGCCTGGAGCCTGCTTCAGATTCTTTGTCTCCCTCTCTCTCTGCCCCTCCCCCACTTTGTTTGGTCTCTCTCTCTCTCTCTCAAAAATAATAAACATTTTTAAAAATTCATGCTCAACACGTTAATGCATCCCAAAAAGAAAAAAAAATCCCACTCAAAAAAAAAAAATTGAAGATTTCAAGAGGCACTGAAGCAAAGACTACCTCACAAGCCATTTGGTAATACTTAAATTTTGCCATCAAGTCTATTGTATTCTCTTTCCAAAGTCTTTCTCTTCATCCATCTTATTCCTTTGGAGTTTCTTCCTGCTTCTTCTGTCCTATAATTCCTGAACTCCCCCTCCTTTGTCCAGAGCCCTTTGGCTCCACAATCCTACAATCCTACACTAACATTGTAAACCCCACTTGGCAAGATAAAGTGTTTTGCTTTGCCAAATATCTCATGTTCCTCAAGGCCATCCCACCTCAGGGTTTGTTTAGCCTGGGGGGTTACAGGTAGTGCATGCAAGGTTCTCTGTCCAGAGTATGGAACCAACACATCCTTTTCCCAGTCCAAAGTGCCTCCAAATATTGTCCTATACCAATCAACAGGCCACCTAGACTCTATTTAATCACAGTACTGAGGTTCCTGGAGTTCTATGTGACTAAAAACGCGAAAGCTGACTTCTGTCAACTAGCACCCTTTATAACATTCCTTCTGAAAGCTTATTTCCATGTAAGCGTGCTAAATCTTTTACACTCAAAATTTTATCTTCTTTAGTCTGCAAGGCAGCCCTGAGAAGGGAACGTTGGCTGAAACGACTCGTCCAAAGTCATGCAGCTAGTGAGAAACAAAGCCATGTCCCTGCTCAATTTCTTTCCTGCACACAAACGCCCTTTCCAGAATCCAGTGCCCTTGCTAATTTTCTTGAAACTTTCTTCGAGGCACTGCTTTCGACACCAACAATTGGAAAACATACTAATTTACTATATTTGCTCTCATCTGAAGGTATTGAAATTTTGCAAAACGGCCAAGATGTAGATGACACGATAAGAAATACCAAGAAACTGAGATAATTTTTTAAAAATCAAGATATATATTAAGTCAGATTATACTGAGAGGTTAACGTATTCAATTGAAGTCTTACTTTATAAATATTCATTGTGGATAAAACCTAAATAGGAATACCCGTAGACTATTGCTCGGGGCAGAGGAAAAATGATTTGGCCCAGACCCAGACCCATACACTTCCCACCATGACACTATCAACCAATAAAGCAAGCGCTCGTCAACACAGGGCATGCTCAATACACCTTGTGAACCCTGGGCTCCAGTCCCGGATGAATGGAAGAAACGGCAGCTTATACTTAGGTGAACTCAGTTATCCTCTGGAATAGTTGTGTGAGCTTGGGCTCTCATGCTCTGATGGTTGGAAATTTCATTTCTAAGTCTTTACTAAAATACTCAATAAAACTCTAAATGATATTTTTCTTCAATATATTTTCCTTATGTATTCGGTCAACAAATATTGGCCTTGTTGGCCAAGGACACTTGTGATGAGTACATTTGTCCCTGGACTTGAGGGCACTTTTATTTTGATCTCTTAGATACAAGCACAAAAGTGCTTACTGCTCCAAGGTCCCAAAGAAAGAGGGCTCCTAAAAAAACACGGGTGGAGAGCAAAGTCCAAGTAGTCACCTGAACATTTTAAATGGGGACTCAGATTTTAAGACAAAATGAGTTCTATATCTAGAAAGAAAACACACACACACACACACGCCTGATTTTTCTCTTGTGTAAATAATGTCCTAGGTTAAACAGGTTTGTTGGTATAATGCATCCTTGTATGAGAAAGTCACTAGATAACATTGTCCTAAAGGAGTCATATCCCAGAGAGGGTTAAAAATGTTCAGAACGCAGAGCTGCCTTACGAAGCAGCTATATGAAGCTTTCTTGGGTGATGTATGTACATGAACGCTTTTTCATCTCAGAGCAACTTGCATTTCACAAGTCAGAAAAGAGAGGAAATTGGAATGACATGCCAACCAAACCTCGTTCTGCATGGGTAAGAGTCATCACTAGGTTTACCCTTGCCACGGGGCCTCTACCTTCCACCTGCATATGATTTTGACCAAGGGGAAGACAAAGAATGGAAGAGAAAGAAACCACCTCTCCCCAGGCACATGAAGCCACAGAAGGAAAGAAGCCACAAAAAGGGAGGAATCTCTCTCCCTCTCCTCTCCCACCCACATGCACATTTGGTGCGAACTCCTTTGGACTCCAGAGATTCTCTTATTAGGACTCCAAGAGTTCACCGAAGTGAAACTTACACCAGAAGAAAAGGGTGGGGATCGCGTGAGAACCTGGGTTCAAGTACGTGACTGAGGACTTTTGGAGACATGAGACAATGCAAGTACCAGCAAATTAAAACCGCAGGGGAACGCAAGTTAAGGAGGTAGAGTCGGCCATGATGTAACCATCCCAACTCAGATGACCACATTTGCAAGGCCTGGTGGCATCATGCCATGTGGGAAGGTGAGGAAAACTGGGATTGGAAGGACATGGAGTGAGAATGAACCGTCTGTGGGTCACCAGCCCATCTGGATCATCCTTGGTCTCCTGGCGGTGGGGATCTGGGTGACTCAGGCTTGGGCAGAATCTCAGCAGCTGGGAACAAAAGCTGGGGGGGGGGGGAGGGGGGCGGGGGGGAGGGGCAGTGAAGATAGCGTGAAAACCAGAGCAATAAAAACGCACGGAGGCTGTTGGTAGCCCTGCTAGAAATCTCAAAACCCGGGGCGCCTGGGTGGATCAGTCTGTTGAGCGACCAACTCTTGATTTTTGGCTCATGTCATAATCTCGTGGTTGGTGAGTTCGAGCCCTGAGTTGGGCTGTCTGCTGTCAGAGTGGAGCCCACTTCGGATACTCTGTCCTCCTCTCTCTGCCCCTCCCCCACTCATTTTCTCTCTCTCTCTCTCTCAAAAATAAAATAAACACTTAAAATAAATAAATAATTGCGGCACCTGGGTGGCTCGGTTAAGCATCAGACTTCGGCTCAGGTCATGATCTCACAGTTCATGAGTTTGAGCCCCACATCTGGCTGCCTGCTCTCAGCTCAGAGCCCACTTCGGGGGCTCTGTCACCCCTCTCTCTTTGCGCCTCCCCCCTCTCTCTCAAAAATAAATAAGCATTAAAAAATTTTTTTAATAATAAAATAAAATAATATTTAAAAAAGAAATCTAAAAACCGTGGTCCTTTGGGGTGGCTGCCTGGCTCAGTCAGTAGAGCACACGACTCTTGATCTCAGGGTCGGGTTTGAGCTCCGAATTACACGTGGAGCCTAGTGAAAAAACAAACAAACAAAAAAGATAAAAATAAATAAAAATAAAAACCGAAGTCTTTTGTGAATGTGAGTTGTAGGAAAACAGATGAGTGACAAATGAGATGGAAACCGGAAGACATGAGCTGAAGAGGAAGGCGTAGCCGTTGGGGGAGGCAGAGTGGAGAGAAGGCTGTGGTCCCCCCCACACCCCTGGTCTCTACCCTCCCAGCTGTACCTACTGAGATCAGCAAGCAAATCAGGAGAATCTCCAGGCTCAGAGAGAAGCTGTGGCTTAGGAAAATAATGAAGTTGAAGTTCTGAATAAATGTGCTCTGCATCTCAAACCACTCGCCGTTCATCTTTGCATCAGCGGAGAAAAATCACAGGGAAGGAGATAAACAGGGTCATTTTAAAAATAGGAGCGAATTGGCAGATTCCCACAGGAAGAAGGGAGAGAGTCAGGGATATCAGATGGCACCAAAATCCACAGTAACAAGAGTTGAGGAAAACAGACACCATTTGCATTCCGAGCCAAATAATGAGGTGTCAGCAAGACATCAACTGGAAGACAAAAGTTGGAAAATTATTCTTTTTCTTTTTCTTTTTTTTTTTTTTACTGCTTGTAGCCAAAGCTCTAGTTGAAAATTAAATGCAAAATCTTGCAGCTGGCAGTAACGGTCCTTCATGATCTCTATCAGCAGAAGACTAAGATTCCGTCAAAGGCTCTGACTCAGAAAGCTTATAAGCCAGAGAGAAAGAACAGAGGCTGTCAGCTGCAGAAAGGGATGTTTACCGAGAATTCGAGAAACAGAGGGCGAATGCAGTGAAAATAGATTAGGTAGCAATCTGTTGGCTCACCACGTGGCGGTAAAGAAAGCCTAAGAGACCAAACTCTTTCCTTTTGATGCATTAAGATTTCTTCCCGGATGGGAAGAGAGTGCTGCCTTCCTGAGACAGGAATTGCAAGTAACAAACCCAGAGACTGGTGTACTTCAGAGGTCTCAGAAATAAAACCCAACCCAGGAAGATCACCAAGGAACTCCTGTCAATAAGAGGTCCCTGAAGCCAGGCTGGCTCCCATGGGACACTCCTTGTGAGTGACTGCCCCGGTACTCACTGCCCACTGTGCCATTCGCCTTTCTCCCGCTATGGAAGAGGCATGCCTAGGACTGAATTAGCTGTGAATGGGCCGCCACCTGGGTAGCCTATGAGGTGTCAGGAAAAACTCACCCTCTGATCTGCAGGCAAACATAACTTCCTTGATGGGAAGTTGCCAGAATGTCTACTGAGTCTCACACCCACTGAAAGACAGACTCCCCAACCCTCCTCGATGGCATGGCTGGCGATGGCGGTCACAGTAGGGGTATCTTTACTTCAGCATTAATCAAACAGATTTGCCTGGAGGTCGACAGGGGGCTGTGTGTGAACCACCACCTGGGCCAAGGGCCCATTTTCAGTATGTTAATATAGCTGCCTTTAATAGTGGCCCTAGAGGCTTCATTAACAAAGCCTGGCCCAATATCTCTTACTTTCTGCAGGGAGGGCGGGTTTGGCTAGCGCTGATGCAAATCACTTCCTATCTTTATAAGGAACATCCGTCATTAATCAACACACGAAAGACTTCCAGCTGCCATCACCACCTTCTCAAGCATGGACCCAGACACTCCCAACCTTTCCTCCTTAGAAGGAAAGGAAACCATAGAAACCTAGACCCTCTTGCTGTAAAAGTACCTTCTTTCGAGATCCTAGTTACTTGAGGTTATCTACTTTTCTCTCTACAAAATACTTACAACCTTTGGGTTCTAGAGGGAAGTGCACCAGCCTCTCAAGATTCCACCCCTGGACCTCGCAGCCCCCAGCTGTGGTTACGAATGGACTCTTGGGAAAATGAATGTGCTTCAAACTCCAATGTGAATATTACTTTGGTACTTAGATTTAACACTGTTTTAGAACTTAGTTCTATTGTGCAGAGATCTTTTTGAACCAAATGATTCAAATCTGATAGATATTTGATTTGCGATGAAGACCACCATTTACGCTATGGCTTCCCATTTTCTCCACTCTCCGCAAACCTATTTTATGTATTATTAATGTAGTCTATTTAGTTCACGTAGTTTATGCAACAGAAATGGGTTTTTAGTACCATGTTGAATAGAATACTTTCACATAAATTTGCTTAAAAATAAAATACAGATATAATTATCAAGACTCTTTGCTAATCTAGTACTTTTGCTCATCTGTTCTTTGGATAAACCTAGCCAGTTGATCAAAGGTCAAAACACTCAACTTGGTGGCGGGTGAATTGTTGCCTAAAAGGAAATGTTGTGACTGAAATAGCAGTCAATTAAACCCAAACCTATGATGCAATGCCAAATAGTACACTCTTTGATTTAAAAAATCATATAGAAAGTCACTAGCATAATCATTTTACCAGTATTTGATTTCAGTCATGACGGTGAAGATTGTCAGACTCTTTTATCCCAGTGCAACCGTTTATCTGTATGAAATTGGAAGTCAACGTAGACCTTAAAATCTGCCTAGTCGATGTGGGGATGCAGATTGGAGCCACGTTGGCTCCACCTCCTTCTCATCTCATAACATGGCACCCCAAGCACCCCTAAGGCTCCATCAAACTCATTTTGGAAATTTCTAGATCGCAGCATGATAGCAAGAAGGCCAAGGTCATGGTTTCATGGCAGCCATTTACAAACACAAAACGCTATGTAGTATAGGATGGATGCATCGTTGATATTTAATAGAAAGAAGATATTTTTATCACTACCCTTAACCAACACTCCTACAAGTGTGTACCTATGTGACAAACAAGAAGAGTGAGTATGCAAAATCTCTCCAAGTTGCAACTGCACACTGTACTGTTGGGTCAATGGAATCATCTTTATCCATTAAGAACACTTCATTTTGTTCAAGCAGAGCTAATAAGTACCTATTAATGGTATTATTAATGAGACGGAGACTTGTGCTATGGAGTCAGTCCAGAAGCCATCCTGGACCCTTCCAGGCCTGAGTTTCTACATCTTTCTGGTGTTAGAACAGAGTCCAGATGGACGTTCAGCAAATTACTGTGTCACAGCACAGCCCCATCTTGCTATGATTTGTCAGAATTTTTGCAGCTTCCCCTTGTGAAAGCTTCCTCGTGATTCTTTATTCCTTGAGAAGATTAGACTCTGCCTTTCTTTCTCCTATTCCTTCTTCTTCCATCTGAGACCATATGGGACTCAAGTTTAGGCCTAGGATTTACGTCTAAATATGAAGTTGTATGCAGTGACTTAGTGGCAAAATGTTGCTTTGAATTGTTAATTAATTGGTTAATTAGATTCCTCTGGCAAAGGGTTTTTTAAAAAAATATGTATATTTCAAAAACTTGAGATGAAGTGATCTCTTTATAATTGTCTCCACCATCCTCATATTTCTGACCCCTGACACCACCACTAACCCCATGGTGAAGAGGTCACTTCACCTCCAACTTCAAGAGAAAATCAAAGCCACGGGCAGGAACTGCCCTCGAGCCCCTGCCGCTGACCCTGCCAACCCACCAGAATCTACACACTCCTTTTCTCCTTCCCCTTTTCCCACTGAAAAGGGACTCCTGCTACATGCCTGATCCCCTCACCTGTGCCCCAGATTCTCCCTCCTGCCTCCTCAGTTCTTGACTCAGTATTTCCTCCTCCTTCACACACCTGCTCTGCTGTTTCCTTCCTACCAGACTTCACCAAGCTCAAGTGTCTCCTGAGTTCATGGGACACCCCAGCTACTGCCCTATACCCTGCTTCCCTTCGTGGTCACATCGCCTCCTATTTACTCCAACAGCGCCCTCAAATGTCACCAATGGTTCCTTGTTGCTAAGTACAGTAGACACCTTTGACTTTTCAAAAGAATCTAAACTTCTGAAAAATCCTTCCTATTTTAAAAAAAACAACAAGCAAACATCTATTCGGTCAACAAGTGTTTATTGAGTTCCTCCTAGCGCTGGGAACTGAGGATGTGGCAGGAAACAGGTGTTGGTGGTCATGGAAGTTACATTAGGAGCAGAAGGACAGCCAAGCAGTAAACAAGCAAATAAATGAACAAGATAATTCCCAAGGGTGATGAGTGCTGTGAAGACAAACACAACTGACAAAACTAGAGTGACGAGACAGAGAGTAACTATGGAAACCACCGTGAGTTTCCAAGGGAAACATCTCCGAGATGATATTTGAGCTGAAGTCACCAGTGCAGAGATCTTGGACGAGAGCATCACAGGCAGAGTGCATAGTAAGAACAGACCCGAATGCGTATAAGCACTGAGTAGCTATGACAACATATTATTTACACATACCAAAGGAGACAAAAGAAGGAAGACAGGAAAGTGTGGTCTTGCTGGGTAGGGAAAGGGCTTCTGAATCACAAGTGGGGTGGGCCAGACCTGGAAAGGCAATGAGCCTTATGCCCTAGGGACTGGGTCATGGCTTCAGCTTCCCTCCACTGGCCTCCTAATAGAAAAGCATTGGAGGGGTTGAGGAGGGGTTGAGCTCGGATCTATTGCCTGTATTTCTCACCCTTCAGGGCCAACTTTAAAGCCAACAAACAAATTAGCCAAGCTTGGGCTTAGAACAAGCAGGGATGGCTTCTGGGATGGATCCCACTGGAGACTCAAGAGAGATGAGCCTTCTCCAACCCCTCTCCTTCCATCCCCCAGCTCTGAGGTGAGTAGGGAAAGTGATCCATGATGAAAGACTCTTTCAAAGCCACTGCCGGGCAAATGGTGGAACCCTAAGTCAAAGTCAGGTCCCTGAAGGGAATCTATTAGTGTGCAGTCTTCGCTCATAATCAGCTTCAGTGGTCAGGGTCCCCAGGGAGCATGGAACTGAAATGAGACTTGGAGGGTCTCTCTAGTATTTGTGCCTGGGAAAGAACATGAGAGCCCAAAACTATTCCCCCAAAGCCAAGTTTCCCAACATATACACAAACACACAAGCCAGTCCACAGGAAAGCAAGATGATCTGAAAGTCCTCCACTTAACCCAGGGGCAAACCCCACCAAGCGTCTGTGTGTGTGTGTGTGTGTGTGTGTGTAGGGAACATGATCTAACCAAGGCAGAGTCAAGGGATTATTTCCTATGTCCCTGATGGAGATCCCATACTCAAGGTCAAAGTTCTTTCCACGAGTTTGGGGCTATAGATAGTGGAAGCAAATCAGAGATGAGAAATCAAACTCTAACCCTACTCCGTTACAATTGGTTTCAGACTTACACATATCATGGGATAACCTCCCACATAGGGAGAGAAGTCTTGGACTGCTTATCTACCCTAACTTCCTCTCCTCTCCCACACTTAATTCTCCTCTCCTATTTTGCCTGACCCCACTATAGTATGTGGAGGCACCAACCAGGGACAGCATAGAGGGATTCAGCCCTCCCCAAGAATTTGGGACATTGTGGCCTGGAAATAGCAACTCTCTGAATACCCCTTCCGGTCCTGTGAAAGGCCCTGGGGCCACCTGCTGGTGTCCTGATGTGGGAGGGTGGGAGAGTAGCAACTTGGCCTCACAGAGGGGCCCTCTTAGCAGCCTGGTCTCCAGGAACCTTTGGGAGAGGGGCAAGGATAAGTCATTGAGTGAGCCCAGATAACTTTCCCAAGGTTACAATGAATTGAAGCAATTAGTTCTGAATCTGGGACTGTCCAGATGAATTGGACAAGGCTCAAAGGTAGTGCCTGAGAGTGTATGCTCTCACCCAGGCAGGGATCAGAAGGCATGCACAAATCCCTGTGTGAGGTTGGAGACAGGGGCCTGGGGAGTGGGAAGGAGCTACTTGTTCACAATGTTACTCTCAGCTCTGACACAGCACGTTGGCTGCTTCCGACATGTGGACTTGGACAACCCCTACCCTCCCTGGGAATTTCTTTGCACGCCTGGTTCATCTGCTCACCTAATATCTTACTCAAAAGAACTTGGATCTTCCCCAGAGCTAACTGTGTCTCTGGCTGTGTGCCAGTGCGGGGAACTGATTAAGGAGGTCAAATGGGAACCCGAAGGCAGAGAGGAAGAGAGGAACCAGGCAGAGGATTAATTACAAAGAAGAAGGTCAAGGATCAAAAGTCAGATTAGGCAACAGGATGCCAGAGAGGGAGGAGAACAGAGGTTGGAGGACAATACAAGGGCTGTCACTTGACCATCCTGATCTAAAGACCTTGAAAGCCTGTGCATGTTCTCAGGGAGAAAAGACCGCAGCTGAGACCATAGAAGCCATGCACTGGGCTCTGGAGCCCGAGGGCCACTGCTGGGACCCGCCAACTGGAGCATGACGCACAGAGATGCCCCCTCTCACCTCCAGGCGGCCCCCGCACCGAGGGGCCTGTGGGCATCAGCTGTTGCCACATCAGCCGGTGTCTGTCCCTGCATCCTACTGGAAGCCAGATAACTTGCCCAAGGGCACGGGGGTCAAGAAGCAGTGAGTCCAGGTGCTGAGGTGGTCCATTCGCTTGAAACCGCCCCCTCACTTCTTCCGTGGGGTCGGCTTGCTCCTCTTTTTCAATCTGGTTTACAAAGAGAAACAAAATCCACAGTGTTGCTAAGTGATGAACAAACACTCTCTGTGCTCAGTTAACATAATTGTGAATTTGTAGACTACCTTTGGGGTTGTTATTCTCCCGGGAAATCTAACCTTAATATCCCTTTGCTTAATTTCCCAGTTCTGGCAGCATCTGGCCAAAATAACATAGTTTTTTTCCCCTGGCTCAGGCCAGGAAAAAGATATTCTTTTAAAGTTCTTCTACGTTTATGTACAATAATTCTTGCTTTACACTTTAATCATTGCAGATCATTTTAAAATACATAAAACCACAAAGGAAATCAAAATACCACTCCACTCCTAAAAAAAACAAAACAAAACAAAAAAACAAAACAAAACCCACGTAGTTTTACCGGCCATAGACATAAAGAAATGAATGTATACATATATACACTTAGGGTATATGGACTCACATTATGAAATTGTGACCATATTGACATGTTCCTATTTTGACGGGGAACAGACTGTGTTTCAAATAACACCACTAAAAACATAATAGGTGCAACTGGGCGGTTCAGTCCGTTAAGCATCCGACACTTGATTTTGGCTCAGGTCCTGATCTTGGGGTTCATGGGATCAAGCCCCACGGTGGGCTCTGTGCTAACAGCATGGAATCTGCTTGGGTTCTCTCCCTCTCTCTCCCTCCCTCTCATCCCTTCCCCTGCTTATTCTCTCTCTCTCTCTCTCTCTCTCACTCTCTCTCTCTCTCAAATAAATAAATAAATAAACTTACACACGTGCGCATGCATACACACATTATAAATATGTGGCTCTGGACAACAATTGCTTGCAAACTTGCTCTCCAACTGAGGGATTGCATTATATTAACCACAATTTATTTAGACAGCAGAACTCTATGTGGCCACCTTGGAAATGAGGCCATGTCAAATAATTACAGAACGTCACCAAAGTTCTTAATTTAAAAAAACCAAATGAGGAAGAAACCCCATCAAGATATGTGCTTTAGGAATGTACAATACTTTCACACTGAAAACTAAGCTTATGAGAAACACAGCTCTTCCTATAATTTGGAGGGGGAGGGTTAAAAATCAGAAATAAAGTTCGTATTCAGGTGTTAGCAATAACATTTTCCAAAACCTCTAATTACATATCAAGCTAACAAGGCTGGATACCGAGAAAAATAAACGAAGAAATACTCGGCTGGAATTCGTAGGATGAATGGTAGCCTGAGAAGGCTGGAATGCATCCCTTGAAATTTGAGAAGAAAATCACTGTACATTTGCTGGATCGCCTGCATGCCCTTCAGACGGGGGACTGCCCGCTCATATTAGACCCCCCCATAAATCATGCCAGATACAAAACCCCGGGTGCTGGCAGTCATATGGAAGCCCACAGATCCCAGGCATCACCTGTGCAGGTCGCACTGCAACCAGCCACTGCGGCATCTTAGATGGTGTGAGCACCTAATTTTTTTCATTAGCACTCCACTGACAGTGGCAGCCACACGGATGCCGCGGGGGATGGCCAGTTTGGGCAGCAATCGCCCCTGAAACTCCATTTCAACCAGAGGAAGCAACGGAATTAAGGAGGATCTGCTAGGGGCCACGATGAAGTGACACAATGTATCTATTAAATAACAGTTCTAATAGCATCAACTTACCTAATAGGATTAGATGATGAACTAAGTCCTTCACAATGATAACTCACGAGGAAGATAACATCCTCATTTTGCAGATGGGAAAAATAGAGCTTTCCAAGAATAACTTTGACAGAAGAGCTCAGACTCAAACCTCGTATCAGAGTCCTTGCCCTTCCCGCTGTGCCAGAATGACAGCTGGGTTGTATTTCCAGGTCTTATTCAGTCAGTAAGATCAGCCAAGCCCTGAGTCAGACTCTGGGGATATAAGAGTTCCAGGTCCAGACTCAGGCACACTCCAGCAAGAGGGATGCACACTACTGGGTCTGAAATGCAGCAGTGGAAGGTTCCAGATGAGCCAAGGGGGGAGGTGGCCATCTGATCGGCCAGAAGTGTGAAGGCTCTTAAATCAAAGGGCTATGCAAAGGCTCCCTAGCATAATGATGATTCTGCAGACGCAGGAGGGGACTTCTTTGCCTACGTGAAATACTCTGCACATCATCCCCACTGACCAATTCACAATAGGAAAATAACAGGTAGTTATTACACAAGAGTCAGACCCTATTTAAAATGCCCTAGTCATCTTCTTGTAGCACAGCTCTGAAGAATGAAAATTATAAAGACTGTCCACATAACTGATCATCTAATTTGGGCTCTAACTCCTTTTAGTAATCCAGAAAGCCAATTTGGCAAGGACTTAATCTTGTTAAACTATTTCTCTAAGAAGAAAATGTTCTCAGTGAAATAATAGTTTAAACCATACAAAAACTAGGCATACAGATTGAAAGGGGGAAAAAAACCACCTCTCTATTCACAGACAACATGATTGTCAATGTAGAAAATACCAGAATCTACCCCAGAAAAAAGCTCTAATAAGTGAGTTTAGTAAGATCACAAGATACATGATCAATATACAAAAATCAATAATATTTTATATACTGGAAATGAACAATGGGAAATTGAAATAGAAAAAATATTATGTTAATAGTACCTACAACATAAAGTGCTTCATTATAAAGCAAACAAAATATGTACAAGATCTATACGCTAAAACCACAAAACAAAAAGGATCTAAATGAATGGAGAGATATATACTATGTTCATGTATTAAATATGGTTGCAATTCTCACCAGGCTGATTTATAAACTCAATACAATCCCATTCAATTCTACCAGGATACATTACATAAATGGACACTGTGACCCTAAATTTTGTATGAAAAAGCAGAGGAACTAGAATAGTCACAACCAATTTCAAAAATAAAGCACAATGTTGGAGAATTCACATTAAACTGATTTCAATATTTACTATAATGCGACAGTAATCAAGTTGAAATTTGAAAGGAAAGATACATAGGTTAACAGAACAGAATAGGAAGTCCAGAAATAAACTCACACATTATAGTCAACCCATTTTTCACAAAATTGCAAAAGTCATTTAGTGGAGAATCTTCTAAAAAAAAATGGTCTTGGAACAATTGAATATCCATATGCAAAAAAAAATTGAACTTCAATCCGTACTTCACATCATTTACAAAATATTAACTCAAAATGGACAACAATGTAAATGTAAACCTTAAAGTTTTAGATTTCTAGAAGAAAACATCAGAGAAAATCTTTGTGACCTTGTGTTAGGCAAAGAATTCCCACAAACAATACAAGAAGTGTGATCTATAAAAGGAAAAAAATGATAAATTGGACTTCATCAAAATTAAACCTTTGGTTCTTCAAAAGACGTTGTTAAGAAAATGAGAAAGCAAGCCAAGCAAACCACAGACAGGGAAAAAATATTTGCAAAACATGTATTTGATAAATATATTAAGTTTGATATATTTGCATATACAGTAAAATATATCCAGATATATTTTTTAAACTTCCAAAACACGATAACAAGAAAATAATCACCCACTTTCTAAAATGGCCAAAAGATTGAACACACGCCTGACCAATAAACAAATATCACCCATCTTTAGTGGATGATATATAAGTTCATTTAAAGATGCTCAACACCATTAGGCATTAAGGAAACACAATATTAAAACTACGATGAGATAGCACTGCACACCTATCGGAGTGGATAAAGTTTTTAAAGCTGACAATACCAAGTGCTGACAAGCACACAGAGCATCCCACGTTGCTAATGGGAATACAAAATAGTACAACCACTTTGGAAAACAATTTAGCAGTTAACATGTGGTCTAGCAATACCAGGTTTATGTATTTACTCAAGAGAAAAGAAAATTTACACTCACGTGAATGTTTACAACAACTTTATTCATAGTCATCAAAAATTGGAAATAACCTAAATATGCTTCAACTGGTTAATGGAAAACTATGATAGGCACATGCATATAATGGAATGCTACCCAGAAATAAATATGAAAATAGAACTGCTGATTTGTGCAACAAATAGTTCAATCTCTAACGCATTATGCTAAGTGAAAGAAGCCAGACTCAAGAGGGCACACACTGTATGATTCCATTTATGTGACATTTTAGACTTATAAGACAAAACCGTAGGAACAGAAAACAGATTGGTGGTTGTCAGGGGCTTGGGGATTGACTGCAAAGAGGAAGTTTGAGGGAAATTTGGGGGAGAGGGTGATGAAAATACTCAACATCTTGATTGGGATGGTAGTTACATAATGGTGTGCAGAGAACTGTTTGCTGAAAAGGTCGACTTCTGTTGCATGCAAATTGTGTTTCAACAAACCTTCTATATGTAGGGTATGTGTTTGGGTGGTGTATTTCACATATATGCATGACACTTTTGGGATCCATGGCTTCCTCCTTTGTCTGCATGCAGGTAACTTAACTATGACTGCGCAAAACTAACACTTAACAAGCTACGTGATATTATGGGCATAATTCTACTTATGCCCAACTACCACTGCCCTGCTATGTACAATTGAATATCCTGCTTGGATATTCAGTGCCTGGTGAGACTCAGCTGCCTGGAAACCGACATGGTGAAGACAGATGGCCGGATTCATCCAAAGTTAGAGTTTTTCCAAAAATATGAGATGGATATTCAGAGGGTAGGGGGGTGTAGGGTATTTTTAAAGAGATTAAAATGTTGAGCCACAGCTTCTAATTTGGAGAGGGAGGAGAGGGAAGAAAGGAGTCTGAATGGACATTTTTTCAGAGAAGAGGTAAGATGACCAACAGGTACATGAAAAGATGTTTAACATCACTAATCATCGGTGAAATGCAAGTCAAAACCACACGAGATATCACCCACACCTATGAGAATGGCTATTATCAAAAAGACTGGAAATAACAAGTGTTGGTAAAGATGTGAAGAATAGGCAACCTTTGTGTACTGTTGGAGGGAATGTAAATTGGCACAGCCACTATAGAAAACAGCATGGAGATTCCTCAAAAACTCAAAAATAAAACTACAATATGATCCAACAATTTCATTTCTGGGTATTCATCCAAAGAAAATGAAAACACTAACTCAAAGAGCTATATGTAGCTCCGTGTTCATTGCCATATTATTTATAATACCCAAGATATGGAAACAGCCTAAGTGTTCATCAATGGATGAATGGATTAATAAGTGTTCATCAATGGATGAATGGATTAATAAATTTATATATACAATGGAATATCATTCAGCAATAAAAAAAAAATGACTACCATTTGCAACAACATGGATATACCTTAAGGGTATTACACTAAGGGAAATAAGTCAGACAGAGAGAGACAAATACCAAGCTCATAGATAAAGAGAACAGATTGGTGGTTGCCAGAGGTGGAGGGTGGGGAGTAGGGGGCAGGAGAAATGAGAGAACTTGGGTTCCTTTTAGTTTCATAAATTGAATAATTTACAATACAATACAATCCTATACAATATAATAAATATAAAAATCAAACTACCTAGAGAACAAAAGGAGAGTCTGGTGAATGGAGAAGGAAAAACAAGGGTCAGAGCACTAGGGGTTCCTGGTGAAGTTTAAGAACAGTTGCTGTGGGAACGTTTGGCAAAGCAAACTGGAAGAAAAGAAGACTTGATGTGGAGTTGGATGATGCTGCTGGCGACTATGGAGATGGTAACTGGTTTCCCATCCTGGAGAATAATCTCCATAAGAACAAAAGATTCATATGCAGCTCCATGGATCAGAGCTCAGCTAACCCTCAGTACTTTCCCCAGCCTGGTCTCTGGTGCTCAAAACTCTAACCTTCTCACCCACCCCCTGGCTCTCTCATCCTTGAGTAGGACTTGCCTTCATCTTAATGCCCACTAATGGGTCTTTCTCATTCCTTTGCAAAACCAAATGGCTTTTCCTGCTCCCATCAAAGGCCAGTCCCTCCACACATACTACGAAGGAGCCTTACTCTATCAACAATCTCCATGCCCCCTCTTTTGTTTCCAGTCTCATTCTCATGTCCATACCCCTTCCCATTGGCCCTTAATGTGCTCTAAGTTATAGGGGGAAAAAATCTAGAAGTAAAATTGGCAGTCATGTGTTAGGGGGGAAATTTGGAAGTTAAGATGGCGCTTAGCTTTTCAATGTGGATGCTGGGAGGGGCAGTAGCGTTACTTGCTGAGATAGTAAATAAGAGGAAGAGCAAGTCTTCGTGGGAAAGAAGTCAAGTGGAGATGGTTGGGTTTGACAACATCCAAGTTGATCTGCTGGGCAAATGGGCCCAGAGTTTAATGTCAGGACTCAAGTAAGGTTTGAAAGTCATCAGTGTGCCCATGATGAAAGAACAAAAAATTGCCCAGGCAGCAAGCTCAGGATAAAACCCCAGAGGATCCCAAGGTTTCACAATTAGCAGAAGAGCAAGGATTCACAACGGAGGCAGAAGAAAAGTTCACACGGTAAATTAGGAAATAGAAGGGTCATGGAAGGCAAGCGAGCAGAGAATTTAAAAGTTTTTTTTTTTTAATGTTTATTTATTTTTGAGAGAGAGAGAGAGAGCAGGGGAGGGGCAGAGAGGGAGGGGGGCACAGAATTGGAAGCAGGCTCCAGGCTCCGAGCTGTCGGCACAGAGCCCAATGTGGGGCTCGAACCCACAAATAGTGAGATCATGACCTGAGACAAATTCGGATGCTTAACTGACTGAGCCACCCAGGCACCCCTAAAGAGAGCAGAGAATTTAATGACTGAGTGAGTGAGTAGTCAACAAATTTGACAGACAGCACCATCGATATAAAGACTGGATTGAGCATTCATCTAGCAAAGCAACACAAAGACCACAGGGAAGCTGTTAAAGCGGGTGCTGCTAGTACCTGGCCTATGGCCCCTCGCCTTTACCACTGTGTGCACACTGGCTGAAATTCCAGATGCCTTTCTCTGCCTGTGGGCTCTTTCCTGCTACAGCAGCTCACTTTGCCATCTGCTTGGCAGGTCAGAAGTGTCAAGGAATTAACACTATCCTCAAAGCAGCATTAGTTGACCAATGACTGATGGCCTGGTGTATAAATACCCCAGCTCTTTCACCCCTTGGCTGGGAAAACTGAGTGCACGTCCTACGTTAGCAACTAGGGCTCCCTAGCAGGACTAAGCCCTGGGAGCCCACAGTGAGAACTGGTTTGATAACACACTCTCTATCAGCTGCTTCCCTTTCTGTCTCACTTCCCCATTCCTCCAGCATTCCCTCCCTCTGCCTCCCCCCAGATGAACTGCTTGCCCAAGCATTGTTGCTTCTGGAGGAACCTGCACAGGAGAGATTTCAGTGAGGTGCTCTGGGAAGAATCAGGGCATAGTCAGTTGAGGAGTAAATGCAATTTAGAGAAGTAAAGGTGATAAATTTACGCTACTTTTTTTTTTTTTTAATTTGCCTGAGAAGAGGAGAGACCAGACAGGGCCAGAGGCGAACTCAGTCATTATGAGACGACTGAGCATGTTTAAAAGCTAAAGCACTTTCTCTTGAGACCATAGAAAAAGGCTGAAGCTGTTGGGGAAGTGCAGCAAGACCCCGGAGGAAACACGAGTTGGGGGAGGAAGATCACGCAGATCACACATGAGTGGTGGAAGGAGGGGTTGACCTGATCAGGAAAAAATGCTTCCCCCTCTGGGACTGACAGAAAGGATTTAAAGACAGGTGCATATCCTGATAAACACGTTGGAGCTGGTGGAGGCAAACTAGTCTGGAGAGAGGCTGGTGCTCACCATTCATGGTGGCACCAACCCTTAAGGCTACGGGCTTCTCCTAGCTGTGCTCAGCAGCTGTCTGCAACCGTGGAGCCTTACTCTATCAACAATCAGCTGGAGGCTGGAGTAGTGCACGTAGGGCATCAACTTGATCTAGGTGAGGGATTTGTGGGATGAGTGTGGCCAGAGGATGGGCAACAATGGCATTAAGGTTGTTAGAGAGGGTGGTTAACCATGCGCTCTAGACTGGGGACATGGAACCAGGCAGGAGCTGTCCAAATGGAAGAGTACCCACAGCTCATGGGACCAGAGGCCTCTCTGGCTAACCCCGGCCTCCGTGAGAGCCTGCTCTGCTCAGGCACCATGCTATGGGGACGGCCACGATGTGTAGAAGCCTGCTCCTGGACAGGAAGGGATCTATGCCTGAGGTAGAGCAAGACTCAAGAGTTCAGTCATCCAAACTCATAAAAGCAATGATGCAATCTGAGAGGCAGGCAGACCAGAGCCCAATCTGAGAGTTACCTTTCCCTAACTCCACTGTTACCTGGGAACTGGTAGATGCATTTCTGTTTCTGTTTGGCTGATGAGCCCAAAAATAGATTGCCAGGGTGTAAACATTGGGATGTGATTAAGCATAATATATGCCTGGGTGCGATTTTTCCACAAGCACGTAAGGAATAAATTCTTTCTAAGACATGAATACAAAGTCAATGCTTTTCCTTGTGTAAACTCAGGGAGGGCTCAGAAAAGGGACCAGAAGGGTTAGTTTGGCCAGTCCTGCACAAAGAAAGAGAAAATGGTCTGCGGTTTTCCAGAAGTACAAAATGGCAGAATGTACCTCTTGGCATGAGGAAGGACAAAAAGAGGACAAAGTCATGTCGTAGAAGGGTCTGGAATAAACTTGGGTCTGCACACCTGAAAAGCAGGAAGATGCCCCTTATCTAACAGTCTGAACCTCAGCCCCAATACGTGGTTCTGTCAGTGCACACTCTCAGACCCTCAGAGTAATTGCTCTGGGTCAGCGCTCTTTGGAAGTAAGTCCTAGCTTGTCAAGTATGTAAGTATTTAGAATTGGATTGTTGTTTGGCAGTCCCGATAATTCCAAACAAACTCGAAACTATTATAGATAGATATACTATTATAGATAGATAGATACAGATATAGATAGCATGTAATCATTCAGTGGGTGTGTTTGTCTTAACCTTTAGAAGCAATGCCCTTTCATGCCTCGGCCAATAAAATACCGAACGCTGCTTGCTTCAACTTGAGACTCAAAGCTGAAGCACCCTGTCTCCAAAAGACCAAATTCTGTGGAGAACCTGAGAGCCACTTAGAACCTTTACCCTCTAGCAATACGGTTGTCTTTCTTGGGCTTTGACTTTATCACCTGCTGAAGTGAGACAAGAGAGTGAAAAAGCAAGCTGGGGAAGGAGATGAACCAGGCAGGTGGGACCCCTGAATGTGGGCTGGGATAGAGACAGCCGAGCTCAGCGTGGTTCCTGGAGGGAAGAACAACATCATTGAGGGAGGGGCCGCTCCGAAATCTCATCTGGGCGGCCGGACCAGGGGCGAACGTCATTTCCTTTGATTGCCCAGAGCTTGGTGCATTGCTGTGCACATGGTCTTGATGAATAAGCTAGAAAATACACGTGGGAAGAGATCGGTCCTCCAAGCTCCTGGTGTGCGGGGCCCAATCTGGTACAAGAAATTCTGTGAAAGAATGAGTCAAAGGCGCACACAGCACTGCTCGAAGATGTGCACTTGGCCCCAGTCACTCACAGGCCACAGTGGCTTTCAGAGAACCGCAGGTCCTCCGCTCCCAAAGCAGAGCCCTGCGGGGCCAAAAGAGGCTTGGCCCAGGAAACAGGTGTCAACCCTAAAGGCAAGGGTGACCTGTGAATCCTAAAATCTTGAGGAATTGAGAGTAGGCTAAATTAAGAGGGAGATGCCAGGGTTTCCTCCCATCAGATATGAGAATGTTCAGTCGGGCTGCAAGGAATTCTACCAATCCTAAGTCTTGAATATTCTCTGGTTCTTGAGATCTACCCAAGGGGGTTACTAAGGATCCGAAAGGCCTTTGTCAATATCTTTTTTAACCGTTAAAGGTCAGAATTCAGGAGTGGCACCATTTCAGAAGGGAAGTGTGCTTCAGAAAATCTTTTTTTGAGCCTGTCTTTAAGTGCAGCTTAGTAGCTCTGCCTAAGAGTGAATTTTTTTCCCATTAACCTTCCTCCCACCCCTTTGATTTGGGATAGCCAACGAGTGTCAACAGGGGGAATAAACTCGTGGCAAAGCAATGGCTCTAGTGCATCTCCTCAGGGAATCTGAGAAGGAAAAATGAGGATCTCAGGAAGGGCTCAAATGGCATATCCTCAGTGTCACGGGACCCTATGAACAGAGGCTGGTGGGTCCCCCATCCCAGGGGAGCGACAATGGCTGAGGAGGCAAGGACAGCCTGATACCCACTGAGAACAGTTAACTGAGGGAAGCAAATCACAGCAGCCTCTTGAGTTCCGCTGGGCAGAGACAGATGAACTTGGCGTTCACGGTCTTCCTCTCCTATCCATGTTCTGCTTGAACTCCCAGCCACCCAAGCAGCCATCACACAACTCACTACACATGGTGTGGCTTGAAGCCACCCCCGCAGATGACAGGACTCATACCCAGTTGGTTTTCTCTACTTCTCACACTTCCTAACCACTTCCATATATCACAACTTACCTGGCCAGGCCCCCTGGACTCAGGCCCCTTGGGGGGCCCCCATTAAGGACTCGGTAACCTGGCACACAGCTTCCTATTCCAGAGTTAGACACTGGCGGGCTCTTACCTCCTTCGCAAACTAACCTCACCCCATCTTGCACCTTTCTAATGCTCTCGCTTTTAGTGCCACGCGTGTGGCCCCTTCCACATGTCTTTACTGCACATCACAGACAACGTGGGTCACTTATTTATGGATGACGTAGGTCAGCGCTTCTCAAAGGGTGGTCCGGGTACCAGCGGAGTCGCTATGCTGGGGTGGAGGTGCTGCTTGTTGGAAAGGCAGATCTCCAGATCTCATGGGTCACCCAAGGAACTGGATTCTTTGGGGGGGGGGGGGCGTCTTTAATCCGCTCCTCCTTGGATTCTTCTGCATAGTACATCGGTAAACAGCAAGTGACATGCACCCCGAGTAACGGGCTATGCAGAGTAAGGATGAGATTCTCAAACACAATTAGCGCCCGCCATTAACCTACAAAGCAGCTTCATTTCCACATATTAAAAGAACTAAACAATTGGCCTGCCATGCGTGTGGGCAGGGACTATATGGGAAATCTCTGTACCCTCCACTCCATTTTGCTGTGACCCTAAAACTGCTCTAAAAATGAAGTCTATTAAAAAACAAAAAGCTGACCCTCCTAAGATGAGACAAACACATCTCTGCCTCACCTTCTCTCTGCATAGGTTCCTTTTTATTCTCTACTTACCCTAGCCTAACCTCCTCTGTGAAGCCCAGATGGGTCGAAACCTGTTCCAGGCTCCCATAGCCCCAGCGTACTTACTGATTATGACAACGTTAAGGTACGTACACCCTACACTGTGACCAACTACTCCCTTGTTTCATCCTGGTGAGTCACAACCTGACTTGTTCACTGCCGTATCCCCACCCCCCCCACCATGACATATGGAACTCTGTGGAATGCTATCAAGTTTGTTGGATGAGTGCGAGAGTGAATGGATGATGTTGCCGCTGAGATTAACAGCAGCTGAAGTGTGTCAGGGGGACGGGTGGACGAACTGGCTGAACCTCTCCTTTTCTACTCGTGTGCAGCTATCCCTAGAGTCACCCTTCTTGTCTCTGAGGCACAGCGATGGAGGGCCTCATTTGCGTGCTCTGTTTCTGGGGTGGCTACTCTGAGTTTATACAGTAATCGGTTGCAGTCCTCTCGGACCAAAGAAGCAACAGCTACTGTCCCCTGAAGTACTACACCCACAGCTCGATGAGGAAAACAGAAGCCACACTAGGTATTTCAAACATGGGGATTTAATGCAGGGAATTGACAGGGGTTGGGTAAGGCCAAGAGAGGGCCATTGAGGTAGCCCAGACGTTAGTAAACACAGGACGCAGCTACTAACCTTAGGGCTGGGGCAACAAAAGGGAAGAGATGGTGTTACCAGAACCTAGAAGCTTTGATGGGGGACCCCCCACGGCTGGTGCCCGGCCCTCTGTGGGGGCTGCTGCGCGGCGGCTGCTTGGACTTCTGAGGGGGGCGCTGCTTGGCTGGTGGTGGTCGGACCTCTGGGCGGGGGCGCGGTTGACGCTCGGACCTCGGAGGGGACCGTGGCTTGGCCGGTGCTCTGACCACCGCGGGGGGTGCCGCTGGCTGTTGCTTGGGCCTCTGAGGGGACGTTGCCCGGCGGCTGGTGCTGAGGGGGCCAAAAGAAGCTGGAGGCTGGAGCCGTGGCTCTCCTCTGCTGCTTAAGGGATGCTGACAGGAGCTGGAAACAGGGAGGCAGGCCCTGCCCCCCCTCCCACCTTCCAATCGCCCTCCGGTACCTTCGGAACCTAACAGGGAGGGGACCGCAGGGCACTGGGGGAAGAGCGGCCCAGACTCTCGGAGCAGAGCAGGGCGGGGCGTGGAGCCAGCGCCCAGCCGGATGCCCAGTGGGCAGTGCAGCCCACTTACCTGGTCTTCTGGCAGGCACAGCAGATCCAGTCCTCTTCTTTCTTCTGGTAGAAGCAGCCACTTCTACAGATGCTGTACTTCCGATCCACGATCTCCCGTTTGGAGTTGAGGAAGG
Source organism: Prionailurus viverrinus (assembly GCF_022837055.1). NCBI lineage: Eukaryota > Metazoa > Chordata > Mammalia > Carnivora > Felidae > Prionailurus > Prionailurus viverrinus. Next base: position 7,421,367 of record NC_062569.1, on the reverse strand, counting down.
TGAATGGCGGGCAGCAATGTATGCTGAAGTGCTCCGAAAACTTCTGGTTCTTGGAGAGTCTGGGGCCCTCCTTAACCGTTTTCTGACTCATCTCACTAGAAGTCATTGATGCGAGGAGAGGTGGGGAGACACGAAACAGCACGTCAGGGGGGAGCTTTCTACTCCAGGAGCCTAGCGCTGGCCATTCCCGCCGTCCAAAATTCACACTCAGCCTTGTCCTACACCCTGAATCTGGAAGCTCAGTTTCTGGCCCGGCTCTACGGAAAGGGATTCAGGGCTTATTAATTTTTTATTGGCCTACTTTTCAATCATGTTTTCCGAAAACGGACACTTTTTAACTTACGTGCCAATGACCCGTTTAGGATAGGAAAAACATTACAAAACCAAACACACTTGTGGAAAAATAATATTCTAGGTTTCAGAAAGACCTCTTCTTTAAAATAATGATAATAATAATAATAGGTTGGTACTAAAACCGTGGTCACTGTTCATACAAAAAAATACTACACGGTCATGAAAAGGAACAGTCGCCATGTTTCCATCTCATGAACACAATGTTGAACCAACAAAAGGCTGAACACAACGAATATAAGCTGTATGATTCGATTTACATGAGGCTCAAAAACAGGGAAAGCTTAGTCTACAGTGCTAGAAATCCGAACATAGCTATGTTTGGAGAAGGTGAGGTCTGGCTAGGAAGGGGCATCAAAGTGCCAGCTGGGGGCAGATGTTCTGGGTCTTGATCTAAGAGGTGATTGCTTGGGTGCGCGTGTATGTACAAATTCAGTGAGCTACACACTTAATTTTTGTGCATCTCACTATTTACTTGGGTTAAAAAGAAAGAGGAGAAGGAGGAAGATGGGGAGGAGGAGGAAATCAAAGAGAAGTTTGAGTCTTGAAAAAAATCTCCCAAACAAGGGTAAAAAATTGAATCACTACAACACCCTTTTGGACAAATGCAGTAAGTGTCCCACCTAACAGCACAACACTGTAGCACGCAGGGCATGTACTATGACTATTAATCAATTAAGAGTCGACAAATACACACGGTGACATGCATATATTAGACACTGAGAAAGTCCTTGCTCTCAACAAACCCAAGGTCAAGGTAGACACACAGCTGTGCCGTCCGTAATTACAAACTGTGATGGTGATCAATAGACGTATGTACAAAGGTCGAGGGAAGCACACTGAGAGGGGATGAATTGTTTGAAGACAGAACAGATGATCTGGGTTTTAAGGATGAATACATTAAAAACAACTGCGTTACTCTGAGGGGATATGTTCATTGTTTCAGGACATTCATGTGGACGGTGGGTGGGTATCCAAAACACAGCAGCTACAGCCGCCATCTTGAGAGTCCCTCACCTCTGGAAGAAGCCCAGCCTTGGGAATGGATGTGATGAGTAGGAACTGAGCAAGAAGCCAGGCCAGGGAAGGCTCCCAGGAGGGGTAGTGGGCCTACCTTCACACTTCAGGGAGAGGGGCAAGGGAAGAAGGAACAACAGAGGCAGCCAGAGAGGTGGGAGGAATAGCAGCCTCTTAGAAGAGAAATTTCCAAATTTGCAGAGGAGATGGGCAACAGTTCTCAAAGAAACCCTTGGTGCAAACAGGCGTTTTTAGAACAATGAGAAACTGAAGTTGATTTTTACGGTCTGATTCATTGTAAAATCCTTAAAGACGTGCCAAATCCTTACCCAAACCCTACACAATGTGGCAAAAAGTTCAGCCCAGGGTTGGAAATAAAGAAACACTGCAAGACTAACCTGTAGGAGTCATTTCCTTTCACTCCTGGCACATGGAGACAATGTTATCCGGCTTTTCACAGTCAACCCAGACACCCCCCCCCCCAATTCCTCCAGCTTTCTGGAATCCTCTTTTCCCAAAAGGGTCAGGTATTCAACACAAACAGCAGAAAATCTAGCACTTGCCCCAGATTTTTAAGAATGACTGGCATGGGGTAAAAGGGGGACTTAAAATCTCTTGTGACTCTGAGTCCCCGCTCTGACTGAACTCTCAATTCCTACCCACCTGACGAGATACCTTGGCCCACCCCATGCCTGTCCAGACCCACACCCAGCCATTTCTTCCCCCAGCACATCAAGGGAAATTTTTTAAATTCTCATTCCATGACATTTCTCACCCTCTGCCTTCCCCAACCATGTCCAGCAGGGGGCAGCCTCACCTCCTGCTACCCTCCGTGTGTGACTCCCTAAAGGAAAAGAGGTTCTCTTCCGTGGAACCTTGACATTCTTCCAGGGCAACCAGCTGAAAATCCACCCCTCCCCCCCTTTACCTTAGTATAATATTTATAGTCTGTGGAAAGGCTCTGGCTACTATTTCTCCTCGTAGTGGAAATGCAGCGTTTAGCTGGGGTACGTGATTAATTGCATATGCGCACTGCCTCTCCAACTCTGCCCGCACCATGTTCCAGTTCAGGAATGTTGAACCCCACACGCTAAGCAACAGCAATACACACGCGAGTCATTCATTCCCAACACTCCAGGCTTACTAGTATATTAGTTATAACCACAAATAACAGCACAGGAAAGAACTCACATTTACTGAGCACCCATTGTATGGTGGTTGCTTTCTATACTTTACCTCCTTTTATAACATGGGCATTATCACCAACAAACTAAAGACGGAAGAAGCTAAAAATCATGACCAACTTCATAAAGCCAGAAAGAAAGAGACAGGGGATATGAATCCATGTCTGTGTGACCCCAACATCCCTGTCCTTTGACGAGGTCCAACACTATCCGTGCCTTGCTGTGCTCAACCCTCCTCTCCCCCAAAAGACTGGACCTTGGGGGGCTGGAAATGGGCCAGAGAATGGGATAAGGCTGCATAGATGCAAGGGTCTGTGTCTTGGGGTGAGAAAGACTCTAAGTTGGGAAAACAGCTCACCGAAGAAGGAAGGATAGAGACTGGGCTTGGGGACATCACACAATATGGCGGCCTAGACCTCCCTGCCAGAGCAAGAAACACATGATGGGGCACTGGGATGTAAACCCCTAGTGTCCTGAAGACAGTGTGTCCCACGGGTGCTTCCTCTGCCCTTCCCCAATTGGCCCTTAATGGGTTTTAAAATCTACATTTACTGTTGAAAATTAGAAAACTTGGATGGATAAAAATAACAAAAATCCCATAGTTAACCACTTACAAAATATTTGGACATTTTTTTATTTGGAAATATTTAGAGATAAATATATAGTTAATAAAAAGCAGGACCATACCTTACATACTCTTCAGATTTATATACTTGGAAAATCATCCATTTTAAGTTTTACAGATATACACATTATTTATAGTATTCTTATGCTTTTTAAATCTGTGATAAATTTTATAGTTACAGCCCCCTTTATAGTTCATATCATTTATTTGCATCTTGTCTCATTTTTCTTAATTCATCTTGCCAGTAGTTTTCCTACCATATTATTCTTCTCAAAAACAAGCTCTTGGTTTTCTTGCTTGTCTTTGCTCTTTTTAATTTTTTTCTAGTTCATTAATTTCTCTAGGGATTTATTATTTTCTTCAATTTTTTTCTAGGTTTATGTCCTTGGGTCTTTTTTTTTTCTATATTCTTTTTGTTTTTAATGTTTATTTATTTTTAAGTAATCCCTACACCCATCATGGGGCTCAAACTCACGACCCTGAGATCAAGAGCCACATGCTGTTCTGACTGAGCCCACCAGGCACCCCTCTCTATTCTTGAGTCACACATTTCTCACATAGGCTTTTACGGCTACAACTTTTCCAGTAAGTACAACTTTAGCTGGATACCACGAGTATTACCTTAAGCCATTTTCACTTCATTTTAAATATGACTGAGTTCTTTGATTCATCCATTGTTTTTAAAAATCTGTCGCAAAATTTCCAAGTGTGCATTGACTTCTAATTTTAATGCATTTAGTCAGGGAAAGTGGTCTGTATGATAATGACTCTTTGATAATTGTTGAGATTTGCTTTATGACCTCGTTCATAGTCAGTATTTTTAAATGTGCTTGAAAGGATGGTCTTTTCCAGAACAATTTGGAATTATCTAGGCTTGGGCACAGCAGCCATATTGGACCATGGCTCAGCCCGACAAGGAAGCCATGTTGAGGAACACAAAGCCTGAAGGACCCTGAGTCTGAGGACCGTGAAGCTGCTGTTCTAGGCCTGACTCTCAAACACTGAACATCTTTTACATGAGAGACAGACAAAGTTGCATCTCCTTTAAACCACTATTATTTCAGTTGCAAGCATGTACAATTCAAATTAAAATGCTCAGTTTCCTCATCTAAAAGAGGGTGTCTTCATCCGTGTAGGCTACCATAACAAGATACTATATATAAACTGGGTGGTGTACAAACAACAAAAAATTATTTCTCAAAGTTCTGGAGGTTGGGGAGTCCAAGATCAAGGTGCCAGCAGATTCCATGTCTAGCGAGAAGCCCCCTCCTGGTTCAGAAGTGGCATTTTTCTTGCTGCGTCCTCATGTACTGGAATGAGCAAGGGAGCTCTCTGGGGTCTCTTGTATGAGGACTCAAACTCCATTCATTAGGGCTCCAACTCTCATGAAGGTCTTCCCAAAGGTCTACTCCTAACACAATCACATTGGAGATTAGATTTCAACATATGAATGTGGGGGGACACAAACATTCAGTCCGTAACTGGAGGGAAGAACAAATAATAATAATGCTTAAGAGATGCCTGGCCGGCTCAGTCAGTAGAGCCTGTGACTCTTGATCTCAGGGTGGTGAGGTTAAGCCCCACGTTGGGCATGGAGCCTACATAAAAAGTTTTTTTAAAATAATGCTTAAATCAGCAGCTCTTTGAAGATAATAAATAGGAAGAGAAACTAGCACTGTACCTAATGCAAATGATTTGCTTAATAAGTTCCATTTCCCTCTCCCGAGAATTCCTTCGAATGGTCTAATTCTACGACTTTGTCAGACACATTCTCTAAGAATCTCAATGTGTATCTCTGATGACATTTAATCCAAACATGAATTACAAAGCCTTGTCTCAAGGCTTTCCAGATGTTTCCACATACTCTAAAACTAAAGAGGAGGGAGTGCTTGAGTGGATCAGTTGGTTGAGCATCCGTCTTTGGCTCAGGTCATGATCTCCCAGTTCATGGCTTTGCACTGGCAGTGCAAAGCCTGCTTGGGATTCTCTGTGTCCCTCTCCCCTTGCCCCTCCCCTGCTTATGCTTTCTCTCTATATATCTCTCAAAAATGAATAAACATTAAAATTTTTTTAAAAAGAATAAAAGAGGAGGGAAAGTAAGGCAGGTATTTGAAGAAGAAAAAGGAAATGAAGGAGAGAAACCAAATAGAGGGGAACAAGAACCCCCCCCCCACCCCTGCCACTATTTATTGACTACCTGCTATGTCCCAGATGCTTTATAGCCATCATTTCTAATTTCCAAAGTAACCCTTCTAGCTAGTCCCTACTTAACCCGTATTAGAGATGAAGAAATCAAGGCCTAAAGAAGTAAGCTCTCCAAGATCATATAATACTACTAATAATAAAATGGCAAACTCATTTCTGTCCATTTGACTAGTTGACTGCCCAATATCCACTCTTCCCTTCAGTAAGAAACCTGGATTTTGTTTGGCACCCTAATAATGTCGAGTTAAGTACATACAACTGTGTGATCACACTGTAGCCAATGAGATATAGACAAAAGTCCATGAAGAACGTGACCTTTCTTTAATAATAGGCTTTATTCAAGAAGGGACTGCCCCCTGGTGAATGCATTCAGCCCAACTCAGCTGTTCCCCCGTTCCCAAGTGGTAAGATTATTTCAAGCCCTTGGACCTTGGTCCATAGGGCTCCTTCTCGCTGCTTCCTACCCACCCAACAATTACACAGCAAAACACCTCCATCATCTTTGCTCAAAAGCAAGTCACTCCTTCGAAACTTTCCAGAGCCTTCCCTTCCCCCAAAGAGAAATGATAGCCTCTCCCTCTTTCCAGCGCCAACTTTGTGTGCTATACATAACTTTAAGAAAGCATCTGGAAATTTTGTTATGCCTGCTTCACCACCTCTTTAAATTTTCTGTCCTTGGAGGCTTGTTCAATGCCTGATTCAGAACAGGTGTTCAGTTGATACTTGATTAAAATGAGAGAATGAATAAGGACATTTTTCACAAGTGCTTCCTGTCCCCCGATGCTCTTTAGCAGTCCCCTCGTCCCCGCAGGGACCTCTGCTCTGGCTCAGGCAACAGAATCTGTTCGATGAGAAGGGCAACACAGGAAGGGACCTTTCCACCTGACCTTGAAAGTTATAAAATTGGGCTCTTTAGAAAGAGCATTTCCAAAGACTCTGTGAACCTGCTACATCTTTTCTTAATTCATGCAAATTAATTAGCAAGCTTTAGTCAACACATTTAATTACACATCTTAGAGATGGCACTAACATCTCTGTATTTAAACATGTGTTTAAACATGGCTTCACTTTTCCCTAAGGGGACTGCAGGTGGCTACTAGGACCTTAAATGTAAGATGGATTTTCTTGGATGGAGCTAGAGTGCATTATGCTAAGCAAAATAAGTCAATCAGAGAAAGACAAATACTCTATGATTTCACTCATATGTGGAATTTAAGAAACAAAACAGATGAACACATAGGAAGGTGGGGCAGGGGGAGAGAAGAGAGGGAAACAAACCACAAGAGACTCTTAACGATAGCGAACAAACAGGGTTGCTGGAGGGAGACGGGTGGGTGATGGGCTAGATGGGTGATGGGTACAAAACGAGGGCACTTGTGATGAGCACTGAGAGTTGTATGCAAGTGATGAATCACTGAATTCTACTCCTGAAGCCAATATTGCTCTGTATGTTAACTAAAATTTAAATTTAAAACATAGATTCAAAAACTAAAATGGATTTCCGGGGCGCCTGGGTGGCTCAGTCGGTTAAGCATCTGACTTCAGCTCAGGTCATGATCTCGCAGTTCGTGAGTTCGAGCCCCGCGTCGGGGTCTGTGCTGATGGCTCGGAACCTGGAGCCCGCTTCACATTCTTTGTCTCCCTCTCTCTCTGTGCCTCCCCTGTTCGTGCTCTGTCTCTCTCTCTCTCTCTCTCTCTCTCTCAAAGATAAACATTAAAAAAAAATTTAGTACTTAAAAAATTAATAAATAAATAAAATGGATTTTCTTCCTCCCATCCATCTGCCCTTCCTACCATGTTTTCTTAAAAGAGAATTGTA